>NW_017804997.1:1584399-1584571 GCF_001891065.2 Hippocampus comes
AGTGTAGAGTTGAAGTGGGAAGGGGAGAGAGAGAGAGAGAGAGAGAGAGATCTATCAATGTCTATGTAGCAATCTAGCTAGCTATATTACATTCATTCTTTTTTCGTTGATCCACCGAGACGTGTTCGGTAATTTATTGTTCAGATGTGACTAAATGACAGAGACAGAGACA
>NW_017804997.1:1584747-1584965 GCF_001891065.2 Hippocampus comes
GAGGGAGAGAGAGAGTTCTAGCTAGTTATCTAGCTAGCTATCTAGCTAGCTATATTTCATTCATTCTTGTTGATTGATCCACTTAGACGTGTTTGGTAATTTATTGGTCAGATGTGAGAAATAGAGTCTTGTTACCATTTTGCACTAAAACAGAGAGTAAGGGTGCTACACATTTGTATCAGCGACACTTGAACTTGTCTGAGCCGTTTGAGCAGGCG
>NW_017804997.1:1587713-1607369 GCF_001891065.2 Hippocampus comes
AGAGAGAGAGAGAGAGAGAGAGAGAGAGAGAGATGTATCGATATGTCTATCTAGCTATCTAGCTATCTATATTTCATTCATTCTTGTTTTGTTGATCCACTGAAACGTGTTTGGTAATTTATTGTTCAGATGTGATAGACGAGAGAGAGAGAGAGAGAGAGAGAGAGAGAGAGAGAGAGAGAGAGAGAGAGAGATCTATCAATGTCTATGTAGCAATCTAGCTAGCTATATTACATTCATTCTTGTTTCGTTGATCCACCGAGACGTGTTCGGTAATTTATTGTTCAGATGTGACTAAATGACAGAGACAGAGAGAGAGAGAGAGAGAGAGAGAGAGAGAGAGAGAGAGAGAGAGAGAGAGAGAGAGAGTTCTAGCTAGTTATCTAGCTAGCTATCTAGCTAGCTATATTTCATTCATTCTTGTTGATTGATCCACTTAGACGTGTTTGGTAATTTATTGGTCAGATGTGAGAAATAGTCTTGTTACCATTTTGCACTAAAACAGAGAGTAAGGGTGCTACACATTTGTATCAGCGACACTTGAACTTGTCTGAGCCGTTTGAGCAGGTGACAGTCAACACTTAGGTATGCAACTCACAATGACAAAAGACAACTGCAAGCGTCGGGTCGCTGCTGGTGTGGTGGTACACTGGCCTGCCTTGTGTGCGTCATGCGATCGGTTCCCACTCAATGACGGTGTGGATGTGGGTGTGAATGTGGGTGTTAATGGTTGTTCATCTCTAACAGGCGACCAGTTCAGGAGGTAGTCCGCCTTTTGCCCAAAGTCCCCTGGAATAGGTTTCAGCACCCACCGAGACCCTGTTCAGGATAAGTGGTATTGAAAATGGATAGTTGGAACTGCTGGCGTTTGGGTGCCGGCCCGTCTCTGTATTATATGTGGTTGCTCGGTTTTTTGGGGAATAACGCAAACATCAACAAAACTTTTCAAATATTGTTATTCACAGTTAACTAATCAATTACACAGTTAAGTGCAGTCCTCTGCCAAACAATCCTAATCACCACGCATTGTACACTTCTTGAGGCTAATTTTTGTCACCACATTTTTGGAAAATACATATATCCGGCATGTATTTGATTTGCAACACCATTTGGGACAGCAACAGTTAATTCCTTAATGAATGCATTTTTAATTAAAATGTATTATTTTTGTTTATATTATTATTATTGTTCTATCAAAATCCCATTGCTTCATGGATCGAGCATATGATTTCAGTACAGAATTAGATTACATGTTAATAAAAGGCTCCACTTGTGGGTTTGATGCATTTAGAAGGTATTTTAATAAGGTTATGATATATCTATTTTTTGCCATCCAATGAAAACCTTGTGTCTTTCAATCACTTTTTTTTTTTTTTTTACAGAAAAAACATTTCTTGTTGTGGAAAAGAAAAACAAAAAACTAATAATCCAATCAATTCTCTTCCAAAGAGCACATTTCACTTTACAAAAAAAAAGGGCCTCAAGGTGGAAAGAAAGCTTTGTAGTCGATGGATCTCGCAAAACCAAGTTGCAATGCTCGCAGTGTTTTTCTTGCCCCTCCCCTTCCAGTCTTAGGACCCTTCCACCATCCTGCTGAGAACATTCCTAAAAGCAGACACCCTTGGCAAGGTGTCGAACTACAAGCGACAAAGCCCTCCAAACCGCTGCTCCGACTGTGTGTCTCAGTATGTGCGTGTACATGTACAGGTGTGTGTTGTGTCTGAAGGGCAGCACTCTGGGTATGAACATGTTCAACCTGCAGGCGTCAACAATTCGTCAGTCTTTGCCTTCTCAACAATTCGTCAGTCTTTGCCTTCTCGGAAGCCTTGGAACAGACTACATAGGGAACCTTGTTATTTCACAAAATGTACTTTTTTGTGGGGGTGGGGGGTGGGGGGGGGGCTGGTAATTTGTGAAATAAACACTTGAAGCAAATACATTTTGTTTCAGCGATAACCAGCATGTCAATAGTAACAGTCTAGCTACCCCGTCTAATGGATCTGCTGTTTATCATAACTGCAGTCATAACCTATAATCCCAAAGACTTGGGTCTTGTCCCAACTTGGTATTGTGAGAAATTGAAGAAGACTTTGCAAAGAAGTCCTCAAAGCTTTGCCGTAATAGGACATGGTAAAAATACCATGAGAGATATCATTGAAATAACTTCAACTTTCATCACTTGCCATGGGGCAGCCTCAGGGGGGGGGGGGCTACCCCCCCAAAAAAAACAAAAAAAAAAACAGAATGACCGTGAATTCCAACAAAGACTTCGCAGAAAACAGCAGGCGACAACACTCAGAACCAGCTCACATTCGGCACATACGCTCAGGATCTTGCTGAAACGAGATACTCGGCGATCCGAACAACAGAAAAGGCACCGATGCAGAAATGTGATCTCTGTGGCGAAAGACGGCTTGAAACATTTTTGCCGAACACAACAGTGAATACCACACAAGAAACAAAAACCCAGGTGATCTACGCCTAAAACATACAAATGCAATGTGATCCTTTTCAGCTGTTGTGTTTACTCTAATTGTTGGAAATTGATTATTTAAAAAGCTGGTGTGAGCTGAGGTTGAGGAGGAACATTATTATTATGGAAAATGTGTCAAGATGAAGTCACCCGACAGCTACTGATTTTATGGTTTCTTGGCAGCATTTAAATGTCACAACACAGCACTCCCATGGTGTGCATTTCCACTTCTTTCTCGCGTATATTGTTTATGACTCGTGTCAGTTTTGTTCATCTTTCCGGGTCTCGCTCTTAGTACAAGCGCAACAAGAGAGGAGAGCAAGAGCACCGGCTCAAGAGGAGGGCAAGACGACCTTCCTCTCAATGCGAATTATGGGTGTGATCTGGTCAAATTCCCACAGAGACTACGCTTGTACTTCAAAAGAGTGGCTGTACGCACCCTGAATACTGACGGTGCAAAGAAGAGCCATTCAGACACTTAAGAGAACCAGAAATAAACCCTTAAAGTCATCGTGCTCAGGTGACTGGTGAAAGTGAAGCATCAACACAACACAATGCGCAGAATTGTTGGGATCCTTTCGTTACACAAAGAAAAAATTATCACCGCGGACACTGAAATTCAACAATTCATGAGTGTTGCCTAATGGAAAGCTGGCATGGCTTTTGAATTGTGATATAACATTATTACTATTATTATTTTTAAAGTACCATGAAATTGCTCTGGATACAAATGGTGGAATTGCCATCGAATGACTTTCGTAAGTCTCAATAAAACGTCTTCACCTCTCGACAAGTAATTTCTTGAGCAATCCACTAAAGCCGTCTAAAAGGTTGGAAGACGGCATGTTTGAGCTGTTTCCGCAGATTTTCAGTGTTGTTGTTTTTTTTTTTTGTTTTTTTTTTCATCAGGGCGCATCGAAGTCCACTTGATAATTGAGAAATGCTCTGTTCCTTTCCATTCTTGGATGTTTTTAGCTGTGTCGTTTACTGTATCACGATGCAGATGTCAATGATTCTGATGAATATATTTTGTGTTTTACTCTGGTGGCTTCTGATGCCAGCACAGTGGTTCCTACTCATATATTTTATTTAATAGTCGGTACAAATTGTCAATTACTAAAATACTAACGGAGAGAAACCTGAGTAAGTTGTCATATTTGAGAAGGCTTTCACATCTGGCCTTATACTATATTTATTGCGACGAGTTCAAATGCTAGCATGCTAATCGTTTTTATCCGAACATAGGAAGACGCCAACTTGCTCAATGCTAATTGAAATAAATTTTGCATCGTATCCCTTTTGTCGAATACGCTTGCTGATGAGTAATGATACACTGCTAACAAACAACATGTTGGAAGGCCTACTTTTAACAAGCTAGCAACCAGCGAATAAAGGTACATCCGTCGGCTGCTGCCCTTCCTCTAGCACTGCATTTCCTTTTTTTCCATTTTCGCTTTTATTCGCCCAGCATTACTGGACATTATTAAATATAGTCAAACCTCGGTTTTCGAACGTCTCTGTTCTCGACCAAATCGGTTTTCGACCAAAAATTTCGAGTTTTTTATGCCTCGGATGACAACCGAATTTCGGTTCTCGAATAAACTGAGCGCACTTGAATGCGTCATTTGACTCCTCTCGCCTTCCTTACATGAGGAAGTGACATTTCCTCGGGTAGACGAGGAAGTGACGCTTCCTCGTTTAGCGTTCTATGGTGAACAGACGTGTTCAATAAAGATTTTTTTTTTAAAGCGTGGTTTCGGTTTTCGAACAAATCGGTTGTCAAACAGCCTTCTGGAACGGATTATAGTTGAAAACCGAGGTATGACTGTAAATGATTATTGAAATGTATTTCTTGTTTCAGAATTGTTTACATATTTTTATTTATTTATTTCTTCCATGCTGTTTTCATGGGTTGACACAAATACTCTTTAGCAAACACACACAAAAAAAAAGATTCAAGATGTATTGATAATTGTGAATGAAAAAGTAGCAATATGAAGCATAAGTGAATTGATTTGTGAGGTGGTGAGAAAGCCCGACTCCTAGTTCATACAAAGTTCTTTTCTTTGTGTGCTTCATTTTTATGTCTATACACAGAGCTAATGTGACTTGCCCGAAAGCTCGAGTTTTGTCACATCTGGACATTCTCCCAGAAGCGTTGTGGCTTGTCTATACAGTATATGTGTTTGGGGAAATTCCAGTCTTGTCAGACTCATGCTATTGCAGAGACCACTGTGGGTTTGTTTTTTTTCTTTAATGGAAGAGTGTCAACAATTTGTGAATAAACTGTGAAGTGTTGTTGGATTTTAAAAAAAAAAACAACAGCAAAAAACAGCAGCATTAATTTAGTTATCCTTTCCTGAATTCCCCAAATCACAACAAATATATAATTAATGACTGAAATTGTTGATTGCTGCAACACCCGAGACAGCATGGCGTGTTTACCCTGAAAAGGCAACACATGCAATGCTGGCTGATGACAAATGAAAGCAAAGTGAAGCAAATATAAATAAAGAGAAAGACAAAGCAAAAATCTGGAAGTTACTGTCTTTAAACACTTTTAACAACAGGTCGAACGCCAAAGGCAAATTCCTGGAATGATAGAACAGCTGGGGAGCAAAGGTTAAGGTTTGAGGTGCAAATTTCATTGCAAGCATGATCAATAAAGACCTCCTGTGAGCGCCTCACTTTTTGCACAAATAATGAATGAGCCTTTGAGTCATCCTGTGATTTTCTGTATCAGGGGTATGGACGGCGGTTTGTGATTGCGAGCAAAGCACAAGCCACAAAATAATAAATTATGTTCTCTCCTCAAGCTGAGGCGTTATGATATCTAATTCTACCCAATGCTTTATACTGGTCAACTATCTTAGCAACCACAAACACAACATATTTACTCAGCTTTTTTGTTTCTTTGTTAGTTTTGTTTTGTAATTATAAAGCAACCATAGCTGTGATTGTAAATGACTCATTTTCTCAACAATTTCTCTGCTGTATTTCATTTGGATGTTGAGTGAATTGAAGAATGGGCAATTGAAGTGGGTACATTCTCTCTTTTTTTTTTTTTTTTTTGCAGGGAATTGAAGACCTCATGGGTGAAATTCAGACGGAGGGGTTCGAGAAAGAGCTGTCACTTTAAGCCATTAAGTCTTGCCATAAAACTACCCCCCCAATAAAAATGACAGCTGCAGCCCTGTTCTCTCAAAAGGGGGGCGGGGGCGGGGGGGCAAAGGCATCACATCAGGAACACAAAACTGGATGGCAATAAAAGACAAACTTGGCCAAATGCTTTTGGCGCTGTAATTTCATGAGCCCTCTTCCAGCACCACACATGTACGCGCACACACAAGCCTGCACACACCCCCTTCACGGAAGACAGACACCCTCTCTCAGTATTACCTTTGTTCCTGAGTTACAACCAGAAAAGGAATGTGGCTCTCTGTCTCGCACGCACACAAATCCCACTTTCTCATCAAAGACTATGAACTTCATTGGGTTTGGGAGGGGCGGGGGGGAGAAAGTAGGGGGGTCATGCGTGTCTGAGTACGTGTTTTGTGTACGCGGGTGAATATTCTACCGTACCTCATATTGCCCCCAAATAAAAAGTATCACATAACTAATCCTGTTGTGGGACATTTGATTTGAGACTAAAGCCCTCATTAGCAGGTGATAAAAGAAGTTTACGGCGAAGCAAGGACAGGCCAAAGCTACCGATTCACTGCCATTTAGCAAGAAAGTGTTTTGCTTCGCACTCGCAGACGACAAGGCTGCTCGAAGCAGGTATTGTGACAGTGGAGGTGACCTTGAGCCTTTTGGAATCATTTCAATCCGTGTTTCATGTGCTCCGTCGGCCAGCAACTCAGAGCAATTCGCCAGAATGTCGGTAAAGTATCACAAATGCAAAGCTAATATGAAAGAGTCTTCCGCTGTTTTTGTGAGAGCGGTTTTAAAGTGTCCTGACAAAAAAAAAAAAAAAAAACTTGAGTTCTACTTTCTGTCTCTTTTTAAATATATTTAAATAAAATGCACAGGAAGTTGTGTGCAATATCAGAGAAATAAATGAAACACAATGCCAATTGAAACAAGAAATAACCTGAGGATGTGTACACCGCAGAGTAATCAAGCAGCATTTCTTCAGTTCCATTGATGATTCTTAAACAGCCTTTCACGAGAGCCTCGTATCACTCACACAAAACGACTCTCCAATCGGTCATTCATTACAACTTTAGAGCTTAATGTCAAATTTGTGAAGCGCTTGGAGGAGTTGATAACAGGATCCGGCGGACATTCGGCATACACATCCATCCATTCATCCATTTTCAACACAGCTTATCCTGAACAGCGTCGCAGGGAGTTGCTGGAGCCTATCCCAGGCTGACTTCGGGCGGAAGGCAGACTACACCCCGAACTGGTCGGCAGTCAGTCGCAGTGCACATTTAGAAACTAACAACCATTCACACCCACATGCACACCGTCGCTGAGTGCGAACCGATTCCCACGCTGCCAGCACACGATTCAGGCGAGTGTACAACTGCACCATCAGCGATTCAATTCGGCATAAGCACGCAATAGCATAAATAGCTCCGGCTTGATGGTGCTATCACACTAACAACTGATCTATATTTGTAAACCTGCATTTCCAACAGCCGCGTGTCAAAATCCCTAATGCTGCGTGACAGATAATAACACTGAATGAGTGGCTAATCAATACTCCCAAGGACTTAGAAGATAACAGCGTCCTTGAAGTGGCCAATTAACAAATCGGACCCACCAAGTCCACTTTTGATGGACCGAGTTGAAATAGAAATAGTGATATTAGGACAGGCAGATTAGCACCGGGAAGCTGCTGATACAGCATGTGATGTATCTTGAGGGAAAATATGAGAACCATCACTTGAATAATTGCACTCCACATTGAGCTTTACATCAACCACAGCTTGCTTTTATGCTGTACTTATATAGGCTTACAGGCATACAGATGGACTACTTTGATAAATTGGAAGTCCTCTCCCGTTCAGTGTGGACACACAATACAGCACATCGACAATAAAGCACACGAGAGGTGCATACAGTTTAACGGGCGGGGGGTGTGGGGGGGAGCTGTTTCTGCAAACTGTAACCGAAGAAGGCTGCCCCGAGTCCCACAAGTCCCGTGAATGTTCGCGATGCGTACAGGCGGCTGATGATACGTGTCGAGATGTAACATGATGCACTCATGAAAGAGCAGCAGACAAAATGACAGGGCTGGCCTGCTCCAGCATTATGCTGCATCATCTCTACAGGGGACAAGGGTCACTTTGACAAGCATACAGTAGCACACGGCTTTAATGATTTACAGTGCAATGTATGCAAGTGTGACAAGGAATCCTTAAAACACACTGAAGCAATACTTTATGTAACCAGAAGTTCAGAAGAGGAGTTGTTTTTTTTTTTCTGAAAGTTCAAACCTGCCCTTTGCGGCTAGCAGTTAGAGTAGAAATCATTAGAAAGGAAGCCTTGTCTGCAATTTTAAAATGAACTAGTTTATTCATAATTTCGCTGCTGGGATTTTATAGAATTAAACTTTGCATTATCGAAGCCAGATTCTTTAAAATAGTTGAATGAAAACAAGCTGATATTTGACAATGTTTACTTTATTTTGCTGCTGTATTTGACAGTGACAATGCGGTCAAACAGTTCCATTCTTAAAGTGGATGTGATGCATATCGAGTTTATAGCTAGTGCTGATTCTCAACCCAGGTCCCAGTTTTCCACAACATCGCAGTCCAATATCAAATGTTCAATATACATCAATTAAAAAGGCTACAACACACAATTCGATAATCAATAAATCCACCATAAATCTCTGCCCCCAAGAGTGAAGCAACTTGGAGTCGCACTAGAAATAAAGCTAGTTTATGTAGTTCTACCCTATGACGCGTAAAACGATTTCACACCTTTAAAAATGCACTCCATTATGAGATTATTTTTAAAGAAAATCACTCAAGCGCCGCAACGAACGAAGCTTGGTGTTACGTAACACAGAACTCAAATTAAAAGTGTACTCCGCCTCCACTGTGCTCCACTGCTTACATTTTTGTGTTCAAATAATAAGTAAATGAAAAGCTTTGACTTAAATCGTAATTCCTGCCATAATCATTAACAGGTGAAGATATGAAAATGTTTTTGGGGGTAAACTTCAGGCAAGAAGCGCACGCGAGGAGCGCGCACATCTTTATCCCGTGCGACTCTGTCAGTCAACGCGGAATGTCGTCAGCTCCGAGAGCGACTCCATGTGTCTTTTTAAGCCCCGCGCCAGTTACATTTCACGATTCCAAAACGGGGGAGAAAAAAAAAAAGACACCGGTCACGCTCTAGTTCAAGGCGTGTGGACGCGGTGGGCAACTCGCTGTCAAAAACTGATAGAGAGAAGAAAAAAAAGCGAGGCAAGGAAAGACGACATGAGGACAACAGTGAATGCAGACGTCGCGCCACTGCAGAATTAAAAAAAAAAAAAAACTGTAACGTGGAATGAACAAACTCACCCAATGACAAGAACGGTTTGGTTTCCATCTCTGACTGGTAGGGGTTATGTTAGCTCATGCCAGCTGAGATGATCGCGTTCGGGAGTTTTTTCACTGGTGGTTCGAGGACACCAGACCAGGTGTTGTTGCTGCTCTCTGTGGTCCTCTTCGAGTAGCCTTTGGAGCGGGTTTAAAAGTGACAAGTCGATGTCTAGTAGTCTCGTAAGAGCGAGCATGCGATTCTACCTCTACTCGCTCACTCAGCTGCTGTACTCCTCTCGTCTCGGCTCGCGTGCTCTCGACACAAGTCCAACTACTGGATCTGCACTGCAAAGGGACCCACGCAGGGGGTACTCCTACAGACCCGCATCACGCTGCAGCGACGCCACACATCCAAACCTTTGCATGAACCCTTTAACGAGCAACGAAGACAGAGCGTCACTGTTTTTAGGCGGAAAAATGCATTTTAACTGTTGATATTAAGCGAATTGCACGGCAGTTTACAATTCCGCAAACAATAGCAGAGCCCCTTCCAGCACCCCAGCTGCTACTTGTTCTTCTCACTGCCTATCTGCTGTTATTTTAACCTGGTCACATCTGTTGAATGAAAAAGTTGTGGGCTCACTGCATAGAAGTTGAGATGTTTCAACGTGCTCACCGCCGAAGCAATTCGCCGATCTCTGTGGAGAAGCTACCGGCATGTTAAATAAATGAACAAACGTGACATCCAGGTTAGGATTTCCTGGAATTAAATTTGAGAATTTTCTGGTATTATTTTTGTTTATCAAATGTGATCCCTCGTTTTGGAACTGCACATATATAATTATTATTATTATTTCTCTCTCTCAACCATTTCCCTTTATGGAGAGTAATGTGGTGCATTAGCATCCTTCCTCAAAATGTTCTGGTTCGAATTGCTCAAATTTTCCTGGAAGAGCTTCACACCAGGGGCGTACATAGGGGTGGGCAAGAGGGGCATTCATAATGACCCTCACCAGTCACCAAAAATTGGATGATAAACGTATTCCAAATACACGGTCTATGTAGGGCTTTGGAGAGGATGGTCAGTTTGGAAATCGGACCTCAGATTCAGGTGGAGCAGTGTGGTTTTCATCCTCACTGCATAACAATGGACCAAACTGCGCACCCTCAGCCAGGTGGCAGGAGAGTTTGCCCAACCAGTCTCCATGCGCTTTGTGGATTTGGAAAAGTTGTTTGACCGTGTCCCTCAGGGAGTCCTGTTGGAGGTTCTCTGAGACTTTAATCCAATAGAGAACTTGCATGCTGATACAATTTCTCAGGTGAAAGCAAGAAACACAGAATTGTGGAATCGAGTCAAAATTTCCTGGGCTATCAAAAAACATGTGATGCATTTCTCAGGAACACTGCTTGTAGATTTTTACTATTCTTATTAGGAGTAGTTTATCCAGGAAAAGCAGTTTAGAACAGTTTCTCATTGGCAATGCATCTAAACATCACAGAAAAACCACACATTCAAGCATTGTTCCGTTTAAATTAAAATCTAAATGAAAATATTCATTTGTTTGCATTTTCTATAACGCAATAACACCTTTTAGATTCATGTTCTTGATTCGGAATCAATTCTCCAGTGCTGCCACATCATTTGCTTTTTTTAGGCATAAAAAGGGTAAAAGGATTTTGAGCTTTATTTGTGTTGTTGTTTTTTTGTTTTTTAAACATGCTGCTGTCATTCTGCACACTTCTGTGGCGCCATCACAAACAAAGGCAAGTACTTTGGCTTGAGATGCTCATTTAGCTGAAGTTTCACAAGATTTGCTTCAGGCTTGTGAGATATAAGGCCTTGTTTGGAGTCATGCGTGACGGTGGCTTGATCACTGGCATTTAGTCTCACTTTATTTTTGGTCAATTTTCCATTCTGGGCATTCAGATATGTAGGTCCAGTTGAATGTAATCAGGCTATTAATGAATTAATTTATTTAATTTTTACCTCGAGGAAATCCAGTCCCTACATTCACTAATGTTTGCTTCATTAACTCACTGATCTGCCAACACGGCACAAATATCTATGAATTCATTCCAGATGGAAAAAAAAAGTTTGGGCAGAGATGAACACAACCCTCGCCCCTCGGCGAAACCCTCAACAAGCAGCGGCATGTTCAGTTTGCATAAATCTTACTGCATTACAGCGCTGTTAACTCTCCGCCACTTCACTCTCATTGTTCTGGTTGCTCTCTATGTTCATACCGTGACAGTTTTCTTCCTTATTCAAACACCATCTATCTTGCCAGCACCTCCTGTCCATTTTTTTTTTTTAAACACAGCAGTCTGCACGCAGACAAAAGAAACCATGTCACTCGTTTGATTGAGATTGAAGCAGAGGATTCCGATTCGGAAACTCTGCACTCTCCCCACTATGACGCCGTCGCCTCTGCTGTGTATGCAGAAGCAATGTAGGGCGTACATGCGCCTCCTACAGCCATCCGCCAGTTCTTTATGATGAACATGCTGCTGTTAAGCACTAGAAGGTGCTCACCATGTTTGTACTGAGGCATGATACATAATTAATGCAATGCACGGCGCATCAAAGATCAAAAGGAGGTTGTTTTTAAAAAAAAAAAAAATGAGGAAAATGCACTCCTGAAACTCATTCAGAGGGAGTATGAGTATCTTTTTTATGGTGCCGAAATGACTCCTGGAAGCCTTTGTGTCAACGCTTCATTCATCAATCTTGTGAATTAATAATCATAAAGGTGTTGCAATGTTTGCAATGTGATGTTAAGTGACACAAATGCTCATTAGAGGAGGGTCGGGCGGGGGCAAGGGCCGAATTTGTCCTCAGTTCAGGGGGCTGTGCAGCCTCGGGCGTCTCCACTCTGTAATAGAAGACAGACGCAACAATCTTTTTCAAACCTCGCTCGGGCCAGGTTCTCTCATCTGTCTGCGAGATCGAGCTATTTAATCCTCATCATGCATGATGATTAATAGTGCCCTGACCTTTCACCTCTGTCCATAAATTCTCTGGTGGCTGTTTTGGCTCTCTTCGAACACCCCGCACCTCTTTTGACCATGTTCTCCCGTCTATATTTAACTCTGATTGCATTTTCTCTTTGCACGGCGTCCTCTCTTCTTCTCTCCTTTGCTGTCTTATTTCTCCACGGTAAGCAATGGGTTTGGGCCTCGGGGGACGACAGACCACCACTGTTACGGTTAAACTCTGCTATGGTTGCTTTGACAGCCCCCTCCTCCTCTTTCTCCCGCTCTTAAAGTGGGTGATAAATGAGACAAGGGCCTTTTGGTCTTCTTTGTACTTTGACCATTCAGGACAAGCTCATCCGTAAAAGTGATTATGGCCGTTTTGGTGGCAATGACAATGGTTACCAATCCAGAGGAATGTACGGCAAAACACACAAGAGACTTTAAAGGCTGCAACTCATGTCTTGATTACAGCTTTGAAAGTTTTGGCTTGTGGAAGTCATAATAATTTAATATAATGGGATGAAATAACATTAACAAATGGCTTCGGATATTTGAATGCTCAGACATTTGCACCATGCGATTGCACAACAACAACAACAACCGTCTCAACTCTTCAAAAAAAAAGAAACATTGTCCTCAATTTTCTTGCCCTATTTCTATCGAGCTCCGCGGAATTGAAAGTAATCAAAACAAGTGGGGCTCGTTAGGGAAGGGTGTGCTATTATAGTTTTGCCAGCCCAAGCAAATATTAGTTCCAAACTATTGTACCTGTTTTTTTTTTTTTTTTTTTTTTTTTTTTTCTGGAAGCTCGAAAGTGACATCATGGACAAAAATGTGGCGATGATGTCAAAGCATTGCCAGAAAGCATGTGCTAAGCCTCACTTAACATGGACAAAGGCTTTGTGGTCTCACCTATGTGTTGACTCACCGTCTGAAGTTTTGGAAAAAAAAAACCTACGCGAGGTCCTATTTTACACAGCACTTAGCACAGTGGCATCATTGAAAATGTTCAAGACACTCGACCAATTACACCAGAATGGACAGAAAGCTCCACTATGTTGATTCTACCAGGTTGGTAAAATGTGTAAGTAATTTTATTTCTGAACAAAAATAAAAATGTTACATTAAACCAACAAATAGCATAGCTACACATGCTTAACTTGTATCACATCACAAAGCTGGAATTTCCATTTTTGCTCCTTCACTTTCAAACCAGCGGCAAAAAGACACCAGGCTACTTACTGTTTAGTCACATAGCAACGAGTGCCAAATATGGGCACGCTTGTCCCGTGTCGTCTTTGTCTCTGTGCGGCCCTGCATCCTACCCTGCAGCGGGTGCTGTGAAAAACAAGTGCAGTGTTTAAGTGCCTTTATTATCGCCATGTAAACACGGTTAAGTGCCCAGTTGAGATATGCAAGTGTGTGTGAGTGTGTCACTGTCCAAAAAAATGCTTCTCCCACCCACTAGGAGCCATCGTGACATAGCACCCTTATCAAAGCATCCATCAAAGCATCTGTTTTAACAAGGGATGACTGAAGGAGCTATTTCAAATGATGTTCCTGATCAAGATAAATCCATTTATATTTTCACTCATAACAAGGCCCTCCATAAATAAGTTACACAACTGCAGAGGAAGCGCTCAATGTCACTCTCCCACAAAGTTGGCAAATGATTTCTTCTCAATCCTGTCTGGAACAGGACTGCGGTGAACTGAAAATGTGAAATGAGGAACGCTCAAGCATGTGAGATCATGAGGGCGTTTGCTGAGGTGTTCAGCATTGTCCGCCCCGAGGGAACGTCTTGATCGTCACAGCGTTTGGGTTCACATTCCTTAACCCCTGGGTCAGGGCTTTGTCTGAGGATAGCACCGAAGCCACTTCCCCTGCGGAAATCAACAAGAGCTGACACACTGGACACTGGAGACGCACACAGAGGCAGGAAGAGGCACCGCGATGGCACAAACAGAAGCACATGTGTTGCACTTTCATGCAAAACTTGATGGTGTCTAAAACTCACACTCACCTTTCCACCAATAGTTAAAATGAGATTCTGTTCAGTAAAACTGCAAAGTACAACCCTCCAGTTTACTTAATTAGTTAATTCATCGATCTAACATTTTAATCATGCAACTCATTACTTGATTAGAAAGCAGCTTTTGTTTCTTGAGGGGTTTGCCCAGCACGGTCCTTCAATTATTGAAATGTAATATTCCAATTTAATCTTAAATCTTCATTTTAAAACATCTGTGGCATCCACATTTTATCCAAATATGTCAAAATGGTGGGATTTCAGGCCTATTTTGAATTCATTTCACCAGGGATGAAAAGAGCTTTGTCTGATCACGACCCGTTAAATGGAGCTGAAGGAGCACAAAAATGCAGGCTAAGGACCCTTTTCTTGATGATTCTTATTTTTTTAAAGCGCTGTGTTTTCCAAAATGATCAGAGCCCATTCCACCGTGGGTCGTTATCAATATTGAACGTTACATCAGCGGTATCGGGAGCGCATGCTGGCTCTTGAGCGGCGTCCTAGACAAGTGAGATTCCCTCAATGGGAGCATCTAAAAGCAGAGACATGCATCATTCTTTCATATCATACCATTAAAGTGAAATTGGCTACATTCAAAGAGACAGTGCAATAAATCTGCTCAGTGCTTGGCAGAAGCTGGTTTTATAGCAAAGGGGAGAATCACCATCCCTGCAGAGCATCTTTTTTGACTTACAAGTGAGTCCAGTATTATTGCATCATGATGGCATCGCTCATGCCAACAGACAAGGATGGTGAATTATTTCTGTTGAGAAGTGTTGAAAGTGTTGTCGAGCCTTTTTCTTTTGGAAGGTGGCAAATGAGTGATGGAGGTGTTATGGAAAATCTTGTAATCAGCTCTGGGCGCAAAACCTAAACAACACTAGTCTCCGTATTTTGAAACGATAAACTACTGAATGCTTTGGGATGGAATTCCATTAAAGTGAAGGTGTATCTGCTGTCATCGAACTCATAAATCAAAGTGGAACCACACTTCACCTTCGGTATGTCCTCTCTTCATTTTCAAATCCATCAAAGTTGGTTTTTAAGCAAACTCTGTTTGGTTTGTTTGCTGACCCGCATCTCGTGACCACAAGGTGAAGTTAAGAACGTAGATGGAGCGGTAGCTCGCTAGCTTTGCCTTTCCTCTCAGCTTCTTCACCACGACGGATCGATATAGAATCCGCACCGCCGCAGACGGTACAGACATTTGAACTCCGCCACTTGGGGCAGGATCTCATTCCAACCCTTTTCCCACTGAGGAGCAAGATCTCAGATTCGGAAGGTGCTGATTTTCATCCACACCGCTTCACACTCGACTAGCGAACCCAGTTGGAGATCGTGGCTTGATGAAGCCATCAGATCAAAAGTAAATGTAACCAGGTGAACCATACTTAGACTTTTGTATTGAAGGCTGCCTTCTTTAACAAATGTAGCACTGTCACTTTAAGAGTAGCGCTGGATAAAAACCCGTGGGAAAATGTAGCTTGAGTGAGACTTAGACCAGGAAGTGAAGCAAGGATGATATGCCTGTGAAGGCGGATAGTCTCTGAGCTGTGCATGCCGCTTTTTCCAACCTGATTTACGCGTGATCGTCATTGTAACCTGGGCGATATTCAGGTAATTGGTAACTATTTTACCATGAAGCAGGTTAGGTGTTATATTTGGATGGATGATTGATTGTTCGAATGATATTTGTCGCATGCGGCCCGGTTCCAGTGGTTAGCGCATCGACCTCACAGTGCAGAGGTACCGGGTTCAATTCCAGCTCCGGCCTCCCTGTGTGGAGTTTGCATGTTCTCCCTGGGCCTGCGTGGGTTTTCTCCGGGTACTCCGGTTTCCTCCCACATTCCAAAAAACATGCATGGCAAGCTGATTTAACACTCCAAATTGTCCCTAGGTGTGAGCGTGGATGGTTGTTTGTCTCTGTGTGGCCTACGATTGGTTGGCAACCGGTTCAGGGTGTCCCCCGCCTACTGCCCAAGACAGCCGGGATAGGCTCCCCCCCCATCCCCCGCGACCCTTGTGAGGATAAGCAGATCGAAAAATGAATGAATGAATATTTGTAGAGTACGATATCATGGTGGGTCGTATGAACAGCCGTGCAGCGTAAGCGTTCTCGACATGGCAAGATGTAAATTTTTTTCTGACTGTGAAATTACATGAACTGTTTTATGTGTTCTTTAGAGGGGAGATTATTTGTGTTTTTCCGCAAACACGCCGGAAAGTGTCGAGTATGTATGTCCGCCTTTTAACACATTGGACTGTAATGTCTAGTCGCTCTGCACTTTTAAGTTTCATGGAGTGTTGTGGCTTGGAAATAATGTCTTTTTATTTCTGTTTCTGTATCAAACAAGCCACTGCTGTTGTCTATTGTTGTATACTTTTCTTTGATCTGCTAGATAATTTTCTTTGATCTCATCTGTCCTTTTTTCATCTTTTAGAATCCAATTGACATATCTCAGTCTTTTATCTTATTAATGCTGTGCATTTCTATGTTCAGTCGGGAATAAAACCCACATAAAAATTATTTTGTGGTCAAGTCTTTCCACAGACCCGGCCACATACAAAAACACATTTTAACATTTATAAGAGTGATACGTTTCATAATACTGATTGATATGTGAGGTCGGTTCCAATATATGACACCCAGTACATCAGTGATGGAGTGCAACACTGTTGGACTTCAGCTGAGTAAACAATCCCCACCGAGGCCAGAGATCTTGTGTACACATGCGGCACTGGACACATTTAGCAAAAGGGGCACTCCTTGCCACAGAGGGGATATGCGGTTAAACCGGGCCAGAGTCCATGCGGGCACAACCGTCCGAGTGTGACGGTGGCATCAATCTATGGAAAAAAAACACCAGCCTGAGAAAAGCCGAGGATGCGGCGCGTCCACGATTCTCACCTCCACTTTCATGCAGACAATCACGCTCATGTGCAGGCTGCATGTTAAGCGATTACCTGTGAAGGAAATGGACTTAATGGTGCTTGAAAGAGACAGAGAGTCATTTTCACCGAGAGGAACATTAGAGTGAAGAGCACTCAGATGGCACCTCTTTTGTGCTTTCCTCACATTGGAACATGGGAGTGACAGTCATTGCACTCAAGAAAAATAAATAAATAAATGAATAAACACCAAATAAAAAATAAAAAATAAACATCACGTTTGCTTCTCTCATAGTTGACCGTTGAGGCTTGTTCACATATCCGTGCATCCAAGTCCCAAACTATCCAACGGGATACTGACAGTCCAATCTGCCGAAGTCCAAATCTGTCTGTTGTGAGACGGCCTAAATAATATATGAAAGATAGAAATCTCTTGCCAAAGGAATAATTTGTTCTGCTTTGGAGACTATACAGACGTCAGTATTCATCCTTTCTCCATGTTCCCAAGATTTAGATACTCTGAAAAAAATAACACACGCACACATGCAACCACGAGTTAAAGGATGAAGTTGTTGCTTGTTTCGTACGTTTTTAAGTTCAACCTGTCCTCCAAGTGTTCATTCCAAATAACAACAAAGGTGGTTTTGTCTAATCCGAGTCACATCATTCCTCTTTTTCAAACTCTTGATAACAATTGGCAACTTTGAGCTCTGTCTAGTCACCAGCCCACCGTTAAACCGCCCTTCCTTCACACATGAACTGCAAGCATAAGGCTGGATGTGTTTGTCCGTGTACGAGCCACACTCTCAGCGTGATTTACAACCCTTCTCGCGCTCTCCCCCCACTGTCTGTCTGCTGGTCAACTGCCATGGTGAAGGCGGATACAATAGCTGACTACTAAGCGTCATAAATCTGAACGCTTCCTACCACTGTCTGCTACTTCAAGGGGAAGCCTGTCCTGTTGCAAATGTGATTAACCCTCTTCCTCTCTGTCTACAACCCCCAGCACACACCCTTCTACCTCTACCCTTTCCCTCAAAAACAAACCTGCTCCAGGGTATAAACAATTCCCCGCTCGCCTCAGAGGAGGGAAAGTCTCAAGATTCCATTGTTTTCTTCTTAAAAACAGATAAAACGCAAAATCATGATCTCAGACAGCGGGGCATGTAAAATCACCGGGTCAATGAAACAACATGTGAGTAATTTATAAAAGTTGAAAAAAAACCCCAATTTAGACTTTATTTGGAATGTAATAAAAACACTTCATATGTGAATCTTAAGTGAAAATGTAAAACTCCTCAATCTTTAGTGGAAGTTCATCTCCCCAGCCAACAGAAAGGGAAGTTTCTCAAACATTTTCAGTCGCAAAAGATAAGAAGACAAGCGCAGCGATGGTATACGCATGCCAGCACAGTATATCAAAACGAGCTCTTTGTAAAGCCGTTCATTCAAAATTGTGCTAAACTGTGTTTGTTATGTTCTTGGATTACTCTGTAGTCAGTCGCAATACTTTTGGGAATTCAAACTAACACTAACTAACTAACAATGCCACAAACAATTTCTCCCATGCCGCAGTTGCTTCCCCGCCACACTTGTGTCTGAAAGCTTCATGATGTCATTATTAATACAGTAATATCAACAATGAACTCCTTGAGCCACACCTGTTCGATGCAGCCTCAGGGACCTATATGGCTTGATTTATTGATGATTTTTTTTTTTCCTGTTGCAGAAGAAAATAAATAAATGACAGAGCAACAACACTCTTTATGCAAATCTCATTTCAAAATGGATCTTATGTCCTGCCACGCTTGCTTGACAGCCCACAGCTCCAATTGCGGTACGAATGACAATGCAGAGGCTTAATATGAGTGATTTTCGCTGTAATAATAATAATGCGATTGAGCACAGTTTGTGAGGGGTACAAAAGGGCACAAGAATAAGAGAGGGCTTTTGAGTTAGAAAGTGCAGACAATCAGAGACTTACTGGGCCAGCCTCCTTCAACCTCTGATTACATGCCAGGCACATTTAACAAAGTGTGAATGCATTCAACTGTGCGTGGATGTTTGCTTTGACTTGGTCTTGCACATATGGGCGGTGTTTATTTTCACATTTGTCGCAACTCAGGTTGTATAAGTATAAGCCCATTTGTATCGGGAAGAGTTTACTGGGATATAGCCGTTTGTAAAAAATGTTTCTGCTTATATAACAACAGCATCATATCACAGTTATCATATATGATCCTTCACTGTGAGCAAAAGAATCAATCCCACTCCCTTGGGACTGTTCCATTTTTTTAATTAGACGACATATTTGCATCAAAGTTTGAGTCGTGTGGGTGGAGGGCTCAGTGGAATAAACCATCAGCGCTTTTGATGGAGGAGACAGTTTTTCAGTGACTGTTTGCAGTCGCCGCAATGACGGCACGTAAATACGACTGAGCAGTTGGTGAGATGGAAAAACATTTATTTTTCAAAGTTTTAAGGGCTGAATAAAGAATGACATGCTGCGATCTGTAAAGGGGATCTGGAGTGCTTGTGGCGTACTTGTGACAGCTTCACTGAAATTCCACTGTCATGTAATTGGCTGCCAGAAATGTTCCAGCTGAGGCCAGTCAAGAATTCAGAATGAACATTCAAATAGCCCCATGGGGGAGGGGAAAAGGGTAGTCCAAATGAAGCTGCCGTATGCTGCACATTGTACTGATATGCACACAGTAGAAAAGAAAAGAACACACACACACACACACACACACACACACACACACACACACACACACACAACACTGAACATGTGTTTTTTTTAT
>NW_017804997.1:1612453-1651656 GCF_001891065.2 Hippocampus comes
CTTCAGTCAGTCTGCACTATTCAACATGGTGAGAGCAAGAAAAATAAAATACTTCATATCAGGTCAAGTTCTTTAGTGTTGGGTTGTTGCTTTATTTTTGCTGGTGTATTTATTTATTTTTTTAATTGAAAAAAGCATTGCAAGCGTGAACAAAAAATGACCCATGTGTCGAGTATCATAACTGCATGCTTGTAGTTTCTAAGAAACCAGGGCAGCAAAGAATGCGACAAGTTATTATTAATTGATTAGAGCCAAACACGGTTACCTCAAAACATTTTATTGATTGAAATCATTGATACTGTCGGATTGAAAAATCTAAATCAATTCAAACCACTGACCAAAGAACTACAATGGAAAATAATTTAATGTAATCATTATTAGGTAGTTGTTTTTTTTGGGGGGGCTTGTTTTTTTCCTCTTCACATGAATGGGAGGGGCCAAGGCGGCACTGCCTCCCCTGCCTACCCTGGCCGCAGACCCCCCCCGGAAAATACGCTTCATGACCTTTAAATGGTCTCACCCCGACATTATTTACCGACAGATTCAATCTGTAACAAAGAAATACACCGCAGAAGACAAACGCTCTGTCACAGGCCCTCAGTGAACAAGTCACAATCGAACCATCTGCGCACACTTTGATGTAAATATGTCAACAGTTATGGACTAACCATTCCAGCTGCTTATCGTTCCTGAGTCCCATACCCTAGTTGTTTTTCTCCATAACATGATTTATCAGGCGTGGGATTCAGTCTTATAGATATATATTTTATCGCTTCGTGGCTTTAATGTCAGGGGTTTTGTTCTTTAATGTGCATATTTCTAAATATATCTAGTTTCCTAAAGAGGCAAAGAAAAAGAGCACACTTATTCTCTCATTCCTCCCCCACCCAACCTGAAGCGCTAAAAGCTCAACACCAAGGATGAGAGGGAATATTTAATTCACAAAGATAAAAAGGGGAGGGGGGGAAGAAGAAATCTCAGACCCTGAATTGAGTATGCATCCAGGGAGGCCACAACATGCTTCTTTTACTCTTGTGCTCACCTGCTGTGTACACAGACAGTCTTGTTGTTCTTTTTTTAATCATTCATTTGGAAACAATAAAATTGGAAATCACAAAGATGTGCAAAAAAAAAAAAAAAAGATAATTGAAAGATACTGTGTTTCTTTTTTTAAATTTTGCTGCAGCCTACTGCTACTTTGGCTCAGTGCATACTACCATACAGGTTCATTAGTGTAAATATTCTTAAGTACATAAAGCTTCTCACTCAGGGGTATCCAAGTCCAGTCCTTGAGAGCTCCTATCCAGCCTGGTTTAGATGTCGCCCTACTCCATCACTTCTGATTCGAATGATCAAGCTCATTATCAGGCTTCTGCAAAGCTTGCTGATGAGCGGACCATTTGAATCAGGTGTGTTGGAAGAGCAAGGCATCTAAAATTGGTTGGATAGGAGGTCTCAAGGACTGTACTGTTTCATCCGTCCATCCATCCATCCATCCATCCATCCATCCATCCATCCATCCATCCATCCATCCATCCATCCATTTTCTACTGGTCGGGTCGTGGGGGCATCAGCTTTAGCAGGGAAGCCCAGACTTTTCTCTCCCTAGCCACTTCTTCCAGCTCTTCCTGGGGTATCCCGAGGTGTTCTCAGACCAGCTGAGAAACATCGTCTCTCCAGCGTGTCCTGGGTCATCCCCGGCCAGTAGGAGATGCCCGAAACACCTCACAGGGAGGCGTCCAGGAGGCATCCTAATCAGATGCCCGAACCACCTCATCTGGTTCCTCTCGACGTGGAGGAGAAGCGGCTCGACTTTGAGCCGCTCCTGGATGACTGAGCTTCTAACCCTATCTCTCAGGGAGATAAGGTTAGAAGGCCCTGCGGAGGAAACTCATTTTGGCCGCTTGTACCCGGGATCCGAAGCGGCTCGACTTTGAGCTGCTCCCGGATGACTGAGCTTCTAACCTTATCTCTCACGGAGATAAGGTTAGAAGGCCCTGTGGAGGAAACTCATTTTGGCCGCTTGTACCCGGGATCTCGTTCTTTCGGTCACGACCCATAGCTCGTGACCATAGGTGAGGTTAGGAACCTAGATCGACCGGTAAATTGAGAGCTTTGCCTTTTGGCTCAGCTCCTTCTTCACCACGACAGACCGATACAAAGTCTGCATCACAGCCCTGTCGCTCTCTCGCTCCCTCCTGCCCTCACTGATGAACAAGACCCCAAGATACTTAAACTCTGTTTCATTCATCTGTCATCATAAATAAATAAATAAAATAATGACATTGAAAATCAATGTTTATTGTTTAGGAATTACCCAGTTTTAATGGAAGACAGCCGTGTCCGTTTAACCCCCCACCCCCCCCCATTATGATTCTTCTCGTCAGTGCAACACACGGCCTTTGTTTTTATTTCTTAAAAGAAAGATTGGCTGCAATACAGAGGAAAAATACTGTATGCACAGAGACCTGGAGAAAAACGAATCATGTTTTCCACTCTCAAACTGAGCACAGAACTAAACTGAACAGAAAACGACACCCGCCCCCACCGCGTCTTTCTTAATATTATGGTTCAACAAGGAGGTGAAAACAGAACGGACCCCATGAGGTTGCTCCATTTAAATTTCTTTGTATTTTCAGCCGGGCCTTTGTATGTTAATACAGAGTCTGCTCATTGCTCACATGTATTCAATTGGCTCTTGTGACCAAGAGCAGAGCAGAGTGATATTTTCCATCCAGCTTGATGACGCCACCAAAAATCACACCTCTAACATATGGAAATTCCCTTAAGCGTATGACAGAAGACAAAAAAATGACCATGAAAAGCAGAGCCGATGAATAAAACACAGACAAGGCACTGTTTGCAGAGGTGCAGGCAGTGAGTAAAAATCTTTTGCTGCATATAGTGCAGTATGCAAAGGGGCCTCCCTGCAAAGGGTGTCTTTTACTTCCCCCATTTGGCCTCATGAAAATAGATCATTTTTCAACTAAGGGGAAAAGAAAATGTAGCAGGCCGCACAGTGGGAAGTTTTGTCAACCAGGAAATTCATGCTCATATTCGGACATAACTCAAAGAAAATATGAGCAACCTGACCACCCAGTTGTTTCTTTGGCTTCTGATTATAGAGGCATATTGATGTATCGAGATCAATAAAGTGAATGTAATTACAGGTGATATATCCACCTGGAAGATTTAAGCAATACAGATCCCTCTCATGTTGTGTTTGAAAAAACGTACACCGATACATTTCGCAACTCTCTGAACGGGGACTTTTTGCATGATTATGCCCAAGACGAATGGCCCAGTCCTGTGTGAGCTCAACTGCTGCTGTCCACTTGTCTTCCTGAAAAATGACAACGGAGAGGGCACCCTGTCATCATCTGAGTCTGAAACGGCACCAGTAAATCTCATGCTACCGCAAATACGTGTATCATTGTACGTGTGTAGATGGTCAAGTGGACAAACCAACACCAACTGAATGGATGATATCAACTTCTTTGGGGGGGGGTAGGAGGGGGTGAATCAGTGAACTTAAGCTGTGATGCAGCACAAGCTGTTGAGCTGTTGTTCTGTTGTCGGCTAACTGTCAGTTGTACGGCTGTATAACGGCAATGCAAATGGCAGAGCAAATGGCCAATGCACAGCCTGTATGTTTTTACATTTGCCATCTGTGGCGACAAAAAAAAAAAAACCTGACTGAACACATGCAAATCAAGTCCATTAATTCATTTTCTTAGAAACCAGTGCCTTGGTCTCATGGAAAGGTAGGCTCATGTAAATTGCGAATTTTGTTCTATTTTCCTGTCAGATTAGCAAATCTCACCTCCAACTCAACAACACAAACAAGGTGCTCATGCTCTATGGACTTTGCTTGTAAAGAAGGTGTGTAGAATTGTAAAATGTTTGCAGGCCAATTTCAAACAGGAAATGTTTGCAGTCACCACTGTATGCTCCATGTGCTCAATTAAGGTTTTGTCATCTTAAAGCAGATTGCAAAGTAACAATTACACCATCAATGTTACTCGTTGTTTAGACAAGATTTCTTCCACAACATTGGGTGGCGATGGGTCATAAATGACCTTTACGGTCCTTAAAACCTTTGCTCAGCTTTTAATGATAGGAAGTGAAGGAAAAACGTTTCCTCAACGTTCATATGGTCATAAAAGCATTTCATTGAGATTTTACGTGGAAAGCTGCATAACGTCACAAGCGAATGCATGAGCACTCCACCTCTGTACATCTGTCTGACATGTTCTGAGCAGTTAGTTAATGCAAATGGTTTTGACAGAGAAACTCTGACCGCCTCTGCAGAGACACCCTATTCTCCTGGCATGAAGTCAAGTAAAATGCCAAAAGAAAGAAAACCCCACCCATGTGCACGGTCAGACTGCGCTTTGCGCTAAACATCCACCCGGTATGAGAATAAGACCCTCAGTGTCGCCTTATCCCTATCACGAAGTCTCCTTGGGCTGGTTTGGCATGGAATGACCCAAAAAGACAAAAGTTAAAAAACAGGAGGCAATGTTTTCAGGTTGCAATGAAAATATTTGATTTGATTAGATTTTTTATTTGAAAACACAATTTGGGGGCATATTTAATTCTGAATACAATGACACTTTAAATTCAACTCAATTTACATTAGCTCCTCTATGGGTTTTGTGTAAAACAACGGCAATTAATAATATTGACACCAGCTTAGCTCTGTATCGATCTTACTTGTCTCTGGCCTCCCTCTTTTTCCACTCTTCAGTCATCATTTTTTATACATTTGCCTCCGAAGTGTCGCATGATAGCGATGTACTGGGTGACTTTTTAAGTGTACGCATTCTGACGGATGTTAGAGTTGTTTAATGTCCCAACAAAGCCGCGTGTCTTTGACCGGGGCCCAGCAGCACCTAAGATGCACGGATGGCTTTGTTTTTGTTGCATCAAATCTGAGTGTGAAAAGGTGGGATGCGGGACACAGCAATGGGCTTTGTTTATGTTTTGTTTTTGTTGTTCTTCGTCTCCTGCTCATTGCCCATCCTGGATGGCACAAACATACATTTTCCACACCCAGACCAAGCTGATTGTTTTTCTTTATCACACCCAAATTGCTTTTTTATGTTGTTGCTTTAGTTCTCTGTTGAAAAAAAAAACAAAAACAAAAAGCTTGTATTGCATTCTAAAGTCCCAGGGGACAAAGAGATAAAATCCTTTTCTCAGTCTTGGGGGTTCTGTGAAGGTAGCGTAGCAGTTTCTTGCAGTCACAGCTCCAGGCACTGAGAGGATTCCTCTGCCCATCCTCCCCTTGCGTTCGTTCCTCGCCTCCCTCTCGTCTCCACTCCAAGTACCACCATAAGCTGATAGGAACAAGGTGTTGCAGTTGACGAGGAGGTGTAGGGGCTGGAGAGGAAAATATGACTGGCTGCGCTGGTTCAGCGCTACCATCTCAAATCGACTACAAGTACAAAGGAGAAAATACACTGATCTTAGCATGAAGCAAGAGTTTGAAAGGATGGACGCTGAAGTGGTCCAAAACAAACAAACAAACAAAAAACTGGCCTGCAGCACAAACATGAAGACAATCACAAAAGCTTTCTGAGGATTATCAGCGCGTCCCCTCACGCATTGCAATTAAAGGGAATGAAAGGAGCAGCTTCGAGTGGCGGTGAAGGAAGTCTCAGTTTTTAAATCGGCCACGCTGCAGCCCCTTGCATGTATGCACATCAAAATAACAACACAAGGTCTAACCTGCCTCTGCACAGATTAAAAGTAAACTTGTGCTGGGTATGAAAGTGGAGCCTTGAGAGTCTTCCGCAGCCTCACTAACATCACAAAAAGTCGCTGAATATGTGTCTCATCACTTTTATGATGGGTCAGATAAATTGTTAAATGAAAGTGCTAAATTACTGCGTGACTGAATTACTGAGTCGCCCTGACATCATCTCTCTCCTCAAGTTATCATAATTTACATGAGACAGAACTGTCTGCCTGGGGGCGGGCGGGGGGGATGACTTGAATGAATATGACAAGTGGATATTAGGTGTGGTGCAATTCTTTATCCTTTGGGTGTTTCTCGAGCAGAATGTCAGCGACACCTAGGAACCGATTTTGATTGTCATGTCAGCTTGAGTGCTGAGGCAAGAAGTGCATTCAATAAATGACAGCTCACATGAGATGGCGAAGCCTCATGTGTCAGTAATTCAGTCAGATTTTATATGAAAAATCAAACTCTCTCGTGCTGTGAATAGAAAATGTACATTTTTAGTTATTTAGAAAAACACTCTAATATTCTTTGATTGTTGAGTGTAAACACATGATCAATAATAATTGTTCAAATTAAAACGGTGGAATTTATTGTGGATGGTATCGTTTCAGTCGATATCTTTGACTTCACATTAACAGAACATTGAATTTATACTCTTTCACAACATTGATATCTTACACATTCGAGCACTGATTTACAAACTGTAAAGTTTTCAAGACACTTTTGATTATGTTCAGGACTGTAGCAGAGGATTTCATTCAATACCATCAAAACATTACAGTAAAGACTACATTCAGTTATACTGTCTATTGACGTTGGAAGTCTTATCGCTGCCTGGACACATGCCGACTTTGAATTGTAGTCACAATGATGCTATCGGCGCTCTGTTAGTAGAAGGTGGCAAAAGCGAAAGTGAAGACCTTAACCAGTAACACATGGCAGCACGTGCGCTCAGCTCATACTGGGCGTGTCTGAATAAATATGTTTTGCATTTATCTGTAGATTATATGTGCCTTTCTGAAGCACTATTTTGAAGTGGATTTGTCCATGGTGCTTGTTTAACCTTATCAGGTGTTGTCATCCACTGAGGCTGCCACAGAGTAGAAAAAAAGAAAAAGGAAACCCCAATTATTACCGTCACGTGGAACTTACTCCCACCAGATGTGAACCTATTCGTATGAAAACACTCATTCGTCTGAAGCGTTGTTTGTGCAGATTTGAAGTCCATACACAGATTATGTAATTGTGACTCTCCCTTAAACTGTGTGCACCGAGGATTTTGCTGCAACCTGAGAATTGCAGATTCCAATCCCCATTTGCTGAAATGTTTGCATTTTGGATTGTATGCTTTGGAAAACTGTCTTCTTTTATTGAAGTTATTCTTGCTCTTATTTATTTTTTTCCTCTCAAAAAGTACACAGGGACACATAAGTGCTTAATGAGAGCTGCGAAAAGGGCAAATTGCAGTTTATATAACATGGCCATGCATTGACTGTATAATTCAGGAAGAGTCCACTTGTAATTTATAGTACACAGCAATAATCAATTGTGTGTGTGTGTGTGTGTGTGTGTGTGTGTGTGTGTGTGTAATTGCCAGTTTTGTTCCATTATTGTGTAGATGTACAAGGGCAAGGCCTTGTCTGAGTAGCACATATTCTTGGCAGTAAATGTAAACCAGCTTCTGAAATTAAATGGATGTTGCACCAGTGTTACAATATCCATCCATCCATCTATTCATTTGCTGATTTGCTTTATCCTCACAAGGGCCGCAGGGTGTGCTGGAGCCTATCCCAGCTGTCTTCAGGCAGAAGGTGGGATACACCCTGAACTGGTGGCTAGCCAATCATAATGCACATACAGACGAACAACCAACACTCACACCTAGGGATAATTTAGAGTGTTCCATTAACCTACCACGCATGTTTTTGGAATGTGGTAGGAAACCGGAGTACCCGGAGAAAACCCACGCAGGCACGGGGAGAACAAGCAAACGCCACACAGGAAGGCCAGATCTGGGATTGAACCCGGTACCTCGGCACTGTGAGGTCGACGTGCTAACCACTGGACCACCCGGACGCCTTGTTACATAATTATTCGGAATTTACTCGCACAAATCCTTTTTGTTGCTGTAGGGGGAGTAAATCACCCTAATGGCATCATTTACAATTGCCAGCTTTTAAAACAGATTTTTAAATTTGGATCATCATTTGGGGAAAACACTTACAGCACAGGTCTTGCGGATTTGTGAGTGCTCACTCCATCCACAAATATGGGATTTAAATGATCTGGATGCATGAGGGAAATGAAGGGCAACCAACAATTAAAAATATAGGTTTGAACTTTCCTCCGCCTCCTTGTTTACATGGTCGAAAGATAGTTTAACACCCCATGCCCACTTTATGACCTTCCTTGGGGTCTTACCAAATTTCATTCCGTTCACTGGTCTTGCAATACTGCTCGTAAACTCTTGCAAGGCATAAAAGCCACTCCCAGATGCTAGTGAAGTATTTATCTCGAATGAAATCATCGAAATTCTCGAGCAAGCCATAGTTTAGTCATAACAGACACAAGGCAGAGCGGGGTGGGATTTGCTGACAGGAGTCCTCACTGTTCTTCTGCTTGATTTACAATGCTGCGTGATTGTAAGACCGGCGGTGCAGTCACACGGGGACTCGTATCATATCCTCTGACAGTGCAGGATGCAGGCCAAGGAAGGCTTAGCAAACCGCCCGAAACAAAGTGTGAAGCATGGTAATTGTATTTTCATTTAATGTGTGATTCTCCACCCCAGGGTGGAGACTAGAATTTGTTTTGTTATTTTGTTTTGTTTATCGAATATAAATATTAAATGATCACCCAAAATTAAAGCATGGGGGGCAGGGGGGGAGGGGTACTGGACTTGAGGCATAAAGGGGTCTTAAAAGCAAACAGAAAGAACAGATTCCTCGGGGTAGGTGACATGATTATGTTTATACTCAAAAGTGCAAAGAGAGTTACAAATATGCATGGACAATTTTTTTTTTAATTTCAACAATCTTGCACTTCATTTGCAACGACTCCCAAGTCCTTGACTTTTCCCCTCAATACAACTAGAGACATACTGTATGTACTGTGCTCCTTCTCCAAAAGGTCAAAATGAGTGTGTCAAGGTCATGTGGGCTAGTCCTGAGGAGCTGCCATGTTTATGTTGCCCGGCATGTACAGTAGGGGCTGCGCAAACACAATAAACATAAATTATGTCAATAATGCCACGTACTAAAAATTCCGTTTAGGGATCAATTATTACTCCGGATTGATTTTTCTCAAACCAACAGTGATTTTTTTTCTTTACATTTAAAACTCTTTTGTAATGCCTGACTTTTGCATTGTGAAAGTTGTACGTCAACATCGTTGAATGCCTTATACTTTACATGCTGTGCTATGAACGCCATTCTGTCCTTTTTAAACGCACAATTCCCGCATTCATCTGATTAACACAAGAGTGAAAGTTGTACGTCAACATCATTGAATGCCTTATACTTCACATGCTGTGCTATGAACGCCATTCTGTCCTTTTAACGCACAATTCCCGCATTCATCTGATTAACACAAGAGGAAGAAAGACATGGGATTAAAAGGGGCAAAAAAAATCCAGCACATTAATGAGTGTAATCCCACTTAATTACACTTAATAACTGTTCGTGTGGCTGTTTCGTTGAGATAGGTGAGGGTTTACAGTGAGCGTCCACGGACTGCTACAGGAAAAAATACAATATAGAAAATCTGGTCCCACAGCACTTTAAATGTCATTGTGGGTTTGCAACATGTCAATTAGTTGCGACATGCCCACTTGGCTATCACTGCCTGGTTCATTTTGAGCCCGATTAAAAAAAAAAGAAGAAAATCGTATACTTGATACTGTTTTTAATAAATGCGTTTTTTTTATGTCTTGAATTTGTTTTAAAAAAAATCATATTTTTATTTTTCATTAATGAAGGGCTCGGTGAATGTCCATATGTACTGGTTGGTTCGGTACCGCTAACAACTCGGCAACTCAAACTTGCAATTGCATGAAAGCTCTCCTGATAAAATAAGAAATGTTTCATTGACTGATCAGAGATGAGTTACAATGATTAATCCTGAATTTGTTTCAATTCGATCACACTACGTTCGATTTGAAAATAAATAAATAAATAAATAAATAAAAATTCCGTTTAGGGATCAATGATTACTCCGGATTGATTTTTCTCAAACCAACAGTGATTTTTTTTCTTTACATTTAAAACTCTTTTGTAATGCCTGAAGATAATTCACAAGTTTAGGATTTCCTTGCTTCTCGTCATCACTTTGTTTGACTGTGCATATGAAAATAAAGACCGAGAATCCGAAAAATGGAAATACTTCTTTGCAAAGCAACAAATGGAACAAAACTCGACTTAGTCTTGCTATGGAGGAAAGAAAGACAACCCAAATCGAGCAGATAAATTGTTGATCATTCAAAACAAAGGAGAGAGTACGCTACAGATAAGACACGAGCTGATTAGATGCTTCGCTTGTTTAAGGAAGTGTAATCACACGCCAAATAGGCTGAAAGAGGCTTAAGTGTTCTGTCACCTGAGGTGACATCATTTCTTGGCTATTGTCACTGTTAGATACAAGGATTTGTTTTTGGTGAAATAGGCACTTGTTTACTCATTTCTGTGACCTCTTTCTTGACCAGCCCTCTTAAAACAAACAAACAAAAATCTTGAGCAGTTAGGGGAATACCTGTCAAAACAATCCGGGCTATGTTTCATTTTGCTGCGACTCAGATCAGCGGTTGCAGCAGCAAGTCATCACTCCCATTTCTTATCTGGCATACCCCCCCCCCGATAAAATAAGAAATGTTTCATTGACTGATCAGAGATGAGTTACAATGATTAATCCTGAATTTGTTTCAATTCGATCACACTACGTTCGATTTGAAAATAAATAAATAAATAAATAAAAATTCAGTTTAGGGATCAATTATTACTCACGGATTGATTTTTCTCAAACCAACAGTGATTTGTTTTCTTTACATTTAAAACTCTTTTGTAATGCCTGAAGATAATTCACAAGTTTAGGATTTCCTTGCTTCTCGTCATCACTTTGTTTGACTGTGCATATGAAAATAAAGACCGAGAATCCGAAAAATGGAAATACTTCTTTGCAAAGCAACAAATGGAACAAAACTCGACTTAGTCTTGCTATGGAGGAAAGAAAGACAACCCAAATCGAGCAGATAAATTGTTGATCATTCAAAACAAAGGAGAGAGTACGCTACAGATAAGACACGAGCTGATTAGATGCTTCGCTTGTTTAAGGAAGTGTAATCACACGCCAAATAGGCTGAAAGAGGCTTAAGTGTTCTGTCACCTGAGGTGACATCATTTCTTGGCTATTGTCACTGTTAGATACAAGGATTTGTTTTTGGTGAAATAGGCACTTGTTTACTCATTTCTGTGACCTCTTTCTTGACCAGCCCTCTTAAAACAAACAAACAAACAAACAAAAATCTTGAGCAGTTAGGGGAATACCTGTCAAAACAATCCGGGCTATGTTTCATTTTGCTGCGACTCAGATCAGCGGTTGCAGCAGCAAGTCATCACCCCCATTTCTTATCTGGCATACCCCCTCCCCGCACCCCCAACAACATTATATCTACAGGTATCTATACATCCATCCATTCTTTACCACTTATCCCGGGGCCGGGTTGCGGAGTCAATGGCTTTATCAGGCAAACCCAGACCTCCCTCTCCCCAGCCACTTCTTCCAGCACTTCCCGGGGGATCCTAAAGCATTCGCAGGCCACGCGTGTCCTGGGTCGTCCCCGGGGCCTCCTGCCAGTGGAGCAACCCCCGGAACACCTCACTAGGGAGGCATCCAAGAGGTATCTCCTATTGAGATACCCGAGCCATCTCATCTGGCTACTCTTGACTCTTAGCCCCTCCCGGATGACCCAGCTTCTCACCTTATCGCTAAGGGAGAGCCCGGTCACCGTGCGGAAGAAACTCATTTCGGCCACTTGTGTCTGGGATCTTGTTCTTTCGTTCATGGCCCACACCATGTGACCAGAGGGGGTGTGATCCATTTGCTATCTTAATCCAGCACTCAAATTCGGAAACACTTTAAACGCTCGTTGCTATTTTTGTAAATATTAGCGCCGAATCACATTGGCTGTATGTGAAAAAAAATAAAAACATTAACACGCATATATATGTATATATATATATATATATATATATATATATATAGTACAATTGTTAAGCACAAACAAAACTTGGAGAACAGTACGATTGACGCAATTATTCTGAAGACTGTCTTGCTTCCTTTCTTTGTTCTTTTTGCGTCTTCAGCACTGGATTGTCAGCATTGTCAGGCTATTGTGGTGGGCCGTGTTGAGGATGTTGGAAGTGTGAAACAACAAGTTGGCAAGAGAAGGACAAAGTCTGTTGCACAACAGCACGCAGTCATGCAGAGTGCAGGAGGCAGTGGTTTCGCTTCACTTCTCCTCCTGGAAATCTCACGCGGCTTGCCAAATTTTCATCCATGTGCTTTGACATTACGAGTGCCTTGTATGTTCTTTGGAAGTGATACGTGTGACCACAGTGCTTCAATGTCAGAGAAGACAAAACGTCAGATTTTACTGCTTACATAAACCGCTCGTTTGATTTGTTTGCAGGTTTCAAAATGTCTCTATTTTTACCTCAGTGATCATTTGTTTTTTTTCATGGGAAGAGGTCACACTTTTAACATTTTCCATTGATGGTTTTAAGTGCAAAGGCGACAAAAGAAAAAAACGCCTGGTGTCTCACATGATCCCTGAAAGAAGTACCCACCCGTTCTTTTAAATTCACTATTGGCAGTGTTCTTACTGGTTTTGCGACTAGTTCATTAGAGATAGCATGAAACATACAGCTTGCGTACTGTTTTTGGTATCGTTTGTTTAAAGCACAGGTGTCAAAGTCTCAGCCTGGGGGACAAATCTGGCCCGCTACACTATTTTATGTGGCCCGCAACTTCCATGATGCTTGCTAAAATATGTACCAACATTTCACATTCTCATATGTAATAAATAATAGAGATATTAGAAACTGTTATTCTTTACTTCTTTATTTGATTTCAGTCATAATGGCCTTCCAAGGCAAATGGTAACTAAAATGTGGCCTGGGACGAAAATGGGTTTGACACCCCTGGTGTCAAGGGAGAATAAGGGTGGGGAGAGGACACTGCCTTGGGGGGGATTGGTAGCTGTGGACGCGTTATTCAAAGCAATTCTATATTGTTTAAATTATCTATATTTTCGAAAAACCAGCTCAGTGATAAAGCAAAAAGTCAAGGATTTCTAGTCGTTCAGTAGCCGTGTATCCCACTCCAATAGATCTTTCCCTGTACTCGGTGGCAGTAGAATCACATCTCCACCAAAACAAAACAAGTTTTTATTAAGCTGACCTTGACACAAAGTGGAGCAGACGAGTAGAGCACGTGTACCGAATGACGTGATCGGTAACAAGTGATAACTTTGTGAGACGAGAATCCATTTCTTCTTCTCTCCATCTTGACATCAGGGGAAGGCATTAATATTTGCTATTTCTATTGTTCATTGTAGTAATTTTGCCCCTGGCTGTTAAGAAAAAAAAAACAACAGACAGTAGGTCGTAAATGGGTTGTATTTTGGACACATTTATATTTTTCCAAAATAATGGAATAAAAAAAAAATACTAGTTAAAAATGACGACAACAATGTTCATGATGAGTGAAAAAGAACGAAAGAAAAGAATTGAAAGTCACGCGCTGACGGAGGTGTCCCTGGTGTCAATCAAGGCCAAAGCCACTCTTCAGCTTGACTGCGGCAAACCCATTTTCAGTAGGCGGCTTGACACATTACAACAGCAGATCATAATCTGGTAAACAATCCTGCTCCCCAGACAGTCCCATGGTCAAATGAGGAGGTGTTGCCCATGTGTGTCAAAGGCGTCACAAGTCAGCCATAGGCCATGCGCTTTTGTTGACTACCTCCTATTGAGGAATGCTGATAAGGCTGAGCGGCATCTCCCTTGAGCTCTCGGGGGTTGAGCACATGAGTGAAGATTGGTCAAAACATATGTGAAGTGGCTGATTGAGAGCCCCATATCCCCTCGTCTGGTCTTCATTAGATGGAGAAAAGTCAAAGTGGGAGGTGGGGTGGGTGTTCACATCTCTGGTTCCTGTCGCGGCGCTAACTCATCCGATCTGGCAACCATTGCCTGTCACATACGCTGCCATAAAAGATGACCAGTTTTCGGATATGTTTGACAACTGACTAAAATGTCTTGGGAAGTTGCAGCTTTCAGTGCAGAAGGAAAAAGAAAAAAAAATCATGTGATTTATCCAAGCAGACAGCCCAGGTTTAGTTCGAACAGTGTGAACGTGTTGATGAAAGTCTGTGTATGAATATGCCATGTGATTGACTGGAGGCAGACGGATGGATAAATGTCCTTTATCGATGTTGATATATGTTACACAAGTGGACTTTATAAGGCGTGGCTTCGTTCCGGTCTTACGAGCTAAGCCTGGAATACAAACTTACACAAGCCATACCACATACGTCTACGCATTTTTTACTTCACATTAATTTGTTGTTGTCATGAGCACTCATCAGTAGATTTCACCACAATTCTACATTCTAAACATACTCACACGTACAGCACTCTGAAAGTGGGTTCAAGTTGGAATTCTTTCTAAAGTCCTCTTCATATGTTGCAGTTGTCCGGGAAGTGATCGTTGTGACAAATGAGTCCATGTTCAAATTCACCCCTCATGGTTTTATTCATATTTGAAACTCGATTCCAGTTTTCTGCAATAAATCTCCTAATGAATAATCAGCGGGCTGCCGGTGAGTCACTCAAGACCTGATAAGATGTGACATCCACTGATAAACCGAGAACCAGCAATACCTTGTCCCCATTAGGGCGCAGTTGGAAAAAGTATCCAGATGGCTCCCGTGCGCTATTTCAGGTATTCATCGTGTCCTGTTCTGATCTTTTTATTTTTTCATTTCTATAAGAGCGGGAGTTAATCTTCTAATGACCACTCTGCAGGGTCAAAATGGCGCATGTTGCATTAGTTTTGATGTAGCGGCGGCTAGTAGGAAAACAGTGGAAGCTGACATTAATGGCTATATGAATGAGTCTATATATTTGCCACCTTTGTAATGTTAAAACATTTTCACATTTTCATCTTGACATACAGAAGGTGCACTTGTGAAAAAAAAACTTTGTGGTAGTAATTACGAGGAATTTGAGCAACATTTGCAGCAGTATTGTGTCTCAAAATTGACGGAACAATCTATCCGTCGATTTGCACTCACATCCAAGCTGCCTGCACCAAAGTCGGGCGAACATGCCACCACTCAATCGGTGACTTTGCACTAAACCCGCAAAGTATATATTTTCTTCAGAAAGGAAGCATTCTTATTTTCACAATGTGAAGAAGGCTTCAACTCATTCCAGGATAGGTTGACCTTGATGTGAAATATCTCCAGTCTTGGCATGTGTGATTTTGCGTGGAAAAACTCTCTTTTGTTGGTCTACGCATCATGCACTGCTAGAATGACATTTTCACATTTGCTACTTTGTCAGATTCGAAAATGATTTTTTTTTTTTAATGTTTCGAGTATCTCAAAGAAAAAAAAAGAGAAACAATTTTTGGGTTTGTACTTGGACTTGTCATTGCAAAATTCATATTTTGTGATCAAGTTCAGATGTTTCTTTCTCGTTATTTTATTGCAGCGATTCCAAAGTGATAAATATTTAATTGAAATCAGTAACTTCCCCATCCCTGAAGGCCAAGTTGAAGGCTTGGGCCCTTTCGGCGAACAGATGTCTTTCTGCTCTCTCTTCCTCGTCTGTTCATGTCCTGTGGTTTTGTGGTCCTCCACAGCAAGTCCAGTTGTCCATTTGTCTCCATAACAAGTCTGAATAAACAGCAGTTTGGTGAGCCCACCTGCAGGAGCCCTGGTGCTGGTTACGGCTCACCGCGGGCCTCCCAGGACTGCCCACAGAGGAGGAGGCAATTAAGGACCTGCGGAAGGAGCCATAAATCTCCATAAACTTCAACCAGCAATTCTCCCCCCCGCCACTTTCGCTGGCCACTCAGATAATGCCTCTCCTCTGTAAGCGCCGGCAGAAAGATTTGAAAGGAGAAAATGGATCTGACAGCTTCGCAGCTTTTCAAAGTTCCTCCGTCGTCAAAGACACAATTCATTGCGGAACAACTTTTGGAACGTTCCATTGTGTGTAGCCTTGCACAATTCTCTCGGGTTTTTTACAAATTTCTTTCAAGTTTTATTTTGACGATGTAACACGTGCCAACTCACCAGGTAGGTCTTATAATCCAAAGTGAAGCGGGGCGTATGAGAAACAAGCATGTGATAAATCAGCTGTGCTGAGGCAACGCATATTCAACGCAAGCTGGCGAAGCTTTGTCTCATGACAATTTCATGATAGAGTGCAAGCTGAAGAATAGTTATAAATTATACACGCCTCTTTCCACTTGGGTGAAATGGAGAGTATTTCCACAACACGCTGTTCAACCTGGAACATTTTTTTCTTTTCTGTAAATGTGTTGTTAAAGATTGTTTTGCGGCGCCGTTCGGGGGGAGGGGAGGCGCGCGTCTCACTAATCAGACAGGATGTGCGGCGGAAAACATTCCTCTGGAGGAGGAAAGGCCTGCTTCCCTTTTATCATTTTCTTAAGGATACGCGACTCTTGCAACGCTGCTGACGTCTGCCTTCGGTAACATCACCTATACAACATCCATCCATGCTCATTTCAAGGTAAGCAAAGCGCTGCAGACGGCACTGCGCAGTCCTTGTAAAACACCCACTGATACTGACAAGACACCCACAAGGACAGTGAGCTCGTTTTGGTAACCTTTGAACTCCTCGACCTTGGCCATTTGCATACCGTTAAATAACCGAGAGTTACTGTGTATTGATAGAGTCCTGCCAACGCTGACATTGACATTCATAAGGGGTCTTTGGCTGGATTCCTGCGCCCATGTTTACTGCATAGGTGCATTCAAAAAGTACACAGGCACTCTTATTTTTCAGTCATTACATTGTCTCCTATGCCCAAATATTTTATCATCATAACACATTATTGCGCCTTGTCACCGACTTGTCTCCGAGCTCTTCAAGTTGCTTCTTTGATCTCATGGCGTGGTTTTTGCTGCAGTGTGTTTTTCCAAGCTGTGACGCCTGAAATAGACAGGTGTTACTGTTCCTGCTGAATTAATTCACTGGCAAGTTGCACTGGGTTGCGCTGAAATGATTGCACTCCGTTTGCATGGCTTAACGTGCCAGCATGATCCAGGTTTACCATTCCACCCCGTACTGTGGTGTGTTTAAAAAAATACTTTCGACTGAATACTGACTACCTTTTGCATTCAGTCAATATTTGGGTAAAGGTCAAAATTCCGATTTCTGAAACATGCGGAATAACTGTAACATTGGTGAGTGGACAGAGTTACTCCCTTATACACGGTAATTGGGATTGTTTGGAATATGCTGATCTAAACAGGCAACAGATGCAAATAGACATCATTTCCGCTTATTTTCTATCATGAATATGACACATATTCACGTCACACAACAGCCGTGTATTTTTGGTGAGCTGCGCACCAGACGTACGAACTTATACACATATATGTATCCGTGTGTCTATACACATACCGTGTCATTCTCACCATAGAGAAAGAAAGCAACGTGAGAATGCCACAGAGAAATCAATGTATTCAAGTTAGGGTCGCTACCGCAAGTGCGTCCTGGACTACAAAGACCAATATTCCTGGTCGATGGAACAAGAGCGTGCGGAGAACACAAATCAATGCCCCAATCCAAGGAAGTCGCGAATACATGACCAGATATTCAGGTAAGAAAAGGGATAAACTAGAGGTCTTATTTGGCTTTCTAAAACCCCGAATAACAGCATATTTGGGTTTTAGTGCACCTTTAAAAACCCAAATACTGACAATATTCGTGTTCTTAAAGAGTTATTGACTGCATGTAAACGTCGTCATTGTTTTACTGGTTTACCGGACTTACCAATGTCACAGAGGGACCTAATTTGTCACCTTCCATTTACCTCTTGAAATGAGACGTTTTCCCTGGTAGCGCTCAGACAGCCAGCTGTCATTCTTCACCTTCTACTTATCGCAAACTGAAACTAAGAGGGTAAGGTGTACAAGTTCAGTGAGAGCAAGAGGCGACATACAGTAACGGGGGGAGAGTTGATGAGCATCAAGCCGTACTTGCATTAGAGCTCATTTAACATGAACGGCCGAGTAATTGCTTTCTAATGGTAACACTTACTTGGCCATCAATAACGGCAGCCAGAGGAGTGTTGGGTTACTTGGTTGGGATAAGGGGCCATTGTAGCCACAGGATCAGCTGAATGGGCCTGCAGTCATGTCGGACAAATATTTATACAGTATCATGTTACGGGAACATTCTAACTGGTGGAGACAAGAATAGACAGGGTGATTGAAAAGTTAGATACACGTGTACAACTGTGCTACTTTATCTAAGGATCTGGTGTTGGATTGTACTTTGGACAAAGCTGAGGAAATAACCACATTGGAGGCCTAATAGACTATGAGACGTTTGCGTTGAAACACTCTTAGGCCGTTTTTGTTTGCATTTGAAATTGGTGGGAAGACATTAAATCGCTTGACATTCAGTTTTGAAGAAACTGAAGTTTCTGACATGATTTTTGTCGCTAAATATCACAAATTATTATTGATGACGTTGCCATTTTACACTGGACATTTGAAAGAGAAACACAGAGTTTGAGGGACTGAGACAGTCACTATTATTTATCCTCAATCATTGCTCTTTAGATCAGCGGTCCCCAACCTTTTTTGTCCCACGGACTGGTTTAGACAATATTTTCAGGGACCGGCCTTTAAGGTGTGACGGATAAATACGACAAAATAATCTTATATGACCTACATGAAAACTGTGGTATTTTCGAAACATAAATAACAATCATGACAGAAGTAATGTCCTATCTGGCCGCAACACTCTCTGGTCGCTATGGTGGCGTTCAAACGTGCCTTTAAAATAAGATACATGGTAAATACAAAGTGCATGAAAATACGACTCACCATTGCCACATATTATGCAGAGTGGGCTTGGTGCGTGGGAATCTCCCAGATGGATGTAACAGAGGTCATTTTTCAGGTAATTTTTCAAATTTAAACATCTTTCTGATTCCAAAATAAAGAAAACGGAAGCAATCTAAGTTCTTGATTCTTCGTGTGCGGCCCGGTACCAAATGACCCACGGACCGGTACCACTCCGCGGCCCAGGGGTTGGCGACCGCTGCTTTAGACCATAAGCAGACAATGCCTTAAGTATGCATACAGGGATATACGGCTCGTATAAAACATCAACATTATCAGAGATGGGAACTTTTCACTATTTTGCCGGTCCGTCCTCCGTCCGTCATCGTCGATCCGTCCTCATTCAAATAATAATCCTTTCCGTCCCCATCTGTCTTCGTCCTATTAAACTGTTTCGGTCCCAAAAAAAGCATCCATGCATGACGCCATGGGAGACAGGCTAACGCCAGCCTCAAGAGAGGCACATGCAATGCATGGGGTGGGGGGCAATTAATACGAAACAGACGAGACAGCATTTACTTTGCAAGTATATTCCAAAAATATCACAATGACGAACGCATGATTTTTTTCTTAAATGGATAGCAGCTCATTTTTGAATGTGATACATTTTATGGCTGCGGAAGTGCATTTTAAAACACATTATTTTCTGATCGGTTGTTCAATCTTCAGCAATGTATCACAATTTTGTGAATTTATCATTGTGCCAAAGCCTTTTCACTGCTAATCCAAAAGGTTTCAAACAATATATATATATATATATATATACCGGTATATTTTTTTCTGAAAACTAAGATTGTTTTTGTTTTTAAGCCGCCAAAAGAGATTTTTATCTTTTGGCTGAACAATACATTTTAGGAATACAAAGGAAGAAAATTATCTTTTCATCTTGTGACTTGTGCTGTCATTCTGTCAATGCCAAGGTTACAAAACAATATTTTCAGAAACTGTGGCACTGAATAGAAATGGCTGAGGTTTGATCGAATGAAATATTATCCTTTTTTTTTCTCTTTTTTTTGTGCAAAACATACCAAGTATTTATGAAAAAAGGTATTGCTGCTATATTTAGCACAGTGCTTGTGCACTAGAGCAGAACTGCACTGCATTGTGCGTTGATGCCATATTAGCACTATTATCAAAGACCTAATATATCAGAATTTAATATCTGTGGGGGACCTCTGTGTGAACTCACAGCAGGAGTGGAACAGCACCCCCGGCCTCAGAGTCACCCCTTCGCTTCACTGTGTCCTCAACTTCTGTAACCGTAGCCTGCCCTGTACTTTTAAACAGGGCCAAAACCTTCCACAGCAGCTGCTCGCCTTGTAAACAGATCCACACAGGCAGATCACCTGAGAGCACCGGGCGATCGAGCTCTGCTCAGCTGCTCATGTGTCCCTTTGCGTGCTTCATTTTGCAGATGGTCACCAAAGAGAAGTGACTGAGAGCAAGAGAAAATCGAATAGTGAAGGTGAGTGTGATTGAATGACGACTCGTCCAGGTTGTGCCCAGCGTTCATTAAAATTAGCTGGGATAGGAAGTCAAGTCAAGTCATTTGGATTGCCGTTAATCACAAAGTTGTGTGAAAGGGCTTCACGGGTGACATTCCCTGATCCACCCCACTCATCTTTGACGTGGAAGACATATCTCCCCCACCCTCACCCACCCACACACACACACACACACACACACACACACACACACACACACACACACACACACTTCACTGGCGGCTCAAATATTTTAAAATTCTATTATTTGTGAACAAATCATGAAATGTTCTCACTCATTCTAATTCTCTGACCGTCTTCATCTGATACAGATACGAAGTGCTCCCTGTGTGCTTAAAAAAAGAGCCCCCCCTTTCTCATTTGTGCCCCTGTGTGTTGGCTTAAATGCAGAAGGGGACACATTTTGTGAAGACGCATTTGCAGTGTATGTTACAACAATTACACTGATGATTTTTCTTCACCGTCAACTGGAAAAAAAAAACCACACCAAATAATCTACACAGATGAATTATAAAAAAAAGCGGATTGAAAGTATTTATGACCCGACTTTCAAGGTGAGCCTTTAACGGCAAAACATCAAAGAATCACATTCCGACACTTAAGACATTCCGAGATATCATCAGTGTCAAAAAGATGACAATTAATCAGGCCCTCCGATTACTCACGTGCTATGTTGTCTGCATGTTCACATCTTGTTGCAGCTGATCCGATGAGAACGTGGCGGATACCTTTGCCGCATATGCGGTGAACAGCCTACATCTCCAAATTTGGTGCTCTCGATATGTTAGGATTAAGTGTTCTCTTGGCTGAGAAAATCCCCTTACTCTACTTTTGATGCTAAACCATCTGAAAACCATTGGATTACCACAAAGACGGTGCCACAAAGCTGAATCAATGTTCGTTTGTCTTGATAATACACAGCCTTTTAACATCCTTGGAGTGCTTAACCTTGAAAAAAAGTCATCTTTACCATGGCTGTACCAAATCAAAGCATATTATTTCATGTTTTACAATGACGTGGACTTTTAAATTCGATCATGTAATAGCTTCCATTTTCCGTTACTTGCGTCAATGAACTTCAAGATTTGGTCCGTGTTATTTTATGGGGATCAAAATATGTTCAGTTTATAACAGATCTATGAAAAGGAGCTGGTTACAACAGCAGAAAGTCGAATTTCTTTTTTATATGCTGGAATGGGTGGAAGTGGAGGAGGAGGAGGGGCCGAGGTCAAGTCAGCAGGTCAGCAATCACACAAAACACATTTGGAGATCGTTATGGAGTCAGTCATACTGGGTGACTCTTAACGGGCCGAACGACTGCATACGGTCTATCAAGTGGATTGGATGAAAGCTCTCATTCAGTACAGCTCATTAGTTCGAGTCTTGGATAGCACACTTCCAAAGATTCAGGGGGGTTCGTTTTTTTTTTTACTTATATGACATCAACTGCTCCATAAAAGCACACCATAAATGAAAAGGCAACTGTAGCTCTCTGTTCTGAGAAAACAAATTGTCCACACAATCTTCTGTAGGCAATGAAACTTTAACCTCATTATCCGCAATTTGGATTGGCATGATCCTACGGCACATATCAGCAATAAAGTCGGGACTGAAGCCACATGTTTATTTATTAAATGGATTATATCAACTCAAATCAACTGTATTTATAGAGCACTTTAAAACAACTACCGCTGTGTACAAAGTGCTGTACATGGAGCAAAAATAATTCAAACAACAACAAATAATAAAACTATAAATTGACGAGGACAGAAGAAAGCACAAAGACAGTAAACATAAAAATCAAGTCTCATGCTTATTCAAAAGCCAAAGAATAAAAATGAGTTTTGAGATGAGTTTTAAAGATGGGCAGCGAGGGGGCTTGCCGAATGTTCAGCAAGAGTGTCAGGAACGGAAAAGGCTCGATCCCCTCTGAGCCTCCGCTTACTTCTTGGTACTTCTAATAGTGTCTGGTCCGCAGACCTGAAGCACCGGGCAGGTGCGTAGGAGCTCAGAGAGGTAAGGTGGGGCGAGGCCATCTAAAGATTTGAAAACAAATAATTGGATCTTAAAAAGAACTCTACAATGTATAGGGAGCCAGTGAAGGGATGCCAGAGTAGGAGTTATGTGCTCCCTCTTTCGAGTACCAGTCACGATTCGAGCAGCAGCATTCTGGACCAACTGGAGACTCTTAATAGAGGACTGGCTCACTCCAAAGTAAAGTGCATTCCAGTAATCCATCCGAGATACGACAAAGTGCTCTTGAGGAAGGAGAGATTTTAGTTTAGCCAGCTGCCTAAGATGAAGCCGGATTTACTGACAGCACCAATTTGCAGGTCCTATTTAACTCACTGTCTAGTTTGAGACCCAAGTTCGACCAAAAACCCTCACTTCTGTCTTCTTTTCATTGAAATTCAAGAAATTCAGTGCCATCCGGATCGTGATTTCCTCTAGACAGCATCTTTTTTGCTAAGCGTGACATAGATCTGACAGTCGTCCGCATCGCAGTGGAAGGAAATCCCATGTTTACTGAAGATGGAACCCAAGGGGCCCCAGAATTGAACCCTGTGGAGCACCGCACCACAGTGGGGCAGTTCGTGACTCAGAGCAACCAAGGCTAACACAAAAAGTTCTGTCACAATGTTTGACATTCAGAAGCAATAGCAATCAATATTTTCCTGAAATATCTTTCATCTAATTTTCTTTTGCAAGGAGCCATTCAGCCATCATCTGAGGTCACTATGTGTGTGTTTCCTAACATTGGCATTGCACGCTAAGTACGGCAGTAATTATTAGGTAAGCTTAACAAGATGTTACATCAGCGTAGTCTTCGTTGGGCCACTGCGCCCAAAATGCAGACATCAAATTTTCCCATTACTATATTACAGTAATGACCACAATAGGCCTGAAGTCAAAAGCATTTACTAACGTCAAAAGCAATTAACTTCTTCTCCGCTGTGGGTTTGTCATGATTTCCTGTAACCCGAACATTCACCGTATTTCTCAAAACCCATGAAAACAGTTCACCGAGGTCTGTTTTGAGAGCAAGGGATGATACATAAGCAAAGAGGTCATAGTTTTACTTTTGTACGTTTAAACATACTCACAAATACGTTAAGTGTATGAAAATACGTTAGAAGGTACAAAGTATTTGGGAGTCCAAAAAAAAATGTTTTTAAGTTTTTTTAAATATGCTAATATTGTAACCAAAATATAAGTGACAGCGTTCAGAATAATGCAAAAAGGAAAGCTTTGATGCATTTCTCCATGGCAACCTTCAAATCATACCAGCCTTACAAGTGGAAGAGAATTGTTTTGTTGAACTTTGCTCCGATGCATCGAATGTTGGTGCCAGTGAATCTATGCTAACCTATGCTAAAGCTTCACACAGTTTTCTTGTTCGCCCAGTCTTGCTTATCAAGACAGGGGTGACATCTCTCATACAGCCCCTTGTAGCCACATCGCTCACATCTGAGAGCGTTCATGCACACACGGGCACACGTGCCTTCGTCTAACGTGACCCTGGACCCTTATAGGCCAAAGTCGGAGCGGGCTCGAGTCTCTGCTCCACACGGTGAGCTGTCAAAGCGAATTATTGTCACACACTCTCGAAATCAATACCACGCAGCCTCCTGACAGAGTGTGTTAGTGCAGAACACTGCTGTTAACAGTAAACTCCACCGAGAAGTGAGCAAGGGGAAGCAGAGTGCATCGTGTGAGAATTGGTGACAACTCATTTATCAAAAGCATGCGGTTTTGAACATGAAATCGTGTTTGTTTCATTGTAGAAATCGCCATGCCGAGTGATTACTTTCTTCCTTCATGAATGTATGAGTTCATCTTTGTTGTATTGGGCAAAAAGTACAACTCCGGCTAATGCCATTTCTAATTCTATAAGAATTGCCATTCAACCAAGTTGTAGCCATATCACGGTAGTGCTGATAAACACAATTTGGCTATAATTCACATTTGCAAGTAATATCCATCTGTCAGGCTTTTCTTTTTTTTTTATACACTTCATGGAAACACAATTAGGGAAAATGTCAACTTATGCTAATTGTCTCATTAGGTTTCTTGATGACTATGATGAAGCCTCCCAAAAATAGCAGCATCCGATCTACAGAAATTAACACACAATCATCTTATTCAACAAAAAACAAAAATGGTGACCACAAAATTGCTGAACTCTCACAGGTTGGCATGCCAACAGAAAGGGCCCCCAAAAGGGCGACCGATTTATGTTTTATCTGTGGATTGCAACTGTTCCTTGAGAGCAAAAAAATGTCTCCAGTACATTTTTGTCCGACTTAAAAATCTTTATTTTTTGCTCAGTTCATTTGTTAAGAATGGACAGTCCCTTGTTGTAGATCAATCTTTTGAGAGCTCTCCATTCTGGGTCCGGAGGAAATCCTGGCTTTCTTTCGTTGGATTGCCGTCAATCCAAAGATTGTAGTGCGCAATTGAACGAAACAGGACATTCTCATGGTTGCGGTAACGTCTAGCACAATATGTGACTGCTGCTCGAGTGTAAATTTTCAACACCACTTTTGTTTCATATATGGGTTTGGATGGGCGTCATTCAAGAACAGGATTTCACATGAATATTATCAGGGCTTTACATGCAGGTACCCAAAACAACCGCTTTTTCACATTCACATCGATTATTTGAATAGACATTACAGACAGTGGGTTATTAAAACAGTACACTTTGGTGACGCAAGGGCCAACGAAGAAAGAAAGTGTTGCAGTTCGATGAGGTTCTGGAGCAGCGTGCATGTGCAAAATGTGTCTTTACCATTGTGGCATCAAATCATCTCCAGAATTGGAACTACCAAACATATGCATCAACGAATACCGTACAACTCTCCATTTCCCCCACTAATCGGTTGACACGGTGGCTCAAAGGCTTTTGTGCAAATTGCGGTGATTCTTATCACCAGAAAATATCTTTGGCTAAGTACAATTTTGATTGCGAAACCCCAAATTTGTGCGTGTGAAGTGAGGAAAAAGATGCCAAATATGTAACTCTCCGCTTGCAACTTCACCGGGTGGCGTTTATATAACGATGTAATTGAGAAAATGTTGCAGTAAAAGCTGGGTGGTATTTTTAATGACCGTAATGTTAGGTTTGGATTGAATCTGTTTGAGAAAAAATGTTGGCAAAGCTTCGCGGTAATATGAAAGGACTTCATGATACAATGGAACTTCTTGAACACAACACAACAAAATGGAGTTTGTAAAATATAACATCGACAAATGTGCTTCGGGACCAGAATGAGTTCTACATCCGCCGCTGATCTGATCCTCTCCACTTCATGACCCGCAGCGGGACATCCGAAGTCTCATGGGCACATCATTTGTCACCGAAATCTGGGGGCGGGAAAAGATCCATAAGATCATTCCATCACGTCCAGTGTGACGTGAGGCCATGGGCATATATATGAACCTATTTGATATTTAGACATCTCAGGGCTAGCATTCAGTCCCTGAACTGTAATGGGCCAATTCAGGGAGTTCATAATGCCTTTTTGGCACTCCTGCTCATTGTTGCACGGCTCATTTTCGATATTAAGTGGGATGTTATGTACCACAACACCTTTATTTAAAAAAAAAAAAAACAGAAAGAAAAGGAAAAAAAAGCACAAGCTTGGCCAAACATTAGTTCACAGGTGTCAAACTCAAGGCCCGGGGGCCAAATCTGGCCCGCCCCATCATTTTATGTGGCCCGTGAAAGCAGCTCAAACATGTCAACTTCCATGATCCCTTCTAAAATGTCTACCAACATTTTAAATTATCATATGTAATAAATGAGACATATATTTGAAGCATTTTCTTGTGACCAAACCCCTCATGATAATAACTTAAGATTTGAATCAACAGTTATTCTTGATTTCTTTACATGGTTTCAGTCATATCGGCCCTCCACGTAACTAAAATGTGGCCCGCGTCATAAATGAGTTTGACACCGCCGCTTTAGGTTACATGATCATTTACGGTACAGTGAATGAATTCAACACGTGATTTGCGCAAAATGCATGCTTTTCTCAAAGTGAACCTTGGCTCAGTGGCTAGCTAATAATATGGCTTCACGGTCTATAATTTTCATTGAGTGTAATTTCTTAAACATTGTGGGTTTTAAAGCAACAATCTGAAGCAACAAAATGAATCATTTTGATGGTATTTTTAATCCTGTTTCAAAAAACTGACTGATGAATGTGTCTTTGCATTAGCAACTCCAGACACACTTTAGTGGTCTATAAAATTGGTGGGTCAGGCTTGGACGCCTCGCCCGCGTTAGCCAAGTGAGGTCAGAGTTGTGTGCAGTCTTTGTGCTAACATGTAATTAAATTTATTAACCCTTTATCAGCCATTCATTGAAATAGTAGAACGTTTCAGTACTTAAACCCCAGAAACATAATGACATTAATGCTTTAGTAGTGTACTTTTTAGCAATGCTCCATTTTATTATTTTTTAATTGGACTTGTTAATACATTGTTGCCGTTTAAGTTGTGACAATGAGCAACGTTACTCAGTTTAGCTGGGTGTCTACCTGACTTTTACGGTGCCAGTTCTTCATCATTGATTGAAGTCCTTTCAGGCACATTCCTATGAATGCCTCAGAGAGGTTACATCATGCAATCTCATAAATAGCTAGTCTTGATATTTCCATAGCTCTGCGGCCCACATCCGCACATCCTCACCTCACAAGGGTCAAACGGGGGGCAAATAAATATTTCCTATCTGACTCAACAGTGGGACAGACGGTTTACGGAGTTCAGCGGAGGAAAAAAAAATGAACTGACATGCATGACAGGCAAATTAGACAAGAGTAGAATAAAGAGAAATGCTGGCAAGTTGGTTGTGGGTAGACAAGCCGGTGGGGGAAAAAAAAAAAAAGAAGGGTCCATCCTGGTTTCATTAAAATGTTTGGGCGTCGTTGAGGAGGGGAGCTTTCGAACTCGCCACCCCCTCCTTCAAAACTCACTTTTACAGATCACACTGGTGCACAATTTTGAACACAATTTTTAAATCGTAGAGCCAATGAAACAAGCACCCAGCAGTCGTTAAGTTTGGCTGGTGAGGTAATGTTTGTTTCAAAACATTGCAGAAAGTAGTCACAAATCTTGATCCGGTTTTCAAGTATAAGACTAAGGAAAGCAATATTTTAAAAATGATTGAAAATATTTTCACTTCCTTTCCATTTTCTGTGCTTTAAGCTTGTTAGCACCAATGAGGTTTTACTAAATGTTTGCGTTTAATTCTTTAATTTTGAATCTTGCCATTAGACCTTTAATTAGATTTAGAATTAATATCTATTGCTTTACGGTCAATGTTTTTTTTTTTACTTGACCCGAGTTTGACCGTTTGGTAATTTACTGTCGTTCCTTTCGCCACTCCGGTGATGATTTGCTCAAAAAAGTTTCTTTACTCCTGAACTATTGGTCCCCGCCACCATCACTTTGGAAATGATAGCTGCTCCCCTCCCTCAAAGGGAGCTCCATTACTGCTCGGGGCACTTGTAAGACACACACCACATGTGCGACCAGTGGATAGTAGACTGTGAAGGAAAGAGTAGTTCTAGGGATGAAGACTGACATTTGATACTATTTAACCAAATCAGTGATGAATATCAGTCAACTGAGAACCTTGTGGGTGATACAAGTGGCTTTTTTCCCCCCTATCACTCGACATTTGTCTCTCTTTGAGAATCAGAAAGTGCATTCGGTCAAACGTGCAGTGAAAGAAAACTAAAGTTGAATCTGTTCCAGGACCTATAATTTTTTTTCCCTCAGATTTGGCGAAACATTTTTCTCAATAGGATCGGCAGAAGGCAGAAAGAAACTTTCCCTCTAACGAAACGTCAAATGTGTCCAAAGGCAATTTGAAGTAACACTATGACTTTCCAGACGTTTATACATATCTACTTGGAAAACAAAAACAAGTACAAAAAGAACTATGAAACCATCCACTTAATGATAATGTGACAACAAGACAGAGCGCTTAACTGATCTCGTGGTGTGCTGTGGTTTGCATTCTCTTTCTTTTTTTAACACCTTGCTGGTCCTTCTTTTGGAAATGTCACAAAAAAAGGCCACGCAGCAAATCCTACTCTGAGGTTTCTTGCTGACGCCTTCCAAAAGAGTTCCCAGCATAGGTCTTGTCCGACTAGAGGTGTTTTCTTTTCCTCACAATCTTGGTCAAACTGTAAAATGAATGACCCAAAGGACATTCAAGTATCACACTTGCTAGTCTGGGAGCCAAATGTAGCTAACAAGCTATCTGCAATGTTAACGCTCGGCTCTATCCAGCAGAATTGCACGTGTTAGAACCAGATGGTCAGATGTAATAAACATGGTCGGTGTTTTTGACGAACATCAAGGGTATGGTGTTTTATTTCATCAGGGCCCTGGGGCATGACTGCGTTCACCCGGTCTCCCAAGTACACTTTACAAGTCTGGAGAAAGAAGACTGTTACCACCGTGTTTGATTTTTTTTTTTTTTTTTTTCCTTTTGCATTGCGCCAATTGGGAGGTGTTGGACTAAAAAGACACCGTGGGGAGCGGGGAGGGGATTCATATGGCCCTCCTGTTGGTGCCGGATGTTGTATTTAGACAAGATGGCTGCCAGGGCCTTGTGGCCGTGGTGTGTTCACAAACTCCATCAGTGTACAATGTGAGCGGCCACATCTGTTTTTACTCAAAACAATCAAGGGCCTGCACTGCAGGCATCTTGGGCCTGTTATTAAAGGCTTTCTGGGGCCTGCTGAGGGACAAACCAGACGGAGTGATTTATCCACTCTTTGCTGAGTGGACAAGGATGGAGTGTGATGTATATGGACGTGGAATTCCAATCAGTCATTCTCTGCCAGGACACCTACCCAGAAGGGCTGGACAAAGGGAACAGAGCCACACATCTTGCATGAATAATGATAATAATAATAATAATAAAAAAATATGTATGTGTACATTGATTCTCCTCTCGGACTGTTTCAAATCATTTCAAACCAACGACTAGATCAGTATCCTGTGGTCATTTTTCCCCCACCTCTGGTCCGTGGGGTTTGAATGGTTTCAGCAGTGAATCCCTGTCATGTAAAAGCACTGTAAATTGAAACTTTATTTAAAACTCAAGACTCTCCGACTTTTACACGAACCGAGTTAACGACGGCTGTAAATTATTTGGGGAGAGCCCTCTGCAAGATGAGTAATTCAATGCGGCTTGATGACATTTTCAACCAGCTGGGAGTTCCATGAGGAGGCACAGGACTCGAAAGCTTTTGCCTGGCAGGCCATTGACGGGAAGGGAATCTGGAAAGTTTGAGGTGTGTGTGTGTGGGGGGGGGGCTGCCGGTTTGGGTAACTTGGCAACAATACAGTGACCATCACAATAGATTGACCCCTTAAATTACACCAGCCACTGACTCTCTGACAAAAAAAAAAAGACGGCAATGCCATCTACTCCACTGTGACACTGTTCACATGTGACATGTGACTGCCATCTATGTGTATGTGATATATATATATATATATATATATATATAGTACATATGCGCGCACACACACACACACACACACACACACACACACACACACACACACACACACACACACACACACACACACACATCCCACAGCCTGCTGCTGTTAAATCACCAATTGAACTCATGTGGCTCATGTGGCTGCGGAAGCAATAAAATAAATATAGACTACTGCTTTCCAGTGACTAAAATCGGCATCAAACTAAAAAAAAATTGTTTTTCGCTTGATGGATGTCTTCCTGCTTGTTGTCCCTCCCAAATGCCAATTATAAACTCAAATTTAGAGTTAGGGTATAACATGTGACTTGAGTAAGGACCTGTCAAGCAATCCTGACTCCTATGTTGCACCAACTTGACAGTTTATTCATTTCAGACTCATGATGGCACCGTGTTCATCACTTACTTACTATGGACATTTTTCGAGATGATCCACTCATTATTCAGGCTAACCTTGTGTGCATTTCAAGGCCTCTGCCGAGATTCCCAAGGCCTGTCTCTTCGGTGCATAGACCCTGGCAACGTTTGTCCTGAGTGACAGAGTGGCCCCCTTTACCTTGTGTTGCCAGCCAGCTTCATTCATAACATCATCACCTTCACTTGCTAATATCATGCCTCTTACAGGAGATGGATGTTGCCAACCCAAGGATGGCTGGGTAATGGCCTTCTCATCCGGACTTGAAGGCAGGGCACAATCACCTGCTATGCTCAATCAGCATGCCCATCGCCCCCAAAAACGCAAAGTCAGTGCGAATTAAACATTCTCAATGTTTTATTGTGATAGAGGTATGACATAAGCAACTCACCTTTACTAACACTTCCGAGACCCTCTTCTTCGTTGTTTAGTTCCCCCCCCCCCTCCCACACACACACATACACACACAAACACCCAATCTGTGCTCGGACTTTTGGGACAATTCTAAGCTTCCGAAATTGCCCAGCGGAAGGCTTATTTCTTCCAGCATGACTATTTACCAAGCAAGTTCTTTTAAAACAAAAGAGGTTGGTCGTCCAGCATCTCTGACCTCTGAGCCTGCTTATGTTCCTCTGGGTGAATGAGCAGCAGTTCCCACATTATATTATAGATTATGTCAAGAGTGAAAGAATTACAAATGGGAGACCGACTCTACATGTTCTTCCATCTTCACTACCTCTAGTGTCATAGCCAGATAAAAAGTAATTGTTCAAAATGATATAGGTGGCCTTGTGGTCCAGTGGTTAGTGCGTCGACCTCACAGTGCAGAGGTACCGGGTTCGATTCCAGCTCTGGGCTTCCTGAGTGGAGTTTGCTTGCTCTCCCTGTGCCTGCGTGGGCTTTGTCCGGGTTCTCTGGATTCCTCCCACATTCCAAAAACATGCATTTGATTGACCACTCAAAATTGTCCCGAGGTGTGAGTATGAGCGCGGATGTTTGTTTGTCTCTGTGTGCCCTGTGATTGGCTGGCAACCGGTTCAGGGTGCTCCCCGCCTACTGCCCGAAGACTTCTGGGATAGGCTCTAGCACGCCGCGCAACACTTGTGAGGATAAAGCGGATCAGAAAAATGGATGGATGGATATTCGAAGGATGTGGAACATGGGAGCCAGACTGATTTTCATTCCAATAAGATGATCGATGATGTGAACAAGATTGCGTCAGCGTGATCTGAATTTGGACCTCAAATAGCTGTAACTAAAAGCACGACAGGAAACCAAAACTTTGGTGATCTGGCAGTTATTTGTTGACATAAAGGTATTATAATTCAGGAAGTAAACAACCATTGCCAGTGAGGCAAACCGTGCAAGGACGTATAAACTCATCCCTCAGTAGGCCGACTTCATCGGTTCACAGCATGTCCTTCTGCAAAAGAATTGTTGGTAATGGATCGGTATATGTCGTCTGACGTTGTGTGATACGCACAAAAGAACAGAAAACAACAACAAAAAAAAAAACTGAGTGTTCTTAAACTCCAGCACAGCGCTAGTTAGCCTTGACCTTTTAGACTGCACATCAATTCTAAAACCCTGGAATCATTTGTGTCCTGGCCAGCTCCAGAGTGAATGGCGGGCTCAAACAGGAATCGATGTTTCCAAACAGGGTGATGACACCTTCCCTATCCCACAGTTAATGTCTTCTTCCATTTTTGTTCATTGCCACCTTCTCTAATAACAAAACAATGCACAAAAAGTAGAAAGCATACGTGTGTCCACTTTTTTGATACATTGCCTTCTTTCTTTGGCTCACAACTACAAAGTGAGAGACAAGACCATTGTGATTAAAATGTAACATCTGCCAAAGTTTTTGTGAGTGTTTCATTTTCCTCTGGGGCAGAGTCTCGTGTGTATTAATGAACATGTAAGGAGCTACAAATAGCTTTCCAAATGGTCTGGTTTCTATGCTGCTTCCCAAGTCCTTAGATAAATGTCAAATACAAATCAAAATATCACAAGATTGAGATGTTCTTATTGGCTACTATCTAGCCACAGTGTTCCTATTCAGTTGGCAAAATGAGGAATGCTCCAAATTCCGGTTTAACATTATAGAGACAAAAACGGTGTGACACATTTACTAAGCATGCAAACACATAGCTCGGTGTAAACACTGAAGAGATTTGCATTTTCTAATTCTGCTATACAGAACAAAAATAAGACCGGCATTTTTTTCACGGCTGGGCGGATATGCTTTGAACAAATGCAAGGCTTTGTGAAAGCCAAAGCGCTGCTGATGAATCAGTGATCTCTTTATTAATAATAGTGACGACAGCATATCCATGACTAGGGGCACTTCCTCTTTTAGAAATTACTTCTGAAATCTCTTAATCCATCACCAGTTAGCTGTTTCCTAAATACCCCAACAGGCCTCTCTGCATGTGAGACAGGAGAATTCCACATTGTTCTGGACTCTCTCCAGCTCCAGGCAGAAGAAAACATGGCAAAAGGAAAGCAAACTTCACCTGAAAAACAAACCGAAGGAGGAAATCAATGTGAACCATTCATCTCAATTGTCTTTTGCTTTTCTTAATTAACGTATTTTCCGCACTTCAGGAGCTTGGGAGTATAAGGCGCACCTTCATTAAAACTGTTTTCATATATAAGGCGCGCTGCATTATAAGGCGCATAGAACAGAAGCTACAATAGTGCCTCCTTTTGCCTTATGCATCCACTAGATGGAGCTACGATAAAGGGAACACAATACAATACAATACATCTTTATTTATAGAGAGCGTTCACAACCACTGCGGCTATAACAAAGCACTTGACAGAACATTTAAAATACTGCTTCCCAGAAATCCGAATATCGATCCATATATAAGGCACATCGTCGGGTCATGAGGCACACTGTCGACTTTTGAGGAAATGGAACGCTTTTAGGTGCGCCTTATAGTGCGGAAAATACGGTACTCTAAAAAAACATCAGCGTTTCAAGCACAATAATTATCTATTTCTGGGATTTTCGCCTCCATATACAATCCATAGAGTAGTATTCTATCTGGAAAAAAAATGGTGGGGCTTCACACAAGGCAAACGAAAATGCATTTTCTTTGTCTCTGATGTGCTTCTCTCTCTCTCTCTCTCACTTTTTTTAAGTGTCCAATTTCTCCCCCAACACTAATCGAATTGCTCCTTCCCCTTGTGTCCTCAACTGTGCCTTGTTGTGTCAAGGGTTTGATTGTAAATCGTTAACTTGGTGATGTGCAGTTCTTGTCTTGTTGCCTTATGGTCATTTATGATCAGATTGGATATTAAGTCATTATGAGTTTTGCATGCGCTCCTAGCTAGCTGCCTTCTGTTACTTTGCTGCCAGTTATTATTTTTATGTGATTCTGACTCAAGACTTCTGCATCTGGTATGCATTTGTTCATGCATTCATTCATTCATTATCCGTTGTCCTCACTAGGGTTATGGACGTACCACGCAGTCAAATATTCACCTTAATCAGGGTTTCAGTTATAGACAATCGGATGGATGGATTAAAAAAAAAAATACAATAACTCAGTGGTACCATATAATCGAAAAAAATCTGAGTTCCACAAGAGAAAACAATTCCATTCTAATTACCCGTGCACACCAATGTGAAGAGGGAATAACTTGGCCTTTTCATGTAGAAACAAAATGAATTTGAGATTTTTTTTTGTTTTCATACATCTCTGTTGCTCTCCCTCGCCGCCCCAAACCAACCCCCTCCCCATAGTAAATATTTGTTATTGTTTTAGCAACAAAACCAGGAATGAATGCTGGGGAATCTAGCACGGCACACCCCGCCAACCCAATGGATCTCAAGAATGAAATAGCTGAGATATTGAAATGAGAGCGTAAAAGCGGTGGGGGTTTTGTGCATTCACAATTGGCATCCCGCAATGTCGCTGGAGGAGGAGCATGTATAATTAACATTCACAGAAATCCTGAGAGGATCTGGCAGGGTCTGGTGTGTCTTGAAACACTGCGCTAGGCTGATCTTTACCCTTTACCTTAGCTGACACCCTTCTATCACAACATGCGAACATGCGAGTTGATAAAACTCAGTGGTACCATATAATCGAAAAAAATCTTTCTGAGTTCCACAAGAGAAAACAATTCCATTCTAATTACCCGTGCACACCAATGTGAAGAGGGAATAACTTGGCCTTTTCATGTAGAAACAAAATGAATTTGAGATTTTTTTTTGTTTTCATACATCTCTGTTGCTCTCCCTCGCCGCCCCAAACCAACCCCCTCCCCATAGTAAATATTTGTTATTGTTTTAGCAACAAAACCAGGAATGAATGCTGGGGAATCTAGCACGGCACACCCCGCCAACCCAATGGATCTCAAGAATGAAATAGCTGAGATATTGAAATGAGAGAGTAAAAGCGGTGGGGGTTTTGTGCATTCACAATTGGCATCCCGCAATGTCGCTGGAGGAGGAGCATGTATAATTAACATTCACAGAAATCCTGAGAGGATCTGGCAGGGTCTGGTGTGTCTTGAAACACTGCGCTAGGCTGATGAGACTGAGGGACTGGCATGGATACCAGTGGATGTTGTGAAACTTTTATAATTGTTTTTTTTATACTATCAAAAACAAGGACAAGTGCAAGTTAGCTCAAACCAACAGAAAAACTTCAACTGCGAAATGTTACTATTTGACACTTACTGAGATAAGATCCTATGACACACAAATGGCGTCAACGAACTACAGCGGGTTACATAATGGTTTTAACAAGAGGATGAATTAACATATTCTTTAAACATACAATACTGCCACTTTGTAACAGGAAAAACAGAATGATAAGCCTTATACATTTATCACAAATGTGGTTCATGTTTTCAGAATTCCACATCCAGTACACTAGTCGAACAAAGCACAACCACTGGACGTGGTTTTATACCCCTGCTCAAATTATGAAGTGCTGTTTCTAACTTAGAAATGTCATTGATTGGATCTTTGTAAACCGAAGACCCCTCGTGCATCTGTTCTGAGCCGTTTCCAAAAATGTGTCTGTGAGCAAACTGATTTGATATTGTCCAGCTCATATACATTGTAGCACCACCACATCAAGCTTCTGTGACCATAACTTGGCAGCTAGACTGGCCAAAGTGCCACAGTTAGCCCGAGTAACGTTGGACTTAATGATGGCCGGGGGAACTTCACCGAGTGCTCATCTCCTTTGTTTTCTAGGTGTCAGCTCAAGAGTGATGCGGGTGCACCAGCCGGTGCACCCCCCTCCTGTAGGCAGACTCATCACTGTCTGAGATAAGCCCAATGAAGGTGGTGTCATCCGCAAATCAGTTTTACAGCCTGATGGCTGAAGGGGCAGCAGTTAGTGTATCGGGAGAAAAGCCAGGGGAAAAGTACACAGCCCTGAGGATAGTCTTTGCATCTGAGACAGTCATCTCCAGTCGCAAATATTTCCTCCGCTCCATCAGGAAGTCAGTCATCCACCTGCACGTTGTCCTGGAGCTGCCTTGTAGGATCAAGTAGAAGGCAGAGCTGAAGTCCATAAATATGATCCTAGGTCAGTTTCGATTTTGCAGTGCGGAGTGGAGGGCCTGGTTGACTGCAGCGTCTCCGGAGCTTCAGGGGATGGGTGGTGATTGACTTGAGGTGGAGGCGGATGAGGTACTCAAAGGACTTTATGACTACAGATGTCGGCGCTGCAGATCTTCAGCTGCATTTTTAATTAACATCATATCAAAACAAAACAACAGAGACAATTACAAGCTAATGATTAGTTTTAGTCAGAACCTTTTCTCGGAGAAAAAGCTCTAGCTGAATGTCGTTTTCGTCATTGAATTTTATTTTTCTGCTAGGGAGGCAAGATGGTATTTTATTGGACTATTATCCATGGCCAAATATGAGTCATGCCAGTGAGAATTCTCCAGAGTATTTATGAGAAAATAGGAAGAGGTCGCTCAGAGGAGGAATGCATCTTCTCTCCTACGGGCCTACCCTCGTTTTCTCTATTGATTTGAATAAAAACGAGGCATAAGGTAAAGTCACATTTCCATTTATCACAGGAGTGTACATGAGTTACGTAGACAATGTCATAATTGATCACCTTGGCATAAGGAGAAAAGGCGGGGTAAAGCACCCCTCAAGAGTACCCCATGGCTGGAGTTCGGTCATTGTAATGTGATCGATGACTGCGTAGATTAATTAAACAATAAGAACAGAGCGAAGAAGAGTGAACATGATAGGGTATGGTAGTGAAATGCATGCTCTAAAAAGAACAAAATTGAGTCCTGCACACAGAAGCTGCTTATCTTCACGAGCCCAGCATGGACACTTTAATAGTTCTGTGTCGTGTCAAATGTTCGGTTTCTCTCAACCCTTTTTTTTTTTTTCTTTCACTTATCCACGTTGGCTATAAGTTAGTGTTGACCTCAGGCATCTAAATGAAAGAAGCTGGTTTCTGGGGTATTGGCATAGAAAGGAAAATGGTATAAAAGGGAACACTGTGTCCAGAAACCAGAGGTAAAAAAAATAAAAAGGAAAAAGAAAAATACACTGAAATGTGTGTGTTTCCAACAAGTGCGCCACTTTACAATGTGGCCTTGGAAACGACATTGAATGTAGAAAAGCTTGGTTTGTGGCTGTTCTAAAAGGCACAGAGATAAACTTGTTTTCCACATATAAAAAGATCCTTCATTTACTCAAATGTATACTCCCAAAGTAGGCAGCCCCCACGTGTAAATAAGTACTCTTGATGTGTCAAAATGAAATATTCAAGTAATAATCTGTCATTTTAAACTTCAAATTAAACTTGAAAATGCTGCTGCTACACATCATCCAGCTGCTACACCATCGTTCTAGCTAAAGCTAGCAGCTGTGCTAAAGCGAGCACAGCTGGATGGTGGGATACAAGAAGTCAGGCCGATAGTTGGTACTGCAGTCACTGGGACCTGGTGCCGGAACACCCGGGAATAACAGCTGCCAGGTTCTTTGAAAGACGCAGATGTTTGTAGATCAAGTGTTTGTTGTAGCATGCGGGATATGCACATCACAATCATCTTCACATTACTGATACAGTCGTTTGTATTTCTTTCTGCTTTGTTGCTTTCCTTTCTTCGCTTGGTATGTTTCATCTTATATGTGCCACTTTTATGAGCTAATGAGTCCTTGTCGCACTGACAACAAACACAAGGTGAGGCACCATAGCGACGTGCACATACAGTAGCTGAAATCCTCGTATACGCCGCTCTTGTGTTAGCGTTCCCGCCCTCTTTGCAGCATTGCGTCACATGAAACAAAGCAACTTCACCAAGCTGGTGCCAATTCCAGAAATGTAATGACTTAGTTGAAATCTGAGTGGATAAACCAAACGCAAGTCAAATGAAATGCATTTGCTGACAGATTCCATTTATTTTAATACCTGTCTGTCTCATTGTCAGCCTTTTTCAGTACATTCTTATCAAGGTTTTTTTGTTTTGTTTCGTGTTCACAGTCAGCACTGGATATTAGACTGCACTTTTAACTGCTTTTTGGCGGATTCCAAGAGGCCAACCAACCTGTACTGTGTCCTATTTAACCTGGACTGAAGATATGGTCATGGCTCTTAATTTGGCCAACAACGGGGGTTGTTTTGTCGTGTTTATTGCATTCGTTTTGTTTTAACCGTCTTTGTTTTTATACGCCTGACTTGTACTTTAGGTAGAGCACTTTGTATGCAGCCATGGTTGTTTTTCAAGTGCTCTCCAAATCAAGTTGAGTTGAACTTGTGAGTTGCTCTCTTATCCCTGATAGTCGACATGCATCATTCCTTGGCTCCACCCCCTCTTCCGCATTAGCCACATGCGCTGGCCTGTTGTCTAGCTCGCACCACATTTAGTTAATGGGATGATGGTGTGCAGACCCCCGAGCGCAGTCATGAGAGGGGAGGTTCCCACTTGAGTTAAATAACCAAATCATTGGAATGTATAAAAACAATGGCTTCCTGGCCCTCCTGTAACCTCCTCACCTTATCATTTTGGGGTCATGGGGACTAAACTTGAACCTGACTTCAGCAAAGTTTGTGGCGAGCGGCCACCTCAGGTTCACCCCGCAGCCTGCCGCAAGAGTAGCAGGCCCCTAAGCCCAACTCGACGGATATGGACTGCTGAGATAAGACCCCCGCCCCCCGACGGCTGTGTGCTGCTCCCTTCCACGCTCCCTTCTGGTCTTTTTGCTGTGATACCTTAAGCCATAGATTATTAGCAATAATTATTTGCAAAATAAGAAAACATATTAATATTGAGCTGGGTATTCTACCCCTCCCCCCACCCAAAAAAAAAACAACAACAACAAATTGAGTGATCGTTAATGATAGCTGGAAGGAAAAGTAATGCTGCTATATTGCAGGTCTTAATACATACTGCTGCTGATGCAGGTTGGTACCATGGAAGCATCAAACGGTTACCGTGGTTACAGCTCTCGGATCATCTTTCCCTTTTTCCAGCCTATTGCAGAGAATCGAGTCTGGGTGATGAATTGCTGTTGAAGTACACTCAAAAACATGACTCAGGGAAAATGAGGCTGGCTTTAATAATATGTCAATTAGACAAGCTGTGGGGTGTGGGTGGGGGGGGGGGGTCATCAAATGAAAACATGCAAGTTTGAATGGATGCACTATATTGCAAAATGTCTTCGTCACAGTGAGTAGTTTACGGCACATACTACAGTTTTTTTTTAAATGTCATTTTCATTTTTCTTATTTACTCATTTCAAATTTTAGTTAAAATCAGGACTGACAAGAGAGTTTATCATCCGCAGTAATTCCGCACTATGACAAATCTTATTAGTAAAATGGGGCCGAGG
>NW_017804997.1:1651709-1656040 GCF_001891065.2 Hippocampus comes
CATCACTGATACGATTTTAGTCCGCTAAATAGAGGAAGATATAATACACACGGCAGATAAAACTAACGTGGCGTAATACACCAGGCGCACAAGAAATCCTCCCTTCTTGAGGATTACAATTTGGAGTGCGTTTGAGAGATTCGTTTTTAACGGGCGGTGTGGTGCAATCTCTACGCAGAATTATTTCATCAACCTAATTCATTCCAAATTGTGAATGAGTCTTGAAGCAGCCGCAAAGCACAGGCTCCATGCCGATGACAATCTGTTAGTATTTTGGAGCAGGGAGGAGAGAGCATTTGTGTTGAATTTGACTTATTGGCATTTTTCATGAGTGTTTTTTTTTTAAATGTCTGTACTTGGATCACACAACACTTTGAGTTCAACCTCCCTCATCAAAGAGACGGATCTGTCGTATGCTAACCTCGGTGGCGATAGAAGTGACATTCTCGAGCTTTAATGACATCATTTCTTTATACCTGAGTATTTATTCAAGCTGCTGAGCTTCAATATTTAAAGGAGAGCTTGGAGTGAGCACTCGCCGCACGAGTAAGAGCCAAGGTGATGCTAAACTGATGTAATATTTGTTTTGTTGGCCTTCACTTGTGCATACGGAGTTTCATGAACAAGGTGTGGCTGAAATAAAATGGCCCAAATCCTCTTCCATAATTTAAAGTTACTGGATGAGTGAAATGAGTCATGAAAATGTTTTATTTTTTTTCATTTTTTTGGAAACATTGGACGTGCTCGTTTCACTTCCTCATGGGTACGCGATTCCGCATCCCCCCAACAACCCCAAAAAGATAGGGCTGGTTTGGAATCGTTTTGAAGTAAGATGATTAATACACCCATAGCATGATTCAGGATGTCACACAGTGACTCGCCTTAATTAAAAGGCTTCCTCCGGAGCTCGCCTCGGGCTGCGGGCTCCGATGTAGAAAGAAAAGTGAAGGGTTTGTAAAAAGCTCGATGACGCAAGCGGGACACAATGAAAGAGCCAAGTGTGAGAGTGTTGAAGGCCATGAATTCACATGTGCTTCTCTTGCTCACATATCACACACGCGGACACACACACACAAGCCAGTGATTTGTACAGTACATCCACTGGAAAGAATAATGTGCAACGCCTAAAGTCAAACTGAAAAAAATGAAATGGAGTGACAGGTACTTAATACTGTCTACTACCCTACCCAATTTACATACGCTTAATATATTGTGACCCAAGTGACATGCTTCAAAACCTATAAATATTCTCCAAAACTTTATTCTAGATATACTGTATATTTTTACAAGAAAAAAATCCATAAAAGGACAAATAAAAAATGAATAGTAATGAATTGTAGATATTTGTTGATTGCAGCCATGATATGAAAATAATATAGTTTTAAAATGCGTATTAGAGACGGACAAACAAATTGTCATTGTAGTGAAACGTTGATTAGCAAACGCAAAGTAGCAGTAAACTGCAGTGTGATGCGACATGTGGAAATGTGAAGTTGAGCACATACCTTGGGTCAATTGTTTCCAACATTTCAGACTGCGTAAAAAAGTTTTTTTACATTTTTTAAATTTTTTTTTAGGTTTGACTACTAAAAAGTAAAGTAGCACCAAAATCCGTGTAGTACCTTATAATCTTTTTTGGGGAAATGGAACACAGAGTGCACATGGAACTGAAGTGAATCTTGCCTGCCTTTGAGTGCAGGCACATGGAAAGTTACTCCGCTATGCCGGACTGTATAGTTCAACATTTGAAATCAGTTCTGAATCTCAACTAACGGAAGGTTGAATAGCAGCCTGGAAAGGATTGCGTTCAAAGGATCTACTTAAATTCTGTTTTTGAGGTGTGTAAGGACAGTCGACCAAATATGCCAAGTTGTGTTCTACTTTCGCCAAGAAAAGGATACCAAAACCAACTTTGTTTTAAACATCAGTACTGCGGCAAATATGACACACAAAGTCAGAGACAGCGCCCAGAAGGGCCAACCCCTGAAAAAGAAGCCATTAAAAATTCCATCCTCGCTTTGCCCAGTCCGCAGAAGTAGCAATTTTTGCAGCAGCATTAAGCTGTCACTTGGAAGTGTGGCGCCACAGACTTGAAGCCAGGCTCCAAAAAGTGAGGTGGGGGAGCAAAATGGAGGCGATGGGGGAACTGCCTCAGAATGAGTGTAATGAAGATCTCCCTGTGTTGCGCTGGAAATGGAAAAGATGAATAAATATCCCAAAACAATCCAATCCTAATTTTTACAGCATGTTCCAATTGACACTTCACGTGTCCCTGGAATTTATGTAACTGTTGCTTTGTCTCTCCAAGCCCTCTGTTCTTTGTTCAACTGTCGATCAGCTTACCCCTCGCCCTCTGTCTCTTACATAAATGAATAAAACATTCATGAGCCCACTATTTATCACTCTTCTTTTCTGTCTCGCCTGATTACAACTTTTTTCTCTCTCTCTCACACCAACTTGATGGTGTCTGTGGTGTGCAAAAGCAAAAGAGGCCGACAGAGCCCATCATCAGGCCATAACCAATTCGGAAGACAGAAAAACAGCCAACAATTTTGGGAGTGCGCACACACAGACACACACACACACACACACGGGTTCAGATAGTCGATCTCTGGAAAATGTCTTAATGAAATATATTGAGAAAAGCACATATTTTGCACGTAGGCATGTCTTTGTGTCTATTTGATTTTGTGTTTTCGTCAAACTGTACTTCTGGTTCGGAAGTCTGTGCAGCGTTTTCATCATGTGAAATAGATTTTATATCATTGTCAAGAACATGGTACATACTATTGTGTCAAATGTTGCCCACTCGGCATTCATCGCAGCCTGGTCATCCATTCTCCCACATCTGCGGCTCCTTATCAAGGTTTCTCATTTTTCTCCCCCAAGATGTTTTTTTTTTTAGTTTTTCCTTGCCCTCAAGGGGGCTATGGTCATGGGATGTTGTGAATACTTGTCAATTGTGGGCATATGAAGCCCTTCGAGACTGTTTGCAATTAAGGGCTATATCAATAAGTGTGACTTGACTTGATTGTGGTCCTATGTGGCCTCCCAGTAGTACCGAGGAAACATTGTGAGCACCTCAAAAATTACATTAAAGATACCTATCCTTCCTTGGGTTGGACTCTAAATTACCCAAAGGCGTGAATGGTTGTTTGTCCACATGTGCGGCGACCAGTCCAGCCTGTACCAGTCATCAGCTCGCCTGTGATCCTGCACAGGACAAGCCACAGCAAATGGTTGGCTGCGTGAGATGAACATTAGTTGCGCAATAATATTCCATCCCCTTAAATGCTGCTTTGTTCTCAAGCTGAGCAAAATGTTCTTCTTTAGAATGAATGATTTCTTTCTTTATATAGAGAAGTTATGGAACATATGACGTCTCCATTTGATTGTGAACTGTTACATGGCAAGAAAGCGTGTCTGCATTGGAACCGCAAAGGTCACGGACTTGGTTTTCTGCTCACTGGTGGTAGACTACCACCCTCTAGTGGACATTTATTTTCATGGCAACGAGTTGAACAGTGCTGACCTTCCAGGATTACCCAACAATGAAAATACAGCTCTGCCCAAAAAAATATATCTAAAAATGGGCCAAACATTAAAAATAGACACAATTGAGCGTGGATCATATATGGAATGTATGACATCAGATGATAATGTAGTTATTAGTTATTGAATAAGAATGGCAGGTTGCCTACTTGCCTTATTTTACTTGACTGAAAGTTCACTTGCCTGCGGGCTTTTTTTTTTTTTGTTTGTTTCTTCCAACCTGCTGACCAACTTCAGCCTTCCAGCAAATGGTGAGCTCTTCTTCACCTATGCCCGCAGCTGCACTGGGCTGCTCAGACCTGTATCATGTTTTTTTTTTTTTTTTCCTGTTGGGTTGTCAAGTGCTTAACCCATTTAATCCCAAATTTTTCCCAGACATTTAAAAGTCAAAATCAGGTGTCATTGGTAGCCCTTTTAAGTAATCAGTCATACAATTTTTTAGCGCCCTGTAAATTAAATCATTGTTGTCCTTCACAAATGTGACCGTTGGGATTAGATGGGTTAACTGTCAAATTGACCAAAAAAATTGCGTCCAGCGTTAGAAAACAATCCCAGTTTCGTGTTTCACTGGCAAGCATTTGAGATTGGCAAACATACTCTACCCCATTCTTCTCCAGAAAACTCAATGCTATAATAATAATAATAATAATAATAATACATTACATTTATAAGCGCCTTTTAAAACACTCAAGGACACTTTACAATCAAAACAAGAACAATAAAACCACAGATAAAATTATAAATAATAAAAGGAGAGATGAATTTAAACTGAATTTAGC
>NW_017804997.1:1656209-1689048 GCF_001891065.2 Hippocampus comes
GACGGTCCACAGCAGCGTAGCTCAGACACAGGCCCCGTCGACCCCCACCACGGGGCGCAGAGGGGCGGAGAAGGCACGGAGCACCGTCCGACAGCCGAACAGGCAGGACGCCGCGACAGCGCGACCGAGGACAACCGTGCGACGACCGACGGTCCAAAACCACAACGAATTGGGACAGGAGATGAGGGTTTCTCCCATGACGAGAGTAAACCGTAAAAAACCGTAAAACAAACGCTAAAAAGAATAATAGCGGGTGAGCAGCGGCAGCCAGACGCGCCAGCGTTCACTCAACCCGGAAGTGAGATGTATGAGTGATCTTTAAGCAGTTCGACTAATTTAGCAGGCGGAAATGTTTGTAGCTGATTCAATAATTTGATTGTACGCAAAGTGGATCACCAAGATTTACTTTCATGGCTTGTCATCATTCATTATTATTTTGAGGTAAATGATTATGTATGGGGTGACACAGTGATCGACTGGTTACCATGTCTGCCTCACAGTGCAGAGTTCGATTCCGGCTCCGGCCTTCCTGTGTGGCGTTTGCCTGTTCTACCCGTGCCTGAGTGGGTTTTCTCCGGGTACTCCGGTTTCCTCCCACATTCCAAAAACATGCATGGCAGATTAATGGAACAATTTAAATTGTACCGAGGTGTGTGTGTGAGCGCGATTGGTTATTTGTCTATGTGTGGGCTGCGATTGGCTGGTAACCTATTCAGGGTGTCCTCCGCCTACTGCCGGAAGACATCTGGGATAGGTTCCAACACACCCGCGACCCTTGTGAGGATAAGAGGATTAGAAAATGGTTGGATGACTATGTATGAAAAATGACTCCATTTTCTGCCGACTTCTCTTTAGTTGTATCGTGAAATGTCACCACTTCAAACCAATCAGTGGAGTGCGTTTGCAGAATATTGAAAAGTTAGACTCGAGTTAGAAGTGCGTGTGTGTGCGTGCGTGCACTGATGGCTAGAATTTTCTTTTCATTTAATTTCAATGAGACAGCGGCTTGGTTGAGGTGGTGCATTCTGCAGACTTACCTCTGAGTTGTCCCTTCAGGTTTTAACTCCGCAGATCAACCTGCAGTTGCGGCATAAGATGATTAACAGAGGGGGATGTTTGTGTCATGGAAATGCATGAAAACGATCCAGCTCATAGGTCTACTTTTTTTTATTTCGTTCACAAAAAAAAAAAAAAAAAAAACAGCAAAAATTCCAGATGACATTTCGGGGAGACAGAGTAAAGATGCATTTTTGACATTTTACAACGGCACTTGGGAGGATTTCACTGCAATATCGATTGGCACACGCTTGAAACTAATACTATAAAGCAAAGCTAATTGATTATTCAACCAGAACCTAATTTATTTGTGCAGAGGAAAAAAAAAGATGCCTCATGATTAAATGCCAATATCGTCCTCGTGATCTATTCAATTATGAATCTCCTCTACCCTGTCTGGCACAAATGCACGTCGACATCAAAACAATCAGCATTGTCTGACGGAGACAAAAATACTTGAGAGGGACCGTGAGGTCAGATGTAGGATGATTGCAAATGAAGCCATATCGAGTAATCATTACCCTCTAGCTTGGTCTGCTCCTAAAATGAGACACATTTATCTCAAGATTGGATTTGGAAATGTCCTGAAACTGACCATACAAACACACACACACAAAAAAAAAAAACATGCAGTCATAAAAATGAAGCTTTTTCATTGAACTACAGGTGGCACTATTGTTCTGTGTTTTCCGAAAGACGGTTGAGGGTGAGAAAATGGTGATATCCCAGCGGACAGTAGGTGGCAGTCTAGGTTCATTACACAACCGGTTGCTTTCTTTTTCCTGTATTTATTTATTTTTGCGGGCTCTTCAGGGGGCTGCAAACTCCATCTTCGAACACATGGTGAAAATGATGGCAAGTAGAAAATCCCGCCGTAACCCGAGATGGCACTCTTGTCACATGTGTCGCCTCCGACCGAGTGAACGGAACGAATTGGCGTGTCAGAGATCTGAAACAGGGATGCGGGTTGGAGGTCAGACAGAAGGGCAGAGTGTGTGAGGCGGATTAAAAGTGCCGGAACACATGAGCCTGTGGTGGGGTGGGGTTTGGGGGGATAGCGGTGGAGGGCTACTATCAAGCCTTTGAAACTGCAAGAGTCAACAAGGGGTCTGCGGGGAGTCGTGTTTGCTCTTATCTCGGCCTTAGACCGCTTTAGCGCAGCAGGTGTACACGGCGGTCCAATCTAAGTGCATTATTAATGTCTTTCGATTGCATTGTGAATGTCACGCAATCAAAATCTGACAACCTCTGCTCCTTTCCGTTTAATTGTATAGTACAAAATCTCAGCATATGCCATCTACTCTCCTGTCCTCACCGCTTCCTCACTTTACAGATTTCATAACGCACGTCCTTTTATGCTCATGTTGGACAAGTTGCACAATGCAGATGCAAAATGCGATGACTAACCCCGCATTGCTTTTCATAATGCGCATCACATGAACAACTGCTCCCCTGTCACCCATGCCAAGAATCTGATGCCGAGCGCTGTTTTGCAATTAACCAAACTAACCCTTTATCATGTCATCTTGCTGCTGATATGCATGACACAAATAGGCTAATCTGATAGCTAATATTAGACAATCCCCCTAAGCATAAATCTTAGGACATAAAACAACCAAAAAAAAAAAGTGAGAGGAATGAAGTGCATTGAATGTTATTTTATGATACTTCACATGAAACATGCAAATCTCCTGAACTAAAAGCCCCAGCGATTGGAATCCTCGGCTCAGATTTAAACATACAATATGTCACTGGTGAAATGAATAACCGCACGACGCCATAGAGCGTGAGGTCACATTTGCAATTATTGCAACTTTCAGACTGTTTGCTGTCTACTGAAACGAGCGAGAAGAAGAAAACATACCGACCATATCAATGTGACACAAGCTTTCACATACAGACGGGTGCATTTGAAAGATGACATCATTGCACAGTTCATGAGCAATGCATCCCTTCCCCCCTTTATTACATTCCGACTACTCTTGGTGCCCTTCCGAATGCAGAAACCCCAAATGTGATGAAACAAACACGCAGGAGTGTGGAACTGCCATTGTGGAGTAAACATTTTTAATTGGGCAATCGATTCAGAGTCTGATCATTCTCCAGAAAGCGTGTCATGCGGACATGGTGTCTTCGTTGCCATTTACAATTTCTTCCGTGAGGATTGTCTAGGCCAGGGGTCGGGAACCCTTTTGACAAAGAGAGCCATAAAAGCAAAATATTTTGAAATGTATTTCAGTGAGAGCCATATATATAAAACTGTATTTTAAAAGTAAATTCAACAATAATAACCCTCTTTTGTGTTGTTATAATACTCACCATTAATGTGAATAGTTTTCCGTTCCTCACGATTGCTAAAAATCCAGCAAAACTAGCGGAATTATAGTCAGCTTGCCGGGTCCATACGCGGAGTTGCTGCTGGCTAGCTTGCAGCCTGCTCAGTAGCTTGCACGCTTCCTTTCTGGTGTCTCCCGCAAGGTATTTTGATGCGAACGTAGCATGGCGCGTGTCAAAGTGCCGCTTTACATTCGACTGTTTCATCAATGGTATTTTGTCATTGCAAATTAGACACACCACAGAAGCTGTTCTCTCCACAAAGGCGAATCCTTCGGTCCATTCGTCCTGAAGTCAACCATACTCGTCATCTTTTTTTCTTTTCGCCATTTAATTCGTTGAAGGATTAGCTTTGAGCTAATGACTGAGCGGAGCTGATTCAAAAGGGGGCGTTTACCTGTTTATGCAGCAACGGCCAACATAGGCCAGTATCATCCAATCAAAATTGCTCCTGGAGCCAAATGCAGCCCTGAACAAGACATGAGCAGTGAAAAATTGATGGATGGATTAAACAAGCGAGAATATTTTGTTTTATCTGCGAGGCAGATGCAATCATCACAAGAGCCACATCTAGCTCGCGAGCCATAGGTTCCCGACCCCTGGTCTAGGCCTTGCAGCCACGGAGCGAGCACCGGCACACGAAAGACCAGGACCTTTGTTATATCCCAAACAACCAAAAGTCAGGTAGAGGGTCTCCATTGCTCATCCCAGACCTTCAAAGCACAGTCACCAGAAGAATGCCTGTGGTAAGTGAAGCTGATTTCCCTGTTTGTACCAAAGCAGGACAAGACACTCTGAAATGCATTGAAAGAAAAATGTCCCCTTCTTTGAGATAACAACACACACAGAACGCTCAACGGAATAAAAAAAAAAAAAAAAAAAGAAAAAGAATGCTCGTGATGTGTTTCACATTGGGAAGATTATCGTCTTTTCGACAGCGACCGCTATTTTAACAATGGTAATAATGTGCATCGATGAAGGGAGAGGCCTCTGTATTTGTGTGTGCAGTGTCTTTTGAGCGGGCCATTAATTTTCATTAAGTGCTGTCAGGAAGGACCATTAGCCAGGCTAGAGAATAATCACCTCCCCAGTGAGTTTGGTGGCGCAGGTAAGGGTTAATAGAAACAGGCCACCTCAGTGACACGACACTCATCACGCGGGCACGCGCACACACACCCACGCATACCTGTTCACATTTGGCAATCACTTATTTTCAATATTTCATCATCGACGGCAAACTCCGAAAACCCTCAAGTAAAAGGGCAACCGATACGGTTATTTATCACCGTGTCCACATGTTCGGACATCATTGATATGACACTTTTGTTTGGGGAAGGGTTTTGCTTACCATACAAATTAAATCAAGAGACCGTCATTTATCAAGCCCCAGGAGTGATTTAATATTGCATTTTTGTGACACATTGCTTAAAAAAAAAAAAAGAAAGTCCAGAGATGGAGATGGAAGACTTTGTTTTTACCCTTGTGAAGATGCCAGATGTCTTACATCTTGTCCGATGTCCGTTTATTGAAACAAAAAAAAACAAAAAAAATGTATTCGGACCCAATTAGCGTTATATTATTCCATCACCTTATGAAGTAAATGTCCCTCATGTAAACGCAACTCTGTCTTTGAAAAAGTGTCATTGCACCAAAACAATCAGTACCAGTTTTAGTTGTCGTCCCAAGAACAAGATTAAAAACAGCGTGCCTGAGGAAATAGGACAGGGGTCGGCAACCCAGAATGTTGAAAGAGCCATATAGGAAAAAAAAAAAAACAAAAAAAAAACAAATATGTCTGGAGCCGTAAAAAGATAAAAGCCTTCTATAAAACTAGAGGCATGGGATGCACTTTTGAAGTGTTTTTGACTATCGTAGCTCATGTGTACCGTTTTAAAAATGCTTTTCACGACCCTCCAGATTCTCTTTGTCCGTATGCTCGGTCAATTGTACGTGAAACACCGTTTTTTAAATTGATATTTTTTATTTTTTTGCAACAGCCATCTGCCTTGCATCCCGCCCTGCTAATAGAATCGGGTGTGGGAGGCTATGACGCAAATCTTCGTTGACAGAAACGTTGAAATGTAATATTTATTCGACACATTTTTACAGCATTGGGAAATGTTAAGAACGTTCTCCTACAGAAACCATATTTAAAACAAAAAATCTATTTCCCTCCCACATCTTTTCCGTGTTCAAACACTTTTTAAATAAAGCTCCAGGGAGCCACTAGATGGCGCTAAAGAGCCGCATGCGGCACTGGAGCCGCGTGTTGCCGATCCCCGAATAGGAGAATGCTTTGCTCCTTCGGTCTGCAATGTGACATCCCACATTTGCTCTTTTTTTTTTGGTATTTGCCATATGGCGGTTGGATCATGCCATGATTATCCATCCACGTGTCAATCACTTTGCAAGGGAGCAGCTGTCCAGCAAAGGCCAGCCAATTGCTTTGATACAGGTGAAGGGAGCCGTATGATTGGCTTAGCAAACTTATCACTCTCTGGCTGCCAGATGACTTTGGCCAAAGGGAGACAAGACCCATATCCAGATCTTGACTCCATTCGATCTCTTGAGGCTTTCGCCACAGTTTTCTGACTTGCTTTGGCCAGCTTTCCTCATATGGACGACTGACCTGCTTTTCCTTCCTCCTCACTGGGAAGGCTAATAAATACACCAAGAGGAAGCAGTGCGATCCCGTCCTGTGGTTCGTCCCACGATACCACAGCCATGTCCATAGCGATAACCAACTGACTGGAGATGAGAAAATTGCGCCATGCCAATGCTGTATGATCTTAGCAGTATAATTTACATCCATCAATTCTCTATACCGCTTGAAGAAAGTGGGTCCAGGGTTTCCCTACAGCTCCCTGATGCCATTTTGACTTTCCGTTTTATCTTCAAACAACCAAATAATGAATTCTATAGTCCACAAGTAATCAAATTGTACTGCAGGCGTGTTTCTCTGTCAACCCATCACAGCGTATCCCCCCGAGTAGTAAGCAAGGTCAGCAGAAACTTTGAATTCTTTTTTTTTTTTTTTTTTGCACATTTGTTCCCGATACGTCTTGACTGACTGATTCCACATTGGATGCGGGACCAGAACTGCGCAGTTGTTGTTTGCGTGGCAATTTCAGTTTGTTTTTATGTTTTCACTGCACGGCTCAACCCTCAGGCTACAAAACACAGAGCGGGTTTTTTTTTTTTTCTTTTGGTGACAAATTAAAATGCGTTGTCATCATTTAGATGTTTAACGCTGTGTGAGTTTGATTGAATCACAACTCCGTGACCACATACACATGCTTGTTTTTACCCCCCTGCGCCTCTGCAAAGCTATTCCCAACTTAAGGTTATCTGCCAACATTAAAACAGGCGGACCATAGAACAGAAAGCCTTCTCCGTTGTTTGCATTAGTTTGTGTTTGAGCAAGATAATAGCGTTGTCTGTCGGTGGCTGTGGTGCATATTTGATGACAGACTCTTCTCTTGCCCAATTCCTCACTTCACTGTTTTCCTTTAAACTTGGTTTCAAGTTTCTTAGAAAAGAAATTGTACACGTTAAGCACTTTTTGAGTTTTACAACAGGACTGCTATTATTATACAGACACTAGGCTGATCAGATCCATTACATGAAAGGGTCACTGGCTAAATTAACATGTTTGGCTTGATTACCAGTCATTCGTAAGTTTAGCTGGCAAAAGCGCTTAAAAGATGAAAAAAACACCTCTACAATGATTTACTTCACTCACATTAGTACTGGCAACTTATTCCTGCCGTTTGTTGACAACCGCAGATGTGCGTTTCAAGAAGAGCTCAAAAGGAGGACTAAGGTAGGCATGGGAAGACCATGTTCACAATTACACTACATGGAGAATATTTCTTTCTTCATGTATTAAGTTTAACGTTGCATTTCTCGTTGAAAAGGTGCTGGCGCATTGTTCATTTGTATTCCGGTAACACATTTCCAATGTGCTGCAAGGACCAACTTCAAAGTGTTGATGTCCATGTCGTGATTGGTCAGACTTATACAGTATTTGAGTTGTTGGAGTCGTGTTACTGCAAATGCATAGTATGAACAATTATTGTGGCGGCGTGTTTTGACTTATTTCATGGCACTGCAGCTTTCTCATCCGAAGGAGGATACGTCCCCGTGGGCCTATTTGGTGGTGTTGGTTCCATGAAGCTTAAGCCTTTCAGGATCAACATCGGAGGCATTTGTGTATGCGTGCTCAGTACTATTTGTGCTTCGGTCTATCCCACAGTACATTTTTTTAAAGGCGTTTTTAAAGTTACTAAATGTGCATGAAAATTCATCATGTTTTCAAATTCATTACAACAAAAATATGAAGTTTTGGAAAAAAAAAAAGAAATGACACAAATAACAGGCCGTCTAGGCGTCTACATTTTGGACGGATTTGTTTTTGAAACTAAAGCGAGAATGCAATTGCCAGATAATGCAAATCGAATTTCTTTTTAATTGTTCTGCCCTTGCCATGTCCCCGCTGCGGCTAGACAAGACAGATAATTCCTTCAATGACCACACCTGTCGATGTTTCTTGCAATTTATTCATCGGAGAGGCGAGTCAAGGTGTAAAACACACACATAAAAACACTTGCATGCGGTTGCAAAATAACAAACAACGTGTCCCACTTGTCTGGTACATGACGAACGCGTGACTACGCTAGCATTGCTAACGTTCATAAACTATTGCGCTAATCCTATCGTAAATGCTAACTGTAAACAATCACGTCTTTCAAAATGTAAATTCACAGTGAACACACCCCACTAATTAATTATTTTGAATCCATTTACAGAATACAAATGTACAGGCTGTGCTTGGTTTAGAACAGGGGCCCCCAACCTTTTTTGCCCCACGGACCGGTTTATGTCAGACAATATTTTCAGGGACCGGCAATTAAGGTGTGGCGGGAAATAATACAACAAAATAATATGGTATGAGCTGCATGAAAACTGTGGCGTTTTCGAAATATAATAATAAACACAAGGAGCGTCTAATCTGGCCGCAACACTCCGATCGCTATGGCAATATTTAATGCCTTCAAAATACGATACAACGCAAATTCAAAGTGCATGAAAATGACAACTCACCACAGCACCGAACTTGATTTTCTGCAACCAGACGGTCCCATCTCGGGGTAATAGGAGACAATGACACCTCAAGTGTGTGGTTTATGTCCAGTCTACTTCGTAATTTTGTTTTCGTCGCCGTTGCTGCAGAAACCCCCCGTCTCACACTGGTTGGATGTCGGAAATAGCAACAGTGCTATTGTGGCCATCTCAGAGTATTCAGCCATGTCAAGCGTGACTCAGACGGATGTAACGGAGAATCCGGTAATTTTTCAAAATAAAACATATTTCGTTTTCCGAAAAAAATAAAACGGAATTAAGGCAAGTTCTTTCTGTGCGGCCCGGTACCAAATGTCCGGCGGACCGGTACCGGACATTTGGTTTAGAACACGAAGCTGCAGTCCATCTTTCCGAGGGTCTCTGTGCAACGTAAAACAGGAAGTGTCTCACGCAACAACATCCGGGGTGCCTTTCACAATAACAAATTTAAATGACAAAATCAAGCCGCTCTGTAACTACAGAAACAGAAAACAAATGATACATGGCTCTTCAGGAGCTAGAATTTTAATCATGTGTCTCCATTCAGAAGTGATATTTTTGATCTTCGGCACAAATGCATAGATAGTGACTTGCAAGATAAAGTGTCATAATATTTACCTTCTTCAACATGTACAATTAATTACAACATGACTGAAAACGGCTATTGTGTGATCAAGGTACGAAATGAGAGAGATCAGAAATAATGGCACGATTCGAAGAGGGCTGAGTTCAGTTGGTTGAGGATCATTTTGTGACAAGTGACAAACCTATCTGCTCAGTGCTGGGACAAGCGATTCAATTTGTGGTTTACAAACGCTTTCTGCTTTAAAAGGAGGAGAGACGTTGGAAGAAAGCGCTTTGTTGAACCTTTCAAGATGGTTTTATATGTTCTTTCATCATATTTCAATGTGTCATCCATGTTGAGAGCTTGATGAAGCCTGTCAAGAGACGTGCTCAGGCAATTACGTTGCTGCTTGTGTCAAGTACCGTTGATGCACCAGTATTTTGTGAAGTCATGTTAAGTATTGTTGCTTTCCATTGAGCTCAAGCTGTCAAGCTGTCACACTGGCTTAATGTGACAGTGATATTTTGTTCTTTATCTTTTTGAACAGCACAGAGACTGAAACCCTCAGAACACCTTACTTGCGTGTATGTGTTTTTTGTGTGTGTTTGTTGTGTGTGTACAAAGAACAATCTAAAATTAAATTTGATCATTACTTCACAATAGATCCCCAAAATGACAGATATGGAACAGATACTGTGACCACTCCAGGCTACTGTAAGTGCAATTGGAACAGAATACAGAAAGATTTGATTCAGTTTAGAATACATTTTCCCATTCAATGGCCCCAAATAATCTGCCTTGTAATGTTCCGATTTTCAGCACTGTTGAGTTGGGTGACTGTTAACGGTTGTGTAGTACAGTTTGTGTTTGTAAACACCACTCCGCCAAGTGCTTCATTTCGGCTTACCGTGTCCACTAAGAGTCTGAAATTCACTCTGTAATAGCCGGGATACGAAACAATGTATATTCTATTCAAGATTTATTTAGTTGGATTTGACCCATGATTCAGAGTGGGAAGAGTCTGAGCAAGTCATGACGAATTGGGGACAGTCAGCATAGATTTTAAAATGTCAACTCAGGATGCTATCTGATAGTGTGTGTTGATGACTGACCCAACAAACACATGCTGCTAATAACCAAAATTAAAAAAAAAAAAAAAAACATTGCAGGGAAGACCGAGGCCTACAGACATGAAAATGGCAGTGCCAAAATAATCAAATGGCAAAAAAAATGATCCTACAGTCATCCCATTTTTGATACCAGTGGTCATTAACTCGGTGGTTCTGAACCTTGTTAGAGGGACCGAACCCAACCAGTTCATATGCACATTCATCGAACCCTTCATTAGTGAAAAATAAAAATAAGCTTTTTTTTTACAAATCCAAGACATAAAAAATGCATTTTTGAATAACAGCAAAGAGTAAATAAAATTTCAAGACATTTTTTTTCATTGTGCATAAAATGAATAAAATAAATCTTTGTGCAGTTTCAAGAAGTGGTCCTTCAGTTTTGCCGGTGCGAGACTAGAGTTGCTTAACTTGGCATGACAAATCATGCACATAGGACGCGGAGTCCCATCACGGTCCGTGATGCATGTGAATCCATGTTGTACATATTCGTCCGACCACTTTCTTTTTTTTTTGCTCAACATAGTTAGCATGTATTAAAACATTTTTTTCTTTTTTTAAATCACACGACATACTATCAAAAATGATTAATTATACAACTAAACATCATTCTGTTTAGTTGTTGGAATTACTGAGAGACCGACTCATGCTTACATTTCAAATGGTATGGCTGATCTAATCATGTGTTCCATAGCATGACGTGTTCTAAAACAGGTCATTGTCTCCAGGCACCAAAATATTTCACCATTTCACCATTATGTCACTTATTTTCACATTTCCATACAGTGCATGCCGTGAGTGTGACAACTGCTGTGATGTTGGTACGTCCAGCGAGATCGAGACGCACCTTTCACTGAACTAACCTCTGACCCAACCATCCTCACATGGAGTCCGCCGCCTCATCGATAGCCTCTCTGTGTGCGCACTGTGGAATGCATCTAGCCCGGGCGGCAACTGAGACATCCACCTTGAGAGCTGCAGTCGGCAACCACCGAGTTTCTTGTTCAGTACACTCTCACGGCTTTGCTCAACTGAACTGAAAACGGAACAAATCAATTCACGACCAGATTCCATTGAGTATGTTCACTCAAAAGCGATGTTCGTTCGAACGAATGGTTAGCCAACGACGGAACACTACCCGAGGGATGTCTAGAAAATTGTCCGGCTATCACATAAAAGCATGCGCAATCTTTTTTGATGTTGCACGACTCTAAATTAAAAACCCAATTCAACACTGTTCATTTTAGTGAACCAAGCAATTTGTCCGGCTATCACATGAAAGTATATGCCGAATCTTTACAACACTGGATGGCTGTAAATTGCAAACTACCACTAAAAACTGGTCATTACCTTGTGATTAGATGCTAATGTCATCAAAATGCACAACATACCTCGAAGCTTATTTGCTGCTGCCTTCATAAAAGACACACTTATGAGTCCAATTAATTCATTGTTATGGCCATGCAAGTCTTAAATAAAAAGTAAGCAAAAGAATGTCTACTTTGCCTTTTAAATCTCATCACATTAAATTAACGCTTACTCACCACAGTGGAAGGTATCAGCCCACACGACATGTGACAAAGGCTTGATGCAGGCTGGGACTGTCAATATTTCATCCTGAATGAAGCACAAGACATTAAACGCTCCCTTTTCGCCTCCCTTTGGAGAACAACAAAGCATATCAATCCAAATCCAATCACGCAAAGCTCATGTCATACATGCAAAGCGCAAGGCAAGCTCTCTCAGCTGCCTCGAAAGATGGAGGCATTTGCAACCTCGTGTATTCATTTTAGTTTAAATAATTTTTCAATTCAAATATGTCCATGTCGTTCAAAACATGCGGATGGCGTAATTGTAAAAGGTCATGTGCTAAATTCAATATGGGAGTTTTTTTTTTTTTTTTTAATTCATCTGTCGATTTATTTATGAGAAGAAGTTTTGCAAATGGCTGGTGACAGGGCAGGGTGCATTTATCAAGAAAACAACCCACATAAGCAGGGACCAGAGTTAGGGACTGGAATGAATCTCGTCGAAACAAATCTAATATAAGCTCTGCCAGAAAACCCATTTATAATGCTAAGATCACAACATTAATCCACAGAGAGGAAGCGAAGAGGAAACAAGACAGGGGCAGGAGAGAACCCGTTAAATAAATGATGTATACAGTTCCAAGTGTTTTTAGACCTATATCTGTTATCCAGTTGCTAAGCAATGCGGAAAATGGTTATGAAACTTATTTTTCTCGGCCAAGCTCCAAAATTCATGCATCTAGTTTGAGGCCATTACTGTGCAAAATAGTACAGCAATATCAAGTGAAATAAATATTAATAGAGTAAATCCATCTCACCGGCCTCCTTCAGTCATTGTCTATTGTGAATATTGTGCCAGGTTGGAGAGAGTCAGCGTTCAGCTTCGCGGCAGCGCTGGCTGTGGCTGGTGAGTCCAATGCGGCAGTGGCAGTCTCGGCCGCAAATGTTGCAGATGTGTCTGGTTGGGGTGGCAAAGCCAATGTTACTGGATTCCAGATGAAACATCAGAGTTAAGGGACAGGGAGTGTAACTTCCTTGTGCTTGAGCCGCAGGATACACCGTCAACTAGGGGTGACTGAACCAGTCGATTTGTCTGTCTGTGTGCATGTTATTAATAATATATATTTTGAGTTAGTGTACACTGCACCCTAAGCATCCTCTCAGTTTCACTTTCACAAAAAAAGTATTTCAAAAATGAAATAAAATAAAATATAAAAAGGTAGGTCACCTTTAACCTCTGACCTCCATCGCCGGAAGTTGTTAGCGGTCAGCAGTCTGCAATTACAGCTTGTATTGAGAGCTGTTGCGACATATCTTTTTTTATTATTATACTCATTCTTCTCATTCAGTTTGTTTCATCCGCAATTCACAGATGGCATTGTCAAAAAAATCGGAATGTGTAGCACCATGAGATGCATTTTGAAATGGTATACGTGAGCTACGATCGTGATGTTCATGCCTTTAACACGCTGCAAAAGTGCATCCCATGCCTCCACGTAAGGTCTCCCACTAAGCTAGGTAGTGATTTCATTTTCACAAATCCATAAATTCTTGTATGTACTTTATTTTTATTTTTTGTTCATATTAGGGACCATTATGGCTGTTGCTCATCATGGCATGCATACGTGCACTTGCGGTAACGGACATCCAAAGGTTGGACATCCAAAAAAAAAAAAAAAAAAAAATAGTGCTGCTCAGTCTTTGGCCAGGAGATGTCATGTCAAGCAATTGATTTTTGCATTACGCTCAAATTTCAAACCACATTTGAAATGGCATCACACCAATGGAACTTTTGAAACAGCCTCTCCCAACCTCTTCAGACCAGGCCAGCACAACGACAAATGCCATTTTCATTTTTTTTTTTTTTTACAACAAAAGAATTCAGCTAAAGCATCACACTTGAAAAAATGTTACCTGGCCCACCACTTCAATGCAGCAAATTGAATGTAGTATTTTTTTTGGGGTGGGGGGGGGGGGGCTGTCAGTGAAGGGCCATTTGTCATCTTTTTTCTTGCCCCTCGAAACTCATTGACGATGGCTCTGTTGCCATCCGTCGTATCGCACGCAGTACTGACGAGCAGCACAAGTACTGACACGAAGACATACATGATACTAATACTCCTGAATGCCTTTAAAACAACATAATTCATGGTCACTTGTCAGTAACACGTTTTTGTTTTTGTTTTTTTTTGGTCGGAACAAGTTACACAGCAACAAGCGCCTGGGCCAAAGCAAAAAAAAAAGGCAATTAAATTTAAATGGAAAACCCAATAGACTCTAGGTACATTTCATAACTGAGCTTCTTCGTTCTTTGTGCTCCGAGGCAAGTTTGGATGAGGCGGTTCTCGCTTCAACCCTGCTGATTGAAAAATTGGCGGGCTTGTAATAATCCACTTCTGGCCCCGTAGCTCGAACGGGCACACTTTCTCAGATGGAAGAAATTGAGCTCATTTTTCTTTATCGGCGGTCTCCAGGCTAGCCCGCGATGTGAACTCCAAAGATAGACCATGCAATGATAGCAGGGCCTTGCTCATCGCAGAATGTCCAAGATGGGCCTTGACACCTTTGTGTTTGTTAGATGTCTGTTTTTCAAGCCTCTTATTTTTATGCCCCAGTGGAACAACCAGTGGCAAAACTTTAATCTATTGTCAGTTATCCACTGAATGAGGTCTTATATAGTGTGTGAGTGTGTTCGTGTTGTTATTAATTGACAACTTCAAAAAGGGAGCAAAGTTACAGTCACACAGTTTTTTTTTTGTTGTTTTTTTGGCTGAAGAAGCTCCCTTTTACACAAATACAACATTTCGTGTGGCATCATAGACGTAATATAATATGCTGAGTGTCAATTGCAATTCACAGTTTCCATATTATTCCACATGTTCAAATGCACCGCATTTCTTGGGTATGTTTGTCTACCAAAAAAAAAAAAAGAAAAGCTAAAAAACAAAAAAATGCAGATCATTACAAAACCACACTGAAGCATAATTGGTGACTGAAAATCTGGCTTGTCTTTGTTTCCTGCCCAGAACCTTTGAAAAATGAGAAATGATGACTAGCAGCCAGATTTGAAGAGACTGGAGGTCGGCTATGAGTCAAAAACAAATGCAAGAGGAAAAGATCAGATGTGAGTCTGACAAATTTGAAAGGCATACTGACTCAATCAGATATCAATCATGGTTCTAAATTATTTGTATCACCCCAAAAATATCACAAATGAATGAAACTCTGTGTATTCTACTTTGAACAAAGATATATATATATTTTTTACATGTGTCAAGACTCACTCTTCCAATTTCTGTGCGTACAAAAATAAAGCACAGTGATGTACTTTGGTATTTCCAAGTTAGTCATTTCTCAAATGAAGACTCCAAAGAGAAGGGGGAATTGTTTGATGCCGCATTTGAGGAACTGGAAGTCAGCAGGCGTAATCACTCATATCATGCAGACAAGACAGTGTCAACTAAAGATGCACTCCACGATTCATTTCCAATGCATTTTTTTCCCTTGTAAAATACATGTGCAGGCACAACACAGTATAGCACTTCCCCAGATTTTTTTTTTTTTTGCTTCATATCTTTTCACCTTCTTCCGATGATCGGTTTCACCTTGTCATTCAGTTCATTAAATCTTCCTTTTGTGGCCACCTGGCAGGCTTGCCCTTGTGTCAGCGGTGGCTTGTCGTTGTTTTCACGCTTTCATCCATCCATGTTCCAGAGCGCTTCTCCTCATTGCGGGTGAGCTGGAGCCAATCCTAGATGAATTTGGTACATTTTGGACTGGTAGCCATCTAATGGCAGGGTGCATGTCAACGATTACCTTTATGGGCACTTTGGAGGTGCACACATGTCCAATGACATGTCTCCACATCTGATTTGTTATTTTCTTTTGTCAGATTCTAACACATATTTGTTTCTTTTTATACAGTCTGAATAAAGATTCTAACCATTTCCCCAAAATTCTGATATTCCGAAACTGTGCTTGTAATCTATACCAGAATTATAAAAAAAAATAATTACAATAAAAAATAAATGCATTTATGTTGGATGTATGTTGCCCTGCAGACCTGCACTGTGCTTTAAAGCCAGCTTGATAAGATCGTCAGAGTTCTCATCACTTTCGGTTGTAGGATGCAGCCTTTTGAAGTGTCAAAGATCTAAAAGCACACAACCTGTTGAGAGAAAAGTGACCCCGATATGAGTCATGTGTGTTCAAGTTAAAATTCAAGACTTGGAAAAAAAAAAAAATCTGAAGACTTCTGCAGATACCTTTTTAAAGGCTCTTTTTATGATCTGCAATCAGAATTTTGGATACAAAATTCTTTTTCGCAAAGAATCACGCGCTGATAAGAACTTTGGAGTGCGTTCACTGAGCTTTAACCTTATTTTGTTGCTCGCTCGGAAAGTTGAAAGGCGATTGGTTGAATGTTTGACTTCAGGCCCCATCATTTCTTGTGTGATATCGTTCAGAATGAATTGTGTTCTTATTTGGACATGGCACATCTATCTCTGAAATATTGAAGGGCGAGAACTGTGACCTGTGCTGACAAGAAACAGACACAAATTCAAATGCATTTGGTCTCATAGCTTGGTGGAGACTACAATAAGAATGGGCAAGTAAGGGTAATCTCTATTTCCATGGCATCACATTTCCACCTTGTACGACCTAATTTCAAAAAATGAAGCGGGCACCAATCTTGACATGAAATCCTCGCGACATCACGTTAACTTCAATTCCCACCTATGCAATTCCATCACTGACAGTCAGTGTCATTTTGGGAGGACAGTCTGTCACATGAAAACTTTGGTGATAGTTTTATATTTGTAGCTGAGGTGAACATTAGAAAATGCAAATGTCATTCAAGGGATTTGTCAGCATACTGCCGATCCACACTTTTGTCTTTTGAACAACCTCTTTGGTGTCATAAAGACAGTTTTTTTTCAGTTACATCTGCCATTTGATTATTCTGCCTGCTACTATTTGCCCTCATTACCTCCTCTTGTCTTCTACCAGTTATGCAATATCTGTTTGATTAACCTGAATGTACTGTGTATAGTATCCCAGGTTTTATCGGGCTTTGTCTGTTCTTTCATTTGGCAGTCATTGTAAGTGTTGCCTTGTTACCATCAGCGTTGTGGACAAAGTTCATTGCCATTTCTTTTGTCCTTCCTGGCCCTCTTGAACTTGGTGTTACCCTGAATCTTTGAATACTGCATCAGAAATGCCCATTACGTCGATCGCGATCGACCGGTAGATTGCGGACTGGTCCCAAATCCATCGCGAGGGGTGGAGAGGAGAAAAAAAAAACAACCAACCATTTGTGTGTCTCATTTTTTTGTGCTAAAAGTACACTGCACCCTAATCATCCTATCAGTCTCATTTTCACAAAAAAGTATTAAAAAAAAAAATAATAAAGCAGGTAAATCTTTAATCTGTGGTGGCGCGTGATCTGCGTCACCGGAAGTATTTAGCGTTCAGCAGTCTGCAAATGCAGCTTGTGATCAGAGCTGTTGCGCAATATTTTGTGTTAAAAGTACACTGCACCCTAATCATCCTATCAGTCTCATTTTCACAAAAAAGTATTAAAAAAAATAATAATAAAGCAGGTAAATCTTTAATCTGTGGTGGCGCGTGATCTGCGTCACCGGAAGTATTTAGCGTTCAGCAGTCTGCAAATGCAGCTTGTGATCAGAGCTGTTGCGCAATATCTTTTATCGTTATCATTATTCTCATTCGGAGTTCGTGTCCAATTCACCGAGGGCACAGGCAAAGAATCGACTCTTGAGGGCCGAGGGAAGCACTTTAAAACGGTAAGTGTGAGCTACGATAGTTAACAGGCTGCAAAAGCGCGTCGCATGCATCCCTGTCAGGCTGTTGCTCATCATGGCGTGCGTGTGTATGTGCGTGCGCGGTAACATGTCGATCGCGGGAGGTTGGTTGATGGAAAAGTCTATAGCGGAGCAGATCAACATTTATCATTTCTTTGATAGTTCTGATGAGGTAAAACCGAGAAATATGATATTTTCAGAGAAATGGCTCTTTTCACACTTTCCAATTCAGCACACATTACAAAATGATCAGAAAATGAATCATTCTCATCCCGCTTTGGTGACAAAGTTTTGTGAAGCGCTCCCTTAATATTTGGGTCCAGCCGTGGCATCAAGACTGAGAATAAGTGTCAACGTTTTCTGCTGATTTGAAAGATAAATGGCACAGCGCAAGCAGCTTTTACAGCGGGGACAAATGTGTGTTGAGGCTTTAGCTGAATGACCTTCCGCGGTTTGAGGGAGACAGCATCTTTTATCATACTCCGTGGTAGATGTAAAATGATAATGAGCTACGGGACATCAAGTACACGGGGCTGGGTTTTCCGAGATGTTCCCACTGTATCAGCTGTTGACATTTTGTCATTTCTCTGATTTAAGCCAGGAGGAAAAGTTGGTTGATGGAGTAGTGGTCATGGAATAGGATGAGTTTAAGAATGGGCGTCATTGCGTTATGTAAATGAAGCACTGAAACAATGCAGTGATGCAAAGCGTTAAAGCTGAACAAAACAATCGACCTAAAAAAGGCATCCCGATGATTTTACTGAATAAATTCAACGTACCATTTTTTTCCGTGTGTGTGTGTGTGTGTGTATGTGTGGGTGTGTGTGTGTGTGTGTATCCGTGAAGTAGTCATCTTTATTTTTTACAATTATACAATATAATACTGTATTGAATGAAACCAAATATTAAACTTTTCTTTTCAGGCCCAAGCATTAAAAAAACAACAACAACAAAAATATAAATATGTTCTTACAAACAACTGACCAATTTCTAAAAACGTGGAAACGTAACAAACTGAAACCATCCATTTCATCGTGGCTGTTTAGTCCTCTCCATAAACGTGGACACGGCCCGTTGTGGATAGAGTCCAATGAGATGAAGCTTAGTATTTGCTTATTTATGGTAAATGGGAGATCTACCGGTATGAATTATTCATTGCTACCCAGGGGAATTATTTAATGAGTACTGACAAAAAAGAAGCCAAATATGCAATAAAATGCAATCTGGCAAAATGCCTTGTCTCTTGGAATTAATTAAGATGTCCTCACTTCACTAATAAAGAAACATGCTTGTTTCTTAAGTAACTTTGTAAGTTGATTTTAATTTAATTTAAAGAAGAAGAATAATCAGATGTATTTTTAATGGAAGGAGTACCGGGTTTTCATGACCATAGGGCGCACTCTAAAAGTCTTCAATTTTCTCCAAAATGGACCAGGATGGCCAACTTCCGCTCCTCCTGCCGTAAAAAAAAGATTGCCGACAAACATATCCAGCCCAACCACATCACCAACATGGGCATCCCGATGATTTTATTGAATAAATTCAACGTACCATTTTTTTCCGTGTGTGTGTGTGTGTGTGTGTGTGTGTGTGTGTGTGTGTGTGTACCCGTGAAGTAGCCATCTTTATTTTTTACAATTATACAATATAATACTGTATTGAATGAAACCAAACATTAAACTTTTTTTTCAGGCCCAAGCATTAAAACAACAACAACAACAACAAAAATATAAATATTTTCTTACAAACAACTGACCAATTTCTAAAAACGTGGAAACGTAACAAACTGAAACCATCCATTTCATCGTGGCTGTTTAGTCCTCTCCATAAACGTGGACACGGGCCGTTGTGGGTCATTGCTACCCAGGGGAATTATTTAATGAGTACTGACAAAAAAGAAGCCAAATATGCAATAAAATGCAATCTGGCAAAATGCCTTGTCTCTTGGAATTAATTAAGATGTCCTCACTTCACTAATAAAGAAACATGCTTGTTTCTTAAGTAACTTTGTAAGTTGATTTTAATTTAATTTAAAGAAGAAGAATAATCAGATGTATTTTTAATGGAAGGAGTACCGGGTTTTCATGACCATAGGGCGCACTTTAAACGTCTTCAATTTTCTCCAAAATGGACGGGGCTGGCCAACATCCGCTCCTCCTGCCGTAAAAAAAGTCCAATCACATCACCAACATGGACGAGGTGTCGCTTGACATCCCCTTGAACCACACTATCGAAAAGAAGGGGACCAGCACAGTAGTGATACGCACAACGGGGGCGCGAGGAGTCGGAACTCCAACCGCCGGGCATCGGTGGAAACAGAGCGTTCAAAGTGACGTTGCGAGCGGCATGGGAGCGATGTATGACGGATGGTGAACGCAGCTCTCCAAAGAATGAAGGCGGTGCCAGGCGAGTTACGCCACAATTAGTGAATGGATTGATAAACACCCACTTACCACGTGTTAACATTTCTTTTAATGATTTGGAAAGACCGGTTTAAGACACGGTAATGGGAAATAAGGACTCGTTTTTAGATTCCCGGATTTTGAAGGATCCTCAGGAAACCTTTCAATGATCCATATGGCTTGGAGCTCAAGTTGCATAAGTCCCAATCTTCTTGTAATTAGTCCATTGTTATATTTTATCGCTTGATGCCTCGTAATCTTATCCGGCATTGACTGTTAAAAAACGAAAATTCCGATGAAAGATTGACTTGCGAGTGAGCCGGGCTGTTTGCTCCAATAGCCTTTTTGAAACAATGATGAGGGGCAGAAGAAAGAACACTGAGGTTGGCAGATATTTTCGTGCCTCCAAGACAACAATGATCTGTCATGCCTGATGTTTCTTTGGGGATGGGGATGAAAGGCATAATGACACAACGTGATAGACAAGGGAACCACATAAAGCACTTTGTGATCATGTGTCAGGAGGAATTTCACACAATCCTTATTGCGCAGTTGTAGCAATAAAAACTGTTTAGAGTGTGCTATCGACCTCCTTTTGGAATGTGGAAGAAAACGGCAGTACCTGGAGAAAACATGCACACCAGAATCGAACCCTGGACCTCTACGCAGTGAACCATGCAGAAGCAGTTGACACTGTGCTCCCTTGAGATGCAACCAAAGCGCTGAATGCATCTCACGCAATGGCCACCTCTGCCCAAGAGAATAAATCACAACTACGAACGTCTGCATACTGAATGTGAACTCAACTTGAAATTTATGAGTCATTATCTGAAGGTATCATTTTTGGAAGTGCATGGGTAACGGCAGTTTTGAGGAGTGTGTCTTATGGAAAACTATTTATTTATTTTTTGGTTTGTTGTTTTTTTTTTTTTGTCCAATCCTGCATCGAAATGATTGAACAATTTACGGACGGGACATTTATTGCACTCTAGCTCCATCCTAGACTTAATCACAGTTGGCCACAGACCCCTGCCTTTAAGATTAAGATTAGAGTAAGCAATTGCAATCAGTGTGACTGCTCTTCATTGATACAGACGTCCGGTCGGCCAGCTGCGCTTTCTCATAAATAACAAAGGTAAACTGAGACATGGATTACTTTTCAATGTCCTGCCACATGTTCCTCTTACTTAACATTTCTTATGCAAGTTATGCGGCCTTTCAATAACAGGAAACGTTTTATATTGCTGTTTGTTTTCCTTACTGATGGAAGAATGAGAATATAAATCACTTCCAACCTCTCTAACCCTTAAAACAGAAACATGAGAGTCCGTGATGTGATGCGGCGGTCTGACAAACAGTCCTCTTTTGACATTTGATGCTTTCCAATCAACAATCATTATAAAACGAACATTGGGCTCAAAGCCAAACCACATTAGAAACTTATTTATGGCTAGAAAAATGGATTATAAAGTAACCGATATCACTCCAATGTAAGGGATTAGGAAGCAGAGATAGATACCATCCACATCAAGTTTCACAGAGCAGAAACTGGACAGATAAATGAAACGCACAGTAAAGCAAAAAAGAGTAAGTCAAAAGACCAAAAGCACTTTATGAAATGAGAAAGTGGATACCGTTCTTCACCATAATTTGCTTCATTTCTTTTTCCATCTATGTGAGCATGGGGAACGCTTTGTCAACAGTTGAAATAGAAATATGTCACACTTTGTCAAATACTCTGGTTGTCATTTCTTCGAATTTTACCATGTTTTGACCTCTGAGTTGGTTCAAGAAATTTTTGCCGCTTCTGTAAAAATAAGTGAGAGTTTTGGTTGTACCGTATTTTCACAACCATACGGCGCACTGCATTAAAAGGCGTAGTATCAGTTACGGGTGCTATTTCTGTATTTAACACATACACAAGGCACATTATTATTATTATTATTATTATTATTGGTAAAACATACGCTAGCTTTAAAAAAAGTGGTAGCATGCATGCCCGCTAGCGTATGTTTTGAAAAATGCAGCGGAAGCAAAACTCCGTTTGGTTGTACTTTATTGAAGTATTTAACAATGTACTCAGGTTATTTTTTGATCAACCCTCATCCTCAAATCCAAGTTCTCCATCAAACATTCCAGGTCCCCTCGCGTCATTGTCAGAGTCACTCTCGATGCCGTGCGGCTCCTCAGAAATGATGCCGGCGGTATTAATGAAGCTGTGTTCACCATCGCTCCCACGGCGCTCGCAACTTCACTTTGACTGTTTCTGTCCATTACCATGGCAACCAAGCACAACAGTAAAAGCAGACTACACGCGCCCTTTGTGCTTATCGCTACAGTGCTGGCATATTCTTCTCCACATGTGGTTCACTTGGATGTCCAAAGTGATGCCGTCTATGTTGTTTATGTGGTTGGGCTGGATGTGTTTGTCACCAATCTTTTTGTTGTATTTAAAAATGCAAAGTATGCTCGTCTCTCATCACTTGCCGTAGCCCGAGCGGATATGTAGAAATGTGGAGATTGGTTGAGAGAACAGTCGGTAATTGAAGCCAAGTGAGGCCGGCAGAGCGGCAGAATAAAGTCTCCAAGAAAGTGTCGTTATTTAATGTAATACAGAACATTACACTTTTTACCGCAGTAGGAGCGGAAGATAGCCATCTTTTCCTTGTCATCCGCCGGATGTTGCTGCGCCACGGTCGTCCTTGCCCAGATGGATAGATGGCACCCTTTCATAGAACAAAAACACCATGGATTACTTGACCTTGAATTCCCTTGCGGCTTGAAGTTTAAACTGTGCTTCACAAGCGTCTCTTCGGAAGTCTCATTTTCGCAAGTCTCATTTTCGGAATGTTTTTTTGCACAGTGCACGTGCCGGCACCTACTGGTAATGTGCCTTTGGGGTCCTCTTTCACGCCCACCCTTCCCACTTTAATATCCGCATGCTATCCTCAGTTATATCCGCCTTTCTTCTGTGTTAGACGTGTTGGCACAACATCACTCTGTCAAAGCGGACCCCTCATCAAAGTCACACCACGGGGTTCACGGATTTTGGTCCTCGGTGAATACACATGGCGACCCGCATTATTAGCCGCCCCGTCCATTTTGAAGAAAATGTAAGACTTTTATGGTCGTGAAAATACGGTATTTTGAATGCTCAGTCAAACTGATTTAGCTGCTCAGCGTGGTGACCATTCACACAGGCAAAGGGCAAAGCCCAAATCCATCACAAGTCAAATTCAAGTTGATGAATGTTTTGAAAAACCGACATCCTACGTGGATTTGAATGCTTTGCGGATATGAATGTTGATGGACTTCTTTTGAAGTCTAAGTACTGCAATGATCTCAAACCTAGACAGTCCTCAATAGGCCAGCAGGGAACCTTGAATGCTTGAAGCCTTGAGACAAGCACGCATATCAGACTTTTACAGGGTGTGTAATTATGTGATACGAACTTGAGAGAGAGTCTCACATTATATTGCTTTTGATTTTGGATTCTTCAATGAAAGCGCGCGGCTGTCTGGGAATCACTAAAATTCGATCCAAACAGACAAGCTGCTCCACGCAAAGTGCAGCTCACGTGCCAAAGTTGATTGTCTTGCCCTGCGTGAAAAAAAAGGAATGACCTTTTTCGGCTTGAAGGAAATAAATTCTCAAAATGACGACTGGCAAGTAAGTCTCTTGCTGTGGATCCGAACAAGAAAATGCCAGTGTTGTGTCTTACCCCCCGCCCCCCCACAAAAAAAACCCCAGACCGTTTGCTACCTCATTATTGCTTTTCACAGCAGATGCTGCGACTCAGCGTCTGCACCATTGTCTCTGGGATAATAAGGCGCGCGGAGCCACCTGAACTCCAAAGCAACTTTCACCTTTGGTGTCTCTTCTAGGGGACCGTCATTTATCACCATCAGCATGCACAAGGCTCCACTGCTCATTCTCACATTACCCTAATTAGGATTTTATGAGAGGTCATTGCTCTTACTCTCCCGCCTAAAGGAGTGCACGGTAGATATGGAAGGGAGGCAAAACAAATCACGTTTATTACGACTGCAGACAAGGACCCAAATCCTCAGAGCTTCAAGTGGCCGCCGTAAGACTTATTTGGAGTGCTACTGTAAAACTGGAGCGTAAATGTACTCCCGTTTGCACTTAAAGGCTAATTTATAATGTGTGTTACAAGCAGTAGCTCGACTCCATTATCAACAAAGCAGTTCAATTCACGGCTTGATTTTGGAAATGTGTTTAAAGCCCAATTCCGACTTTTTGAGCAAATGGAATTGCACACGTGTTTCGCTGTTGCCAAGCTACCAAACAAATCAGGAATTGTGCTTAGCTCTCTGTGGGCACTGTGATTCCCTTTTTGGGAATAATATTCAATTTATAAATAAATAAATAAATAAATAAATGATCACTCCGGAGCTCAAATAACCTGCCTCAATGTGTGCATATTGGTAATCCTACCCCCAAGGCAAAGAATCATGTTTGGGATCACATTACTTAATCTGGAGCAGAAAAGTCCTGGATGTTGGAACTCATCTCGGCTGGGTGAAATTGGTGGTGGTCTTTCTTCATTGTGTGCCCTGCAACTTTGTAAAGCGATGTGAGTATCACCTTAGAAATAGGAGAATGAACGAAAACAAGACACCGGGATTATAAAGGCTCTGACACCCCGATGGTTAATTTTGTTCTCATTTGACACATTCAAAATCCGAGACACGGCAGCTTCATACGCCAAGAGCGAATCAGCTTTTCATTCATACTAAATGTCAAATCAAGGCTCTAAATCCAGGCTCCTCATCCATTTATTAATGTTTTATAGCCAGGTTTATCTTGAACAAGTGAACCCTCATCGCGTCAGCGCCATATCATCCCAGTTGTTCAGAAAATGAGCCCAGGTTAATAAAAAAGGAATGAATAATCCAATCTGCAGATATTGGATCTGTTTTATTTGGAACACTCAAAAGGATGGAGGAGGGGAAGGAATTCACATTATAATGCATTTTTTTTCAGCTCTTGGCCGAACAATGCAGAACAAACAAGTGCCTCTAGAAGTATAGCATCTCTGTGCACATCATTAATCAGAACGCAGCAAAATAGAAGTCACAGCACTTTTGCCGATATTATTTCAAAGAAATACCAGTGCCAGAGAAATGATGTATGCTGATAAGCTTATTTACAGAGGAGGCAGCAAATGCACTTTGTGTTATTTATTTATTTTTCCATTTGGTGAACTCCATATCCTTTTACTTGCCAAATTTGTTTCAAGGTAAATTGGACTGGGTCCTGACAAAAAAAATAATGGCAGGAAACAAAGCAGGAATTTAGTGGTCTCTCAACGACTAATTTGAGGAGATTGGTTTTGCGGAGCACTTGTGTCTCAACGACACTTATCTAAAGTGGGGGAAGAAAAAGCAGATTGACAATTAAATGCTAAAGAAGTTTTGTCACCGAAGGGGGCTGAACAGACTCGGGAGTGGGCTTCAAAATTGGGATGGCGGCAGCAGCGGGCCAGGTGATGCAATGCTTGACATTCCCCATCCAATCTTGGCTAAGGTGACAAAAACCACTGTGACATTTTTGTGAGCAGCATTTTCCATGACTAGGCTAAACTGGAGAGAAGCGACGGCCTTATAAAGAGAGGCCATCGCTGATGTTTTTGTCCTTTTGACCTCGGATGCACAAATGATGTCCGAGGGAAATATTCAACCAAACATTTTGCAGTGTCTTGTGACCTGTTGTCTATCAAGAAGCTTAGTATGACTGGATTCACAAAGGTCTCTGTTCCACCTGCTTGGGACTGATAGAGTGACAACAACCTGAGGTAGACAGGAAGAATTAATCACAGAGAAGTTGTTGTGGGCATAAAACGTAGCAGTGATTCACTTTTTCCTGGCATGGCCCTTTAAAACTCAATGAGTAAGGTGATATCCGCTGCATTTGAGCAAAGTCTGACCCAATATGTGAAAGTAACCTGAGGATTGTTCATTGCTCTGACGAGCGATTTCAAATGTTCTTGCCACCACTATCTTGGTTAAACACACGACCATCCTTTTTTAGCGCAACTTGGAGCTTTCCAAAACCCTGTGATAGGAGTCAGCGTGTGCCAAATCCATATTTATAAGCAACAGCCAAGGCGACATTCTTTGCCCTTAGCCAGCTATGCAGAGCAGTAAATTGAATTCTGCCGTGCAGCTCTCTCTGACAGAATGCTGAATAAGTGAGAGGATTGGTACTTGAGAGAAATGCATGACTGGTGACCCGCATACACATTAGGATAACTATACAATATGTTGGATGGTAAACTCTCATGGCATTTGACAGACAGTGCAAGTGAATAAAAGGCGGCTATTTTAACGGTGTGCACAGCGGACAAACTGTTTTTAGTTATCGGCGGTAGAGATTCAGAGTAGAGTAATTCATATCATCGAGGAAACCCTGATGAATTTAGATATTAAACCTATAATTCAACTTATTTTATAACCCACTCAATAATTCTCATTGAATTTTCTTGAGGCAAGAAGTCTAGTAATTACTCCTTTGGGACAAATTTCTCTTGTGCCGCTGCAGTCTTTTATTTTATTTTTTTTTTATTCTGAATAAAAGTCTGATATTACTGCAAAGTGAAATATTGTGCATAATTAATAACAACCACAGTCGACCATTTTTAAGCCTACAAAACTATTTAGTGCTGAATAACATTGTATGAGAATATTGGGACATAAACGTTGGCGTGTATTTGCATAAAGTATCCCACTTGCTATTTAGGTCAAGATCGCAATGGCTTTGGCACAATTTAGTGGCTACTTTAAATTTCCTGCCTAGGTGAAACTGGAGATTCCCATTAGGGCCTAAAGTCAACAGTTAGTGGCTCATTAAAGCTGACATACAAAGACCACCAATTCACACAGAACAAATATATAATTATATAATAAAAATAAATTATATCAATGTATAGTCATTTATTGGCCTGGAGGGTGCATACATGTACACAAATGATTGGGTCAGACGGTGGTCTCAAAGTGCCCATCTGTGATCACCCTGGCCAACTTTACATCATGTGCCTGTTCTCTGCTCCCGCCATGTCAAAGACTGTATTCCCTTCCTGCGCCAAATTAAAAGGAAAAGGGAGGAGCAGCTTCCACTGGCTGCATAACTTATTGGCTTTGCTCACGCCCACAACGGCGCAGTTCACTCATTTCTAACTGTGCACCTGTGAATATTCCAAATTAAAGGGAAGCCCTTGCATCCACATGGCAACATACTTTCACCGGGTACTAATATAGAGCCCAAAGTAGTTCAGTAGCATTGCTTCAGTAAGTTCTTGCGCAAATGCAAACATGACTGACAGAAATAGTATTCTTCGGTGACTGTAAGCCAAAGAAAAGTCATCCGTGTCAATAACACTCACAGTGTCCCATTGATTTGTCTGCGCCTGACTTGCCGGTGGATATGGCTTGTATAAAAAAATAATTCCACTGAAAACGTTTTGAAAGTTGTGAGGGCTGTCTATGTATCATTATGAAGCAAAACACACAGTCTATGTGGTTAGAGCGGGATGCACCCATGACGTCAGCGCTTCCAAAGTATTTTCAGTAAAGAATATAACAAATCTCAGTATGTTCTCTTTTGCAGATGATTAGACAAGAAGGACATCTGATCTCTTGGGTGGAAAGCCTTTTTGAGGCTATTTTTATTTCCACTCGTTTGATGTCATGGTTTTATCGCTGACATTTTTCACTCTGTCTTGTTCTTTAATCTTGATGGAGCTCAACATTCTGGCCATTGCAAACGCGAATAACAATTTCACTTGGTCCTGGTTCTTCTTGGATGCAGCAGACATTTATTACGTTATTTAAGACTGTTAGACTTTGCATTTCCTTATTAATAATAGATTCTATTCTATACTCTGCGAACCACATTTCACATTTGGTATTCTCTCCACAAGTAGATGAAGGTATAGAGCCTGGCAAAGAAGAAAAAATGCTGTCGATCATATTTATCACCAAACTGGTTTCTTGGTATGGAAATGCACTTTGTTGTCAATGTCCATTAACAGCAAACAAAAAACTGTTTTTTTTTTGATGAGTCATTGGCTGGCAGCGCATGTTGATCGGGAACTTTACTTCATACATTTACAAGGCCTGATAGGGCTAATTTAATAAAGCAGCATTGTGTTGTGAATACGTACATCACATGAGTACAGTGTGGCGCAAAACATATTTAGATTGCAGGGTAGCTATATCAGAAGCAGCTCTCAGTTTGATGCAGAGCACTAGGTACTGCAAACTATAACCACAAGACGAAACACTTGCCCCACCCATTTTCTATGTCGCTTATACGAACGTACATGCTTTTGGGAATGTGGGAGGAAGCTAGAGTAGCTGGAGAAAACCCACACAAGCATGTTGAGAACAAGTAAACGCCACCCATGAATGTCAGAGCCCAGATGTGGACCCTCCGACCGTTGTTGACTTCTTACCTCTTTGCTCGGCTCAGTCAAACCTGAGCACTATTGCCCATGTAAAGACTCTTGTGTGACTGTGACGCTGTACCGAACATAGTCAGGATAAATGACTTCATGTCGGCACGCTCAGAAAGGAAGACGTTTATATAAACAGGTTGCCGTGTCAGTGATTACAACGTATGTTAAAATAAGAGCACTATTCTAGTTTGCTGGGGTTTACAAGCAGGGTGCATATAATGAAGCAATAAGCCAGAAGCATCTGTGCAAATTGAGAGAGGTTACAGTTTACACCGTGCCTGAGTCATAACTGGCTCCAAGGGATGACGAGCTAAATGAGCTACCTTGCCTGTGACTGTGGTAAATTTGAAACTATTTCCGTTGCACTCGGAGCCCTTGAACTTTATGAGGCATGCTTTAATGCAGAAGCATCCGAACGCCCGCTCCATTAGCACATAGGCTTAGTTCCCTCATTTAAACAAAAACAAAAAAAAAAATGTTAACTTGTTCTCTGTTGTTGTTCTTGTAATTTTCTTCCTACTTTTCCGAGCTCAATAAGGTCATCCTGGGGACCCATTTGGAAGAAGTGGGCACAAAAGCAAGGTGGCAGTGACAAAGTGCTGCGGATGAGCTCGAAAATATTCTTCGAGTGGTGCGTGAAGGTGTGGTAGAAAAGACGGTCTATGTGTGTGTGTGTTTTGTTTTGTTTCTTTTTTGGATGTCACCAGTCCTGGAACTTTGACACACATGGTATTGATAAATTATCACAAATATTTCTTGGGAATGCACCTGTGTATTTACCACGACTCATATTTATGGCAGTGGAGGCCAATGAAAGAAAATCGGATTTACAAACTATCTGACACAACTATTGTAGATGATGTGCAGTACCAGATAACAAGCTTGTAATAAAAACAAGATTAAAATGTTGATAAGCAGCAGGCAAGGTCGGGTTCAGAGTTGTCAAGTTCTTTGAGTGTGTTTTCAATTAAGTTTGAAACACTGTTGATATAGCACACTTCACACATTGTAAAAACTGTCCTGCTCTCTTTGCTTTAATGTGCGCATTTAGGTCTTCAGACACTTTTTTTCCCCATTATTTTTACAAGCTGATTTTTTTTTCCTATGCTCTTACTGGCAGTCATCAAAATTCTGCAGTGGGTAATGCAGAGTCCTCAGCACTTCCTCACTCTCGTCTTGGGTTGGATCTAAAAATTCTGAAAAGAGTTCTCATGGGACAAGGTTTCCACAGAAACATGCCATTTTACTTGACCTTTGGGTGAAACCTTTCTTTTGGAGACAGTGCATCAAGAAAAGCCAAAGTCACTGGTGCACACAGATAAAAACTGCAAAGGTTGATTTCAGGATGAAATATAAGTGAATGAGTTGTTCCTTGAATAAATGCTTTGTAACACATAATTACCTATCATGCAATTGACATAATCGTGTTTACAATAGCCAAGAATGTCTAAATTAGTTTAACTGCTAAACATAAAATTCTATTGCCTGTAGTTTTATACTACATACAATTGAAACAAAATGTCAGGACATGTGCCACCAAGTTCTGGAATAACTGTGAACTTAAAATTCTTCCTTTGGGAAGACCAGAAAGCAGGGCATTAGAGTAATCAATCCCAGTTGTGATGAAAGCATGCGTTCGTGTCTCCCTGTTAGGCTGAGAGAGAAAATTTGGTGGCCTCTGCCTGTATTTTTCAAGTGGTAAAAACCTTTTAGTGTGGGGGTGCAAAAGTGACCTCAGAGCCTACTGATAAAACTACAAAGAGGCAGCATATATACATTGAATAATAGAGGGCCTAAAATTGAACCTTGAGGCACATCACACGTTCCTTCGAAGACTTGCGAAGAATGGGTCACCAAACTTACCATAAACAGTTCTGTGAGTAAAGTAGGATTAAAAACCATTTTTTGATCAGCACCAGATTGGCCAACCATTTACTGTCAGTCTGTTTAAAAGAACGGTGTAGTTAAGCGCATCAAAGTTACACTAAGATTTGGTTATGACTGACCTGAATTTAACCTGGGCGGCACAGTGAAAAGTTGATTAGAGTCATAATAGTAAAAATAATATAGCACTCATTACAGTAAATTGCAAATATGAACATGTTGGTCAGCGTATACCTGACATAAACCACCCTAAGCGGACAATCCATATGATAGTTGCAGTGTGAGGAGGCACCAGCAGAGCAGCAAATGAACAGATGGTGGAGGAATTCAAAATGGTTTCTTTCAGGGGAATTCAGTCGATATGGCTCATATACTGACTTAATTATGAGACAGGGGAAGATTGAACCCCTTGGAAGAATGATTTGAATATCTTCATTAGGATTACAAAAATTCAACCACTCTGACAAAATTCAGTGTGTGCCAAAATATGCTGGTTTTAAAAAGCGCTTCAGCAATTTAAATATGCTATTAGGAAAATTGCTGCAAACATTTTTTTTTCTTGAAGGAAACTTGTCTCATGGTGCTGTAATAAAATGTTATATGCACTATGGGACTCAGCTCTTAAAATGACCAGAGCCACCATAATGGTTTGTTAGAGATCAAAGACTGCGTTGTGATAAAAGTCCTCGCATGCTCACTCATTAAAGCAGCTTTCGCTGAAAAGTCGACTCTGTGCCTTTTACGGTTTGCCAGTTAGTATACAGCCTGAAGTACTTGGAATACACACAGAATAATAATAGTGGAGGAAACAGCGGTCAATTCACGCTCCATATTTCAGTGGTGAAAAGTACACCTCAGTGAGTTGAATTTTTCATTTCATGGAATACATACAGTATTTATAAAAAAAAAAAAAATCAATGTTCTGTATTTTCATCTTCAATTGTGTCAGGTCTGAGGAACAATGGCCTATTTTGGAGCCTGCCTCACTATTGATAACACAGGACTGCAAACGGACTTTAATAGCATTTTTTTTCATGGGTTAAAGTAGTACTGTAGCTGAAAAGATCAGGTACAATCTTCTGTGCCTCCGTGGTAGAAAAGTGCTGGATGTGCTTGTTAAATTAGCAGACAACAGTTGTTCATTTGTCATGTACTAACTTGACACCTGAGAGTGTTTTCAGTTTAGCTTCTTGTAAACTTGAATTGTCAAGGAGGACACCGACAGTTCTAACCCAGTTCCATTTAAGTTGGGACATTGTGTTAGACAGAACTAAAAACGGAATGATTTAACGTTCAATAAACCCTTGCTTGTGAATAACTACACACACAAAAATAGAATCAAGCTGACTGATGATGGCCAAGAGTTCTTATCTGAGAACATTTGTCGTTGACCTTGCCGAACATTGTAAATGCTACGTTAATCACAGACATTATTTTCAATTTTCCTTCATACCTTATCACAGTGGCAAATTAGAGAGAACCTTGACTGAACAAGATGATACTGATAGTGCCCATGAATTTTAAGTGTCACTCCCCATTTTTTAAAGATATGAGCCGCAGGTCACCTCTTCTAATGTTCGGGATTTCTAAGGTCTTTCATCCAGCGCTGAGAAACTATCATCAGCCAGCGAGGGATCTGAAAGATTAGTTATACAGTGTCAATTACATGAGTCATCAGTTATGCCACGCTGAACATTAGAAAAGATCTGAGTGATGGCCGGTGTATTCTCCATGACCTTCGACTGGTGAAATCATTTTTTTCTTTTTCTCATTCCCGCCTAGGTTGAGTCAGACAGAAGCCCAGCAGTGGGGAGGGGAAAAAAAAAGGTTTCCGTGTCTGGGTGGTACAGCGTCAGGTCCTTTTGGATCTTCAGGGACTGAAAGCAGAGTGGACAGCTGCCGATGTCTGAATGCTCCAGCACACAGGAAATGACTAAGAGACAGCACACACAGCTGTCTGCTGGCATTAGCATGAGTGACAGTCCCGCCACCTTCAGAGTCACACGAACATGCATCTTCATGTCAGGAGAGGAAACGATACTTAGCCGCAGGTATTGGGACAGTGGCGGACCCTGAGGGCCAGCAAGGCCTTCTCTGCTGGCCTAAACATTCTCAGAAAAGTAAATTTACTTTTCTGAGAATAACATAAATTTGTTATTTTATTTTCATAAATATGTGAACAAAATTATTCTCTGTATTCTTTACGTCATATTATTTCCACTTAGTTGAGAGGCTTTCAATGTTATTTTGAATAACAGTGAAAGCCACTCGAAAAATAACTTATTATGGTAGAGTTTTTAACCAATCATTTTTCATCTAGCTTGTGTTGCCAGGTTAATTAAACTTGCTCGGGGCCTTCAGATTAAACAGAGCAGGCCCCTGTGCGCTGTAAATGAACGGGCACCGTCAGGTTTCAATAGCCAATCAGATCACGAGTCTGAGACTCGTGATCCTGTATCCTGACTTGTTCTCGTCTGCCTACTAGGGCTAGCTAGAGGGCCTTACGTCGAGACTGGC
>NW_017804997.1:1689529-1739173 GCF_001891065.2 Hippocampus comes
GACTTTATTTTCAAATGAGCAGACGCTGTGAGAACTACATTGGTGAGTCAATGAATTTGATTTTACATTTCTTCTTGTCATTTTATTTTGTTAGTATTAAATTCATGGTAACGAAATACAATGACAAAGATACAAACATGTATCAAATAAATCTGCTCACCTGCAATTTATAATGGCGCATTGTAGTCACCTTCGTGCACGAAAGTTCGTTCAATCTCAGCTGTTAGTTATTAGTTAGTCAGTTATGTCAGTTATTGATGGTTTTATATGCTCCTGAAATTAAGTGCTGCTTGACGAGCCTATACAGTATTGTGTTCATAATTTGTGACGTCACTGAAGGCCTAAGGTTGAAATGCACGGCCCGCCACTGTATTGGGAACATGCACATAAGGAAACTGTGGCCTAAAGGTGTGGATGTGACCTCGTAGGAGGTCACGCAGACCAGGTACAACCTTGAGATATGCAGGGATTTAAACCTAGCAGAACTTGGATTTCATCGAATTGATGTCATTCATCGCATACAAGCTAAGGCTGGGATTCTAACTGTTAAGGAAAACTTTTTCAAAGTAGATATCCAAACATATTTTGCATTTTATGACCAGACAGGGAAGCATAAACTGTGGACTGGTCACGAAAGCTGTCAATTTGTCGCACAAAAATGTTATATATAGGGAAGGATTTACAGCTCTATTCCGTAGAGACAAACGGCATTTAGCAAGTTGGGATGCGATCTCACATCCCTTATGATAATAACAATCCTGATATTAGGTTTCCGGAATAATCTGGATAGGGGTGGATCTCACAAACGTAGAAAACGATAAGATCTTTTGCACAAAAAAGGTCATTGACAAGACAAAAACGGAAGTACAGCAAACTACACTGGTGACAAAGAAACAGGACAAAACGAGACAAACCAAAAACGCTTGCAAAAGGCAAGGAGCGAGAAAAACGTAAATTTATATATATATATATATATATATATATATATAGATGGAATATGCGAGAATACAAACTGAGAACAACGTAAACTACTTGTACACGAAATAATAAGTATGAATAAACGTGGCAGAAGCTACGAGGCAAAATGTCAAGAACGTCAAGAAAATTAAGCACTGGGAGACAGAATCATGAGCGAAGCTGGTAATCAGACAGCCAGTTGTCAGCAGTCGGTAACGAAGCCAGATTTGTGTCAGGTGTGGCTCGTGAGGGAACACCCACTCTCCAGCTGGAGACTGAGGAAACGAAGCAAACAGGACAGGACATGACAACTGTTATGTGATAAAGTAAGAAAGAAACCAGAATATGTGGTCACGGAATAAAAATCCACTCTTACACCTGAGTGTTTAACACATTTTTCGTCTTTTTTTTTTTTTTTAACCGTCTATCCGTGTGCCCATTTTGAATAGGAGTCAAACAGTATTGGATGCTTTGAAGACATAGCGACAATTCCAATAGACGAAGAAATGAAGCGACACAAAGCTGACAAAAGTGTGAAGTTAACAAAAGAAATGTCTAATATTTCAGATGGTGATGCTACAAAAAACTAGGGAACAAAAAGCAACAAATTCGACAGTTGACCCAATTCACCCTTTGCTGATTACCTTGACCTGCATGACTAACAATCTTTGATACACAGACACAAAGAAAAATTTTTTTTTTTTTTGCAAGCACTTTGTTATATTTTATTATTGTGACAAGCAAAACATGACTCAGGCGAGATGCTGACTGTACTATTTCTTCAAACAATATTAACAATTCATGCAGTGAAAACGGCACAAATGATCCGAAAATGAAGATGCGATACCGCAGTGCACCGGAATGTGAAAATCCCAAAGGTGAAGCTCTGTCCTGACACCCCCTGCTTCCCATCTCCTCAGTATCACCTCACAGGGAAGGTGTGTCACACTTCACAGATCACCAAACACACTCACCTCCACTGCCACTGCTGCTTCACATCACCGGCTAGCATACCCACAGGAATTACACCCTCTCGAAACCCGTACAAGCCATCGCTGTCACATGCTCGATGTCACCTACTTTCAATTAGGATTGATATGTTCTTTTTGGCACGTGTCTCCTTGGCTTCCTCACAATTTGCCTTACTCCTGAGCGCGGGAAATTCAACACAAGAAGGCTCAGGGCCGAGAGTATTTAACAGCAGATTGATGAGTACATTTTGTACATGAATACATGCCGGTCCCCAGAGTTTTGAAACGGTGCTCTTCAATTGCATATTTATGCAACAGCAGTGAGCTGCAGAGAGCAACATCACACACAAGCTTGTTTTCCTAAGCTGGAGCTTCACAACCTTTGGCTTGATGCTTTTTATGACCTCTCTCATTATTATTCTGTCTTTTAACAAATGTGCAAGTACCCTTGTTATGCAGTCATCTTTTGGATATTTAATAAGAACCTTTGTTTTTTTTGTTTTTGTTTTTTTTGGCGGCGGGCTTTGTTTCCTTCATTTTTATAACCTTTGGTTTATTTCCATCATTTTCAGGGGCTTCAAACCTGAAAAAAAAAAAATCAATTTTGCGAAGTGATTTTATGAAAATGTGTTGATTGAAAGATTATTCAGGATGTACCGCATTGTACCACTTATCTTCTTCAGGGTCAAGGGAAGCTGGAGCCTGCCCCTGCTGGTGCCCAATGTACCGCCATCTAGTATACATCACAGAAAGTTGTTTACTTCTAAAGTTCTCTTGGGATAATTGATGCTCAGATCAGCACCAAAGTCCCCCTCTATGTGCTGAAAACATAGAAATGACGCAGAGAGGTGCTTATATGGCTGCACGGATCCTCTTGTCCATTCTAGTCTGTCATTTACGCACCTTCCTGCCAGATACACACTCTAAGTAGAAAAACAAATCAGCCTGCGCATTTTCCCCATCGACTTATACAAGTCCAGCCCCCTGGGAAGGTGGAAACATTATGTTTTACTTGAAATTTTACAATATATGCTGCCACACACTGTAAGGAACTTCTACATAGCGATCAAATGTATGTCGAAAGACTGAGCAAAAAATAAAAAAAATATCGAGCTGATCAAAGAGGCGCCCTGAGTCGGCATTAAATTCATTTGAGTTGCAATATTTAAACCTGGCGCCAGCGGACTTTTTAAAATCTACATCTGCGTGGTGTGATTCCGCTTTCAACACGCAGCGCAGCCGCTGGTATAAAAAGACAAGCCTTTGGATTTTTTTTTCTAACTGCGGGGCTCCCACTATTAGACGAAACGAACTGCAGTCATAGTAATGCAATGGGATAACGGAGAGTTTGTTATTTAATAATTTGTTTGAATGTGCTTCTATACTGGTCTTTTTGATAAAGTAACTCGGCCGGTCTGTGGTGCAGGATAGGTTGGATCTCACTGATCTAAAGCACAGAAGACACACACGCTTTATATTAATAAACCTCCAAGCGTGCAATTATTCTGATTGAATGACTTTTTATGGATTTATTTCTTGTTGAAAAAAAAAAAAAGCCCTCCATGAAAGCATGAACGTGGTATCCACAACTTGCGCACATCCCGGCTGGTTGATGACATATCGGCTACATAATATATTTTCATATTTAATGCATGACTATTTTTCTGATGGCTTTTGATGGCATTTAAACGTCTCAGGAAAACTCAGATACACCAAAATTTACAGCCAGCCTCAGAATTCCATGATTCATGCCTGCTCATAGTGTTTGTGTACTTGTTGCCTGGTGTGTCAGAAGTGACGCAAGCATGCACGAAGACGAAAAGTGTGCATGCTCAGGCCCGTCATAAACGGAGAAAGTCAGCAGATTGAAAGCGATCCTTGTAGCCTTGACGTATTGCTTTTTTGCAAAATAGCCATATCAGAGCTGTCATAGAAGATTCAATCAATAAACTGGCTTTGCCTTTTATTCAGAACTTTTTTGGAGAGCGGTATGGCCGACAACACAATGGAGCAAGAGAAGTGACTGTCAAGGCCCTTTGGACAGTGACGTTGGTGTGCGTACACTGTCATTACCTGAATGCGAGAAGTCACACGAGCTGTCTGAAAGACATGGTGAAAAAAATACAAAATGCTGGGTCTACTGGCGTACCTCTGAAGTGACAAATTTTCTGATCGGCAGAGTGAAGGGGACGATTGCTTCAGTCCAGGGTGCGAAAGATTGCTCGCTTGTAAGACAAAAGCTTGACAAGTATGCCAGGACTTCTTATTCACAAAGTCCACATTTATACCGGCTACAAGGTCGGATATACTATACGTACGAGATTAGAAACGTATACTGTACATAAATATTCAATATATATCAGACCATAAGAATGTATCTCAATGGCTTTACCGGTAATTAAAATTCACTCCATGTAACCACTTTAAAGCCAATCATGCCGAGTTTGGCCATTCTCCGAAATTCAATTTCCTTAACAGAATTGCATGCCGCAATGGTAATGTCAAGTGTAGCCTGTGGACATCTGGAGTGGTGTTACTTGGAATTGCTTGATGATAGTTTTAAATATGCATCGTGATATTATGCGCACCGAGCAGCCACAGGTGCTCAGAGCTGGCGTTTTGTCCGGCTGCTTATCGAAAGTGTTGGTGAAACCTAAATGAGCCGTGGAACATGAGAGTACGACAATCGAGTTATCTATGATAGTTTATTTAACTACACTAAATAGTTAGCTCAGCTTTTAGTCACATTTGGAGATGTTGTCTTTGAATGTTGGTACATGTAATACAAAGTATAATGAAAGTAAGGAAGATAAATGCCTGGGGCGAATACAACTGCATCCTCTGGCCTTGGAGCTGTTTATTAATATGCATGCTTTTCTATTGCCTCAATGTAAATATTGAATTGTGGCAATATTGAAGATGGCCATTAAACAAAGGCCTGCAAATAGATGGAAGAGGCTAATGCAGCTCAATGGCCTCTTGATTGCATCACAAGACAGACATTTCGTCTTGTGATCATGTAGAATACTTTGAGCAGCTTATTTATTCATTTCTTGACAAAACTGATCCCAAATACAAATTTTACTCTTAAAATCATTTCAACATCCTCAACAATGTTTTGACCAACCGTTCCACAAAAGTCCTCTTTTCTGAATATATGAAAAAAGTATTTGCTTCATTTTATACTGTGCTTTGTCAGACATCTTTTGGTGGTATTAAACTGCAGCCCTTGCGCTCATCTTCACAACAGCCTTCGTTTTCAGTGCGTGAGCGGAGGATGACGTGGGCCTGAGTGAATAACACAAACAAAGGCTGACTTGACCAAGTGTGGGATGGCATTGATTTTCATTAGCATTGACGATGAATCACAGAAAGATACCCCTAATTGTTCTCAATACAAAACCAAGCACCGTCTTATATATTCAGCAACAATGTCAGAGGAACCAGGCAGTGAGCATCAAAAGATACTTCTAATTGTTATCAAGACAAATCCAACACCTTTTTACATTGAACATGCTAACCGAAGATATGGCAAGATGACTTCAAGAGCTTTGCTTTTTGTCATTTTTGTCTTTTTTTTTTTGTATTTTGTTTTGTCATATAGTGCCTGTTGTCCTTCGTGTGGATCCGATGTGGACTGTTTTCAACGTTTTGGCCATGACATTCGTCAAAGGAGAAGAATCTGTGCTTGGTTGCGCCTTTTTGGCAGCACGCGTCTCCCAGCACTGATTTTGGTTGGGAGGAATGTCAGCGCGATTTGACTGTGACCGCTGGACAGCCCCAGGGCGCTTGTGTTTTTTGCGCCTATAATGGGCAGTGTTTTTCACAGCTCCGTTTTGTTTAGCGGAGATGTTGGCATTGTTGGACAGTCAACACTGGTGCGGTTGGATGGATGGCTTGTGGAGCCGAGAATGAGGAGAGAGGAGCGTCGGCGCAGAGCGTGGCTGTGAATTTGGAACTGATAGTCGCTGCTTGGAATTGAAGCGGATTTACATGGGACAGGAGAGGTGAACCAATCTCCATTTTCGTCGATCACTGGTACAGCTTTTAGTTTACTTTCAAACTTAGCTTGGAGCAGACGTGTGCACATTTTAAGCATGGCGTCTCTGATCCACTGGTGAAAGGACACTTTGATCCTCTCCTCTTTCATCTAGAACTGCTTCAAACAACAAAGCGTATGCAGGAAAAGTTGTTAAAATTGCATGACTGTCTGTGTCTTATGTGTTGTGTTATATTATTTAGTTATTTTATGTTAAGTGTTCTGTAAAGTGCAATTGCTAAAGCAGCAATTGTTTCACTTTTTTTTTTCGTGTGAATGTAAAGTGGTCCACACTGTTTTCAAAGGAGTGAAATTGTGTGCCGTCACACTTGTATTATTATTTTTTTTAATTGAAGGTCCTAAAATGTAGTCATGTTAAAAATTATGAGGATGGAGTGATGGACTAACTGCCGAATGACGGCAGTTTTAGTGACACGCCCACCACTGACTGACAAGTGGATAAACTCATTTAATTGCTTGAAAAACATGGCTTCAGGAAGTTAAATTATAACTCATTATCTTCCTCCAACACCCCATCGACTAAGCAATGCAATCGGTTATTTGATCGTCTTTACAACTCACTCCTTGCCCCCCCCCGCCCCCATCATGTGTTTCCCATGGTGCCTTCTGCCTGGAGGACAGTCATAAAGATGCTGAGTCAGGTAAGTGCCGTCGGTGACAAGCTTTTCTCCATTGAATTTGTACGCATGATTTACAAGCCCAGTTAACCGGGAGAGGTCTGCCATGAGGGACCGCACATGAGCCGGTATGTGTGGGCAGATGAAAGATGCATTGGCGAGTAAACATGTATAAATCAGTTTGACATTTCCCTGCCTCAAATTGACTGTACCAGGATTGAAATAATGTCCAATGAGCTGCATGAACCAAAGGAAAAGGAAAAAAAAGTAACATAAAAGATTATAAGCAGCAATTGGATGGATGAATGGGTTCTACCTTATGGAATAGCACAGTAATTAAGCACGCCTTCCCAGATTTAATCAAAACAACATTTGTGGCATGCTCGATAATGCTGTGAGCGAGGTAGAAGTTGTCTTTTTTTTTTTTAGATTTGTTACATCCAGAAAAATGTCAAATGAGTCTTTTTTAATGATTTTAAAGTGAGTTCGATCTTGTCATTCATAGAGGACGCAGACTTATGACTTTTGTTGTCACATTCCTGTCTGCCGATCTCTATCCTGTCTAAAACACCCTGACCCTGACTTTCTTTTGTCTTATTGTGTTCTGATCATACCTTTTATGTCTAATCTTTCGTCAGTGTGGCTTTTATCAAAATGTGATAAAATTGTACAAGATGTACTTGGCAGAGGGGTAGGGGTGCTACCCTGAAAAAAATAAAAATAAAAGACACACGGATTGATGACTATGGCGGCTCAGTGGCCCAGTGGTTAGCGCGTCGACCTCAGAGTGAGGGGTCGTGGGTTCGATCCGGCCTTCGTTTGTGGAGTTTGCATGTTCTCCCTGGGCCTCTGTGGGTTTTCTCCGGGTTCTCTGGTTTCCTCCCACATTCCAAAAACATGCATGGCAGGCTGATTGAACACTCGAAATGGTTGTTTGTCTCTGTGTGCCCTGCGACTGGCTGGCCGATTCACAGTGTCTCCCGCCTACTGCCGAAGATGGCTGGGATAGGCTTCAGCACCCCCCACGACCCTAGTGAGGATCAAGCGGTTCGGAAAACGGATGGATGGATGGTTGGACTGATGAATTTCCTTTTTTTTTTTTTTTTTTTGTGGACCTAAAAATGGTTATGGAAATGTTTTTTGCCACGATAATAATTTTGTGGTACAGAAATTGTGGTCTGATTTGGAGACAGTTGTATCTCATTCTAGTTCTGAGGAACAATAATTGAAATGTCAAGTTCCTATAAGGTCTAACACGTCCAAATACACAAACCAAAGCAGCACAAACATGCTGGCCTTAGCACATAGGTGTCAAACTCAGGTCCTGGAGGGCCGCTGTCCTGCATGTTTTCCAAGTCTCTCTGTTGCAACACACCTGATTCAAATGATCAGATCATCAGCAAGCTCTGCGGAAACCTCACGTTGAACCTGTTCATTTGAATCAGGTGTGTTGCAACAGGAAGACTTGGAAAACATGCAGGACAGCGGCCCACCAGGACCTGAGTTTGACACCTATGCCTTAGCATTTACGTCAGTACTTTGCAGTCCCGGTCTGACCTACCCGCCCTACACTGTGTTAATGTTTCACAAAGTTGTTTTTTTTTTTTTTGTGAAGGGAACTGAATCATCCCTTTGTTGAGAATGTCACGTGATGCGATTCATTTAGAAATATAGTGGAAGGGTCACTGCCCTTCCCAAAGGAGTGACCCTAGAAAACCAAAAACGAGTTTGTTCTCTAAAAGTATACCCGGTCAAAAAAAGCTTTTTTCTTTAATAATATATGAAGCAGAGGAAAGAGAACAACAACAAAGAGGCAGAAATGGAATAACTGATATTTAGATCTTATTTGCTGAAGAAACAGCCTTGCTTTATGTCTAATTATTTAATTAATACACTTACCAGGGACATTTGGGCCCTATTTAACAACAAGTCATTAGTTAATTTTCAACTAAAGTGCACGGACACTAAGGTCAATTCCTGTAAGACAATTTTAGATGAAATACATATTCATAAACAATGGCTGATGGGGCTACTACTTCACTTTTCACAAGAATTTAGACTGTATCGCAAACGGAGGTGGTGAAAACGCTCACGCTCGGTACTGACAAGAAGTTGAAGATTGTGAAAAATAAGGCCCTGGTAAAATGACAGGCATCCTCTTCATCCTTTAATAAAGTCAAAGGAAGAAGGTAACAGAGTAGTATGTATCAAAGAAACACGTGAAGGCATGGGACCGAGAGGAAAATGTCTGGGCCTAAGTAGCCTACGAATTGTACGTCAAGAATAACAAGCAAGAAAAAGCAAATACAGTGAGAACAAAATGAAAATAAAGCAATAATGAGAGAAGTACGTCTTGGAAATAAAATACTTCAAAATAATAAAAGCAGTGAAAATGAGCATGGTCTGTTTAAAAAGCTTAATAGCAGAAGGAATGAAGGACTTTGAGTTCCGGATAGGCAAAAAAAAAAAGAAAGAATTCCTCAGACAGGACATGATTTTGTTGGCTGATTGCTCTTTTTGGGTTTTTTTTTTTTTTTTTTTTAGCTCTCTCAAATTGTGCCTCTGGTGTGCTCCAATAATTTTGCAGCACACCTTGACAACGCCGTTAAAGCTGTCTTTTTCTTCCGCAGACAACCCATTGACCTTGACTTGTGTCACAGGAATCCAACTTTCGCATGAATCAGCCCTGTGTTTATTTCAAATTTAAGATGACAGTCAAACACCGTGCGCATGGTATTTGTAGGACTCAACAAGCTCCAACCTTTTGTTGATGAATGATGCCAGATGACTTGGTGCTCATGTTGGCCATCTGCACAGGTGTTTGCACTCATTTTGGCTAATCATAGCTCAGTTCAGGTGCAGCCGTTTGGAGCATGATGTGAGGTCAGTGACCTGCAAGAACAGTATGCATCACAGCAGCTTGTGCAGCACTGCCGGCAGTAATGCGCAGCGTGAGTCTCTTGTAGCCCTTGGGAGTGAATCTTATGAAAATGACACATTTTCATACATTTCATTTGGGTGAGAAATCAGGCGTTGGGCTTTTTGGTTCATAATTGATGCAATTAACACACACCATTGAATTCTTAATTATTACATTTTCATAGTGGGCCAAAGTCGAAAGAAAAATTACAACCGGATAGCAATTCCCACTTTAAAATGTTTTTTTGCAGATGTTCAAACAAATGTCGTCTCTCCCCATCAATGTGCAGACTGCACATTGATGCGCAGTGGGGGGGAGAAAAAACATTTTTGACAATGTACCTACAGTAACACAACCAGTCTTACATCTTACATAATGCAGCGTCTGCAAAAACGACACAATGAAAGAATGCACATTCATGCAAAAATAAATAGGCAACAATGTGTGACACTAACTGTACATAACACGAGTGTGCTTAATGGGGCCAAAATGCAGTTTCACACATGCTTGCAAAGGCCCACCAGAGGAACACACTGCGCTCCTGATGTCACTTCCATAAATCACATTCCTCCAGGTCGGGATTTAAGAGTTGAGCAGTTTCTAAAATCCATTTTGATTTCCACAATGTCACGGGGTAATAAATCATTAAGCACACTCCCGTATGCATCCTCTTAAAGAGCAGTGAACATTGGCTCATAAATCTCCTGTGACTTTGCCATCCCCTTTACAAAAGTCTGGTGAAGAAAACAAAGCAGTTCTCATTCACAATGGAGCACTATTCTACAACGAGCTTTTTTTTTTTTTCATGTCAAGAAACGGTTGTGGGCTAAGATGATGACACTGCACACTGTTACAGTCCAGGGGCAACACATTGTGTTTTTTATTTTTCTGAAGTTATGTCTCCACACACTTTTGTCTGCCGTGATGCAAAACTTGATTTCAATGGGCCACCGCTATTTGCTCTGTCAATGGCTTTTATCAACAAAGCTGTGGCAGAATAAAATTGATGCAGAACTGCATCCATTCGAAAGGATTCACATGCTTGCATCCATTTATTTCTGCTGTTAGTTACACAATTACTTTGTACCTTCCAGTAATAATACCGTTCATAATGAAGTTTGATTACGGTTGCCTCCCAGCCTGCTTATCTGTTGACCGGTGAATTTATGAAGGCAGCGGTTATCTGCTGACAAAGCAAGTGAAAGAGGGAGACTGCCTTTTATTATTATTATTTTTTTTTAGTTCTCCGTTTATTTACGATCATTGAAAACAAAGAAGTGCCTGCAAACTACTCACAGCAGGGAAGCCGTTTTTCGTCGTGAGAGAACGAGAGGGAGACAATGGCTAATCGCTGGGTGATGCTCTCCACAGTTCGAGTACAATTTAATATCTCGCAATTTGATTTCTCCTTCAGGGAAATTGCATAGAAATCATAACCTTCTATGACAAGCTTGTAATTTTCCCTCTGATTGTAGAAGCCATTGAATTATCCATTGAACCCCCCCTCCCCAAAACATTTACTTCACCATTTTGACAGTAACTGCGTTCCATTCACCGACAATGGAGTTTGCCCACATTGCACACAACATCAAATAATGGATTAAATGTAGAAGGCACTTTCATGGCCAATATCCAATTTATTGTAGCATTTTTTTTGTGTGGGGGGGGGTAGCAGGCTGGAGTCAGTCAATCATTATTGATCACATATATTTTATTTTCATGGTAGCGGAGGTTAAAGTTCTTATCTTGTCATCCTTACTTGCAGCACCTCGATAAGAGAGGAAGCGCAACCACGCTTTGGCATATTTTTCAATGCTCTCAATAGTCAACTGTTGAGCATGTGTTTAATTTGTCCTCCAGTTCACAAATTAGAAAGGGCAAAGAAGTACCACCCGTACTAAAATAAAAAAAATAGAGCAGCAAGTATTTTTATGCTGGTGTCACCAGCTACCAGCAGGGTAACAGCTGCATGCTGGTCTTGCTGGTGTCACCAGTTTTAAAAAAATAACAAGCGAAATAAATACCCACAGTATTGTATAACTTTTCGTCCCACTGACTGCAATGTCATTGTCCCATATTGTTTTTATTTCCCCGATCCAAATGGTTCCATGGAACGACCATAATTGTGTTCCGGGGCTGAATGTGGCTCGCGGGCCTGGAGTTTGGCACACAAAATCTCATTGATGGTTTCTTTTTTTACGGCATCCTCCAATGTAGTTTGTCTGTCTTGACATTTTTTGTTTCTGCTAATGAGAGGAACGTAATCTTGATTACTTCGTATGTCTAGCATAGGCAACCTTTTACACTCAGAGTCATTTTGACCTGGTTTCCGCGGAAAACACACACACACAGAGTTTATTTTTACACTTGTAAAATTGTGTGTTTCAGATGAAATCCATTCAGTCCATCCGTGTTTCAGAAAATTAAATTTTATTTATTAAATGAACACATTTTGAACTCTTACAAAAAACAACAAACAATGAATTTAAAGGAAACTTCTCAAGCGGAAATTCCAGCAGAATCACCCAACATTATAAAGGGTGACTCTGGATGCTTTAGCTCGAGTTTGTTTACTTGTTCAGCCAGCGTTTGTAGCGCTGTGTTTGCGTTAGCTTACGGTGAGATATAAACACCCGCGAGTATGAAGGATGAGAACTCACGCGGCGAGTGGAAGGGATTACAGTTTAGAAACAGCGACACCAAGCTCGGCCTGCAGTGTGCATTGAGCTTTGTGAGTCAGTGCACCATTCTTCGCATAACTCAGACAGACACTCGTGCCGGCGCCATCATCACATTGTAAAAGAAGCATCCTGAGAAGCCCTGGCAAAAAACTGAAAACCCCTTTTTTTCTGGCTGTTTCTTCGAGAGCATTAAGTGCACAAGAATCATATAACGGAGACACGTAAAACCAGTTGCCCACTCACAAAAACGACATAAAGCTCATTAATACCATGTAAAAGCAAGTGGTCTCGTTGTACCTCTGCAAACCACTCCTTCCTATGCCAGCTGTCATGGTAACGCCATTCATTCAACATACGGATGACGAGTCATCCTGGGTTAACTTCATGCTATCTTATAGACCCAATTAGCCTTTTGGTGATAAAGCACTGGAAACCCATAACCAGTAGTGTATTTATGCTGATTAGGCACCCGCACTGCAGGGGCTCCAGTCACATGATGTACGGGGGTGCGTGGGGGAATCCCGCCAGAGAAGGACAGTAAATGGTTGACTCGTTGTTAATCTAAATCTGGTCCTCCTGTCAAGTTGTTTCACAATTTAAGATACTGTATACGTTACATGGTGTCAGAAGAAACTTGGAGAGAATCGCATACTTTAAGCCGCCACTGAGTTTGAGTCTGGAGGGGAATCTCGCAGAGAACTGGATGTGGCTGCAGCGTTATGAACTTTTCTGTGGGGCCAGTGAAGTAGCGGAGAAGTCCTAAGCAGTGCAATGTGCCACGTTCCTGCACTAGGCGAGAGAAGAAGCCATGAAGGTGAATAACACGTTTGTCTTTGGGGAAGAGGAGAGGAACAAGATGGATGTTTTGAAAAGGAAATTCAAGGATTACTGTGCGCCTCGGAAGAAAATGCCAGACAGAAGGGATATTATTTTTGACCCGTGCACAAAGTCCGTCAACACCAATCGATGCCGATGTCACTGACCTGAAAAATAAAGCTAAAGATTATCAATTTGGCAACCTACCATATTTTCCGGACTAGAAGTCGCAGTTTTTTTCATAGTTTGGCTGGGAGTGCAACTTATACTCTGGAGCGATTTATGGGTGAAATTATTAACACATGATTATATCATTCCACGTGTTATTTTCACATTAAACCGCAAGAGGCCGCTCTAGACCTGTATTGATAAAACCACGATGAGTCTGACGTAAGCGATGTAGAAGAGGAAGCGCTGCATCGTCTACCTCCGGAGTTGGTGGAGTTGCTTTAAAGTGACACAGAGGATGAAGATTCCATTGGCTTTAGTGATTTGGAGTGACATTGATGGTTTGGTGAACTTGTTAGCATGTTCTTTATGCTATAGTTATCTGAATTACTCTTAATATGTTACTTGAACATACCAGGCACATTCTCAGTTCGTCGTTTATGCATCATGTAACGTTAGCATATCGTACACTTATTCAGCATGTTGTTTTCTATTTTATTTTTATTTTAAATTGCCTTTCAAGATGGCATGTATGTTCTTGATGTTGGATTTTATCAAATAAATTTCCCCCCAAAATGTGACTTATACTCCAGTGCGACTTATATATGTTTTTTTCTTCTTTATTATGCATTTTATGGTTGGTGCGACCTATACTCCGGAGCGACTTATAATCCGGAAAATACGGTATTTGACTCACAGGTACCTGACAGAATCGTCTGTGGGATACGTGATGACCAAATGAAAGCCAGACTGCTCAGAGAGGCTAATCTCACGTTAAATAAAGGACTGGATATTTGCCGTGCCAGTGAAATAACCTTCACCTCGATAAAAGCTTTGCATGATGAAGTGGAAGTGCACAAAATAAATACTGCAAAGGTCAGCAAAAAAAGAAGCGGCTTTACAAGAGAAAGCCCAATGACCAGTGAAAATAAAATTGAGCGTGACCGATGTGGCTACAAACATGAACAAGGAAGGTGTCCAGCCTACGGCCAGGCGTGCAGAAAATGGGATTAAAAAAAAAAAAATCATTGTGCAAGAATGTGCCATGCAAATAGGCAACATGCAAAAAAGAAAATGCACATTGTGGAACAGAAGCAGGACAGTGATAACTGTGATGATGAGATGTTAATTGGCAATATAGAAATGAGAAGCATAAAAGTATTTGAAGATGCAAAAAAGTGACCAAAGCAGGTGGTTTGCAGAGGTGTTAATAAACAAGAAAAAGATCATGTTCAGCCATAACATTTCATGGATTAGATGTTGGCAGCAGGCTGAGTCCATCCAATTGCAACGTGGTGACAAAACTCAGACTACAAGATGAAGTTCTTGGGCATCAATCACATATCTGTACAAGGGACAGAAACACGGCACTGTCTTTGAGATGATCGAGAAAGATGCTCCAGCGATCGTTGGAAGAGAAACAAGCAGACAGCATGAAAAATAGACCCTCAAGTAACACCAACAATACTGTACATGCACCCAGATGAATCCCAGTTGCTCTGAAGGACAGAGTAATCGAACAGTTTCATCAAATGGAGCAGTCGGGTGTAATCACAAACAAACGTTACGGTGACAGTAGTCACGCCCAAGACGATAAGAATTTTTATGGATCTGATTGATCTGAACACAGCGATAAGAAGGGAGCACGATCCACTGCTCACCGTTGAGGAAGTGGTGTTGCGCATGCCAAATGCAAAATACCGTATTGGCCCGAATATAAGACGGTGTTTTTTGCATTGAAATACGACTGAAAAAGTGGGGGTCGTCTTATATTCGGGGTCTAGACATGAGACCCATTCATGACATTTGATGGCACCAGATATCATTGAAGCGAATGCTGAACTTGCCTCTCCAGGCCAAAGTGAACCCCTTTCACGAAGAATAAAAATAAAAATAGCGGTAGCACGAAGAAGAAAAATAAAAAATAGCGGTAAGAAGGAAAACAGAAGAAAATAATAGAAGAGATAACAGAAAATGGAGAAATGTAGCGACAATCTGGAGAAAAGTGGGTCGAAGATCGGCCAGGTTAACCGGCAGCTGAGGAGAAGTTATGATGTAATTTACATTTCAAAAATCAGAAGCCATTCATTTACGAATGTGATTGCACTTTAGATTTGAAAGAGGCAAAATAACATGCTTTTTCTCTCAAATATATTGTTGTAATCATTTGTTTCCAATGTACTGTAATTATTTTCTGTATAAAAAATTATTTGGTGTTCAAAAAGTCTTTTTTCAAACTTGAGTCTTGAAAAAGAGGGGGTCGTCTTATAATCAGGCCCGTCTTATATTCGGGCCAATACGGTACTTCACTGTGTGTTGGATGCAAGCCAGGGATTTTTTTTTTCAGATAAAATTGGATGAGGAGAGCTCCAAGCTGTGCATGTTAAACACACACATTGGAAGGAACCGCTTCAAGAAGCTTCCCTTTGGTGTCTCGTTGGGGCAACACGATCAGAGACCGATAAAGCTTCTCCAGACAGCAGAGGAGAATGGACAGAGGTTCAACAAAAGCAAATTCAGGATGGCAGAGGTCAAGTAGATTGGCCATATACTCAGCACGGATGGTCTGAAGCCTGACGATGAAAAGATAAGAGCCGTTGTCCAATAACCCCCCACCTGCTGACAAGCCGGCATTAATGAGGTTCATGGGAATGATTCGGTATCTGGCTAAATTCATTCCTCATCTATCTGAAATGTCTTGCAGGGAGAAAGAGAATGGCGTTGGGAGGACGCTCAACGCCGGAGCTTTGAAATGCGAAAGTTGCTGATCACAGGAGCTCGAATTCAAAAATACAATGACGTCAACAAGGCTGTGACGCTGTCTGTGGATGCCAGTTTTGAGGGAATAGGAGCGGTAATACTGCAGTTACTCTAAATCTGGTTCTCCTGTCAAGTTATTTCACAACCTGACATAATCTGTCGAGACCATTTTGCTTCTTAAAAGCTTATCCAGCCTGAGTCAAAGAACCTTTGTTGTATTTCAATTAGGCTTACGAGATGGTGATTTTGTCAAACACGACTTTTGCTGTACTGTGTCAATCTTTTGAGAAGTTCATCGCAGCAGCTTGTAAATGTCAAATCAACGCGAGGTTGCTGATAGCGCTCATTTCAGTTCTAGACCGGATATCTCACTGGAAACGTTGCATGGCCTCACTACATTTTACACCAAAAGCCAGGCACATGTATTTAATTGTGGAATATACATGCCAGGTTATCTGTTTCAGTTTCACCAAAAAGTACTTAAAATAAATAAATAAATAAACAAAGCAGGTCACCTTTAACCTATGGTGGCGCGTGACCTACATCACTGGAAGTTGTCTGTGATCAGTAGTCTGTAATTGCAGGGTTTTTTAATTTATTTTTTTCTTCTCATTCAAAGTTTGTTTATTCTGCAATTCACCGATGACAATGGCAAAAGAGAATCTGGACCATGTGTGTTAAATACGCAGCGTACTTTTCATTTGCAATCAACTGACTCAATTTCCAGATCACCGGACAAATTTGAAAACGATCTCCTGAATCTTATCTTATAAACACATTCCTCCAACCCTCATGAACATTGAGTTGTTCGTAGATGAGTTTGTGGGGCTCCGTCTTTGCATTCACACCGCAGCCACTGTCTGTGAAACATTTACGCGAAAGTGTGTCAAAAGTGACTCCACGACAGTTCAGTACAAAGACCGATCCAAACCCAATGATGTCATGAAATCAGAGACAGATAATATTAATTAATTCGATTACTACAATTGATGACACCATTTTTCCTCAATATAGCTTTGACAAAATACTCACAGCTATATTCATATTATCTGAGGTCAATATAATAAAACAAGTATCAGGAGAAGCCACACGCCTCGAAGACTGAAAGATCATTATAATTTGCAATATCAAAATGTGTGGACATCAATGTAAACAAAAGAGCAATTCAAACTCATTCAGTACCACCAAATTCTGGACCAAGTCTGAAAAGACGTTGAAAAACGTCTTTGGGAGTGAATGAGTTAACAGCTCAGCTGAGTGTAGGATGTGATATTTTTGCCTGAAGGTCGGACTTCAGAAAACACAAAGCAAGTCCTGCGTTTGAGTTCCAATTCCTTTTCAGCACAATGTTCTTTTTTGCTCCGAAAAACAAACAAAGAATAAAAATACGAAAATTATGTGATGAAGAGTTTTTGGCTTGTCAAAAAAAGTCAATAAGGATCAACAGTAATGCTCAAAATGATGTCTTTTATAATAGGAAGATAATGAAGGACACAGGAAACAACTTTTTTTTGTATTTTATCACAGCTCCCAGGCACTGACAAGCGAGTATTTTATTGGGAGATCATAAAACGGTTTTGAGAGAAATGCAGCCCTGTCGTTCTCGTCAAAATGAGGAGAGATTGCCGCGATTGATGGGTCAATCAAACAGTGGGGAATGGTTAATTTTTACCTTTGTTCCCTTTCCTCTGATGGTAGTATCATGAGCTGACACCTGCAACTTGGACAAATTCCAAGCGCAGTGAGAGAGGGCAGGGAGCTTCCAACAAGGATTTGAGTCAAAGATTCCAATCTGCGCTGGCATTATCCAGACTTGCAGGTGTCACTGTGCGGAACCATTCTGTTTATCTTCGGACTTGGCTTCATGCACCACAAACCGCATGCTTCTTAGAGGCTCTCTGACTTGCTGACAAAAAAAAAAAAAAAAAAAAGATCACGGTACATAATATGCTCCTTCGATGAGTAGACAAATATGAAAAGTTACATGCTTAATTTACGCATTAAAATGCAGAGCAGGACTGTAAGTGTGGTATATGCTGTACGACGACGTTAAAAAGATCCCAATCTAATTTGACTGCTCCCCTATGCAATGTTAACGACGTCCTCTCTTTTTTTGCAGTGGTTCCCCAATTGGATTAGCCAGCCCCGAAAAGCCAAACACAGCGTTAATCGGGACAGGTCAATGAATGTCAATGTGTATTTAGTTTTTTTCAACTCAAGCAAATATCCTTTTGATTGCGCTAGTCAACGGGCGATTAAATCTATGCAAAAATAAAATGACGGCAGTATAAAAACCAAACGACTGCAGTAACCTCCTCATACCTTTTCAATTTTCCTTCCACGGGGAATCACCAAAATGAACAAATGAGCTGGCGTGACAAGAATGAAAGTATACATAGTCAATATACTTGATACAGTCGGTAAAATAATTACAATATTTTGTAAAGTCTTTCATATTTAATGGCCATCATAAAAAGGCCACTGACATTTTTCCACATTATTAAAAAAAAAAAAAAAAAAAAAAAAAACTCCTACCCAGATTTTATCTCACGAATATTAGGTTGTTGACGATTTGGTTTTTAATTTGTCTTAAAGTAATATCCCCAATGTTGAAATGAAATGTAAAGTTACCAGAATAAGAATTGTTCGCATTAAAAAAAAATAAAATAAAAAAAAGATTTAGGTGCTAAACAAGTGAATGAAACTATTCTCATCAAATGTGACCAATAGCATGGCGATGTGGAATTTTTTCTGACAGTTGTGCAGTCTATTTCGCCGCCTTGCTTAAGGGCACCTTCATCTCGCGGTCAGGCAGCTGACTCGCATCTGTCCAAAAATCCAACCCATATTTACAACCATTCATATTTACACCCACATGTTCACCGAGCGGGATATGAACCCAAGTCGCCCGCAGTGAAGTTAGAGGAAAGATCACATTTTTGAAGAAGAAAAAAAAAGTAATTTAAATGCAAATTAAAAAAAAAAAAAAAAAAAAAAGTCCACTCAAAATGTCTTGAGCTTGGATACACGTTTATTCCAATAGGTGCTAATTCAGTGGTAGGTATTAATATTAGCAGTGTTGAGCAAGCTTTATGGACTCGCTGGGACTGCCTGATAAGGGTGACAGTTGTGTAGATGTGGAACACACCGGACTGATTTGAGTTCCCTTTCCTTTACCTGTCACTGTTATCTGGAGGGAACCAGAATTGCTCTGTGTGCATCTCAGCCGCAATACATACAAACAGCAGTTCAATCAAACGACGTTTGTTTTTTTTCTAAGGTGTAGTGATGTTTACTCCTCAGTTAAATGTTCTTTACAAGTCAGTCTTAAAATTGAGTAAATTCATCAAGAATTTCAGTGTTGCGCCTTGTATTAAAAATCAAAGTTGAATTAAAAAAAAAATTACATTTACTGATAGAAATTTGATACATGTTCTCAGGGCCACAATTACAAAAACGTTGAGGAACTTTGGGCACTGATCCTCAGCCGTTAAAGGGATTGTTGATTGGGCGGAAAATTGGCACGAAAGGGTTCACAACTTCAGTATGGCTTTGTCCGTGTCGCATTTTAAGTTTACATCTTGAATGGGACCACCTTTTTTAGAGCCTACTGGCATGGAGAGCGGTCCAGGACATGAGCATAAGAAAATGCCGTATTGTCAAGTCTACCGAGGCCTTTGTGCAGGTATTGTCATACTTATGTTTTGTTTTCAACAAAAGTGGTATCATCTGCACGAAGCCTGAAGGAAACACACACACACACACACACACACACACACACACACACACACACACACACACACGCACACACACACACACACACACACACACACACACAATCCTTGTTGAGTGTGTAAATTATGATGATCTTATCTTTGCATTTTAATGAACTGCACACATGCACAGGCACACACCGGCATACCGGAGGCGATTTTCAGCCTATTAACAGAGAAGCGGCGCAGTGCAGAGGAGCAAATGACCCGCTGCCATTCCACCACCGAAACAAATAAACAAGGCCATTATTTACCTCCTTGAATCTCCTGATGTAAATGTCAGTGTGTTTTTTTTTGCTGGGAGAGAAACATAGTCGGGTGAGGACAACGGAACACTGCAAAATGCACTCAAATCGCTCACCATCACACGAAATTGCTCCAAATTGCTTCAACGGTTATTCTGGATTTTGCTAAGCTCTTTTCATGCCTTCGCAAACTTTATTTTTTAGTCCTTTTCAAATTGACGTCTCCGATGCAGGTCTGTTGTTGTAATTGTCCAATATTTAGACTACAACATTGCAGAATTTGCTTAAAAAAAAAAAAAAACTGTTTGAATTAATGACTGGCAGATTCATCTTAACCCGACATAAGGGGTGAACATTTCCTTTTATTTATTTTGTTTTTTTAGTTACCAATTGTATGGCCTCAAGGCGGAAATGTCTTTTCCACCACATAAAGTAATTTCAGGGCACGCGTGGGGTTTATTTCACAACCTTTACTCCTCATGCCCTTGTCCTTAAGCGCCATTTGGCAAACCCCAGGCAAGCTGTCATATGCCATTTATTTCAGCATCCGCTGCACCTTAAGGATCAGACAGACAGACAGTGAGCTGTGGAGATGATCACTCACTCCTCTATCGGCTACGTAAAACAGTGTGACTGAGGGCTTTGCTTTCAGTCGTGGGGGGGGGGATTCCCCCCTCCACTGGGTCCTGCCTGCACATTTTATCACAAGTGGGTTGGATGCATCGATTAACGTGAGGCCAATAAGCACTTGTGTCAACATTTCGTAGAATAGTTGAAGCACGCAAACAGGTGCGTCTTAAAATTAGAACTACTTGGAAGTCAACATCGTCACAATGCTGGATAGTTGACATTGGAGATAATTTTGTACCATTCAGCCGAGTGCCAAAACATTGTTTAAGTACCATGATTGTTCTTGAATTAAACATTCTAGAATGTTTTAAGCCTAATTGTGTGTATGTGTGAGAGAGAGGCATTGTGATGCATGGCGAGTGTGATGGCGAATGTTGCATCTGGTGATCCTTAAAGGTTGCCCTTTCCGAAGTTAAGCATCAGTGCATCTGTTGAGCTGTGCAATGGCTCTCCATGCGGTGCTAAAATGTGAAACTTTCGCAGCATTAATCGGAAACTAAAATGCTCGGTGAAAGGTTGCGGTCAGTTGCAAGAAACCCTGAAACTTGAATAAATTGTCACGGGACATATTGCAGAGAATTTTGTGTACGTTCAGCCAAGGCATTTGTTTTTACTTGAAAATTCTGGATAGAGAAGACAAAAAAACCCCATTGAATTATTTTTTTCTCATATAATCAACAGTGGCGGCCCAGTGATCGAGTGGTTGGCGCGCCAACCTCACAGTTCAGGGGTACCAGGTTCGATTCCAGCTCCGTCCTTCCTGTGTGGAGTTTGCATGTCCTCCCCATGCCTGCGTGGGATTTCTCTGGGTATTCCGGCTTCCTCCCACATTCCAAAAACATGCATGGCAGATTAATGGAACACTCTAAATTGTCCCTACGTGTGATTGTGAGCACAAATCGTTATTCGCCTGCGTGTGCCCTGCAATTGTCTGGCAACCGGCTCAGAGTGTCCCCCACCTACTGCCCGAAGATGGCTGAGATAGGCTCCAGCACGCCTCCCGATCGTTATGAGGATAAGCGGTTTCAGAAAATGGATGGATGGATGGATGGATGGATAATGAACAGTTTCTATTTCTTAAATTCACATAGCAGGAAACTATTTTTCTACTAGAATTAAGACACCTTGTGAGGAAACAATTTTTTTTTTTTTTTTTAACTCATCAATTTTTTTTTTGTGAGTTTGGATCGTAAAGTAGCTTTCACGTAACAAGGTTGTTAGCTACTTCAAAACAATAAGGCAAATCTGCCCTTTCTGCACGCGTATTTCTTAGAGTAGATTCATGTAGATTCCACAAGTCCAACCGTACACACACAAGAAAGCCTTGAAACAACAATTGGTGATATATTCTCTAATTAGTATGTTAGCCGGAAGGAAATGAAAGACGGAAAATCGTAAGGATACCCGTCACATATCATGAAGCTTCTTTTCTGTAGTGTTTCATGTTCCATTTCAAAGACGGCTTGTTGCGAACAAGCCCTTGCTCGTTTCCCCTACCGAGGCCTTCTATCTGACTTGTTGATTTTGTGCTCGAGTGTCCTTTTTGCCAGGACAATTATTCTTCAAAGTCCTTTAGAGCAGCCATGGGACGCTTCTGCCAGGATTATTTTCCTTTCCAAGGTGTGATTGAGTGGACTGGGCGTCTCCCATGTCCTCCATGTTGTCATTCGCTGACAGCTCCACATCGGCTTAATAAGCTATTCCACCACAGGCGGCGGCAGTCGTACATATACATCCTCGTAAAAATTTGTCACTCATCCATGCAGCTGGCCCGAGGGCATTTCATCAGTTGCACATCACATACGGTTTGAAAATATTCACCAACCCCCCGCTAAGATGTGATTTCCATTAAAGCCCACCCTTCTCGGTCTAAAATCGTGCTTTTTTTTCTGGTTCATGCAGTTGAATGTTGAAGCTTTCCAAAATGATGACGCGATTATATTGTCTTCATCTTCTGACCATGTCTTTTATCGGATCATTTTCTTTCATTTTAACGTTAGATAGGAACTGGATGAGTGAAGGGCTCAATGCATCTTTTCCTGAGCCTTTCACTTGCCAATGTCTGGCAAATATACTCGCAAACAAACATCAGTCAGCTTGTCAAAAAAAGAAAAAATGCTTTTGACAGAAAGACACTCGTGTCATTTGCGAATATTTCATGAAGTCCGTGATCACCAACTAAACTAAATGATTGGGAAAACGGTTCTTTTTAATCAACTGATTATTAAGATTCATTACAACCAAAAGAACTGTTGTGCCATCTCTAAAAGAAACCCGATTCTGCTCTAAATCGTGAAAAAGATGTGTTTAGAAAAAAAAAATAGAACATTTGACATTCTAAGTAAATGACTGTCCCATTTCATACCAAATACTGTATGTATATGGGGCTGTCTTTTCAAACTTTCTGAGAGAAACATCTGTAATAATGCATTCACTCACCCAGAGAATATTTTAATTCGAGACTCCATGAAGTCAGATGACCTGCAGATGGCTGAATGCAAATTGATGTTGATTCCAAAGGCACCTGCCACACTATTGCTACCTGGAAAGGAACCATTTAGGTTGCCATAGTGACAGTAATAACGGGAGCAGTTCCACAATCATGTGATCCAGGGGGGACCAGGATCAGTGCTCTCAGTTGTCTGAAAAAATAAAGAATAAACAAGAAGCTGTCACAAACGTGAGTGAAAGATTCACCAGCAGGTTAGGGGACCTAAAGTGCAAGTGCATGAAGATTCATTCTTGTAAATTGAAGACCAAAATGAAGTTATTGTCTTATAATACCAGCAGCAGACTGGATTTTGGCGGAAAAGTATCCCATTGTCTCAGTACTTGCTTATCATATTTATACCTGGTTGAGAGAATGATAATAAGGGTGAAAATAATACTGCTGACAACATTAGGATATTTGACTCAAATGAAATGACTCATACATAATAACAAAAATGCAAGAAGTAGCATCAAGGGAGGAAAAAATATTAAATAAATCAGTCTGATATATTGCACATAGACTCGGGTGTTTGTATACTGTCAATGTGTAGCGATTTCAAGCGAGCTGTAAATTCCCTTGATGCACAAGCATTGGAGAGATCCCGACTCAGTAATTGTGGCACTCGAAACGGATATCTGGTGCCCGTCGCCAATCTCCTTAAGCTCCTGGCAGGCGTAGCAAATGTTCACAAAGCCCATAGCGCCTAAATAAGCAATGAAATTGCCAAAAAAAGAGCATGGTCGATGACAGCTGTTAGCTGAACGAATCGGCTAGCATTAGCACTACTTGGCTGCTAGTCCACAGTTTCAATGGGTTTCAAGAACCGTTCCACCCATAATGTGAATGCGCGCGAGCAAGATGACTGACAGGAGAGCTACAGAGGCAGCGTGGATGAATGTTGATGACGTATGTCAACAAACATACATGTAAGTGCCCCCATGAACTTTTATCCTGTACTGCCCCAGTAGTTCAAGGTAAAGTGGGCTCCCATCCCTGGGGAATCTCACAGGATCCCTGTGACCAGCGGGATTCCCGAAAAATGTCAGCATCTAATGCAGAGAAAGCAGATATCCTATTAGGTGAGGAAAGGAGTTCGCGATGCGTCCAACGCAAGCTCCAGTCTTATAAATTCTTGTGGGAAGGTCATCAGTCACTTCACACTGAGGTCGTGGATTTTGCACAACTGACCAAAGAGTCTCCATTATCCTGAGCAAGCACTTGCATGGACACGGCAGGGCGGCCCCGACACTTCTTGGAGGAGCAGACTTGCTGTACCGCAGCGTTTCAAGCGCCGTGCTGAAAAGGAGGGCAGCTGTCCAGTGGGGGTGAGCTCCTCCACTTGACGATACCTGTTCATGTTTGATGTTGTGATTAACTGCAATGACTTAGCAACAATCGGAAAATGCCAGGGTGACAACAATTCATCATTGATTGACACACAGTGTGGGAAAAACAAACCTAAATTTGACAAGTAACTATGAGTGATAATCTCCAGTGGAAAACATGCATCATGACCATAAATGACCTCTTGGTGTTTCGTGGGCTCTTGAGCACGTGCTACTGAAATATTGATTTAATTCCAGACCCTTCTTGTCCTGAGCTGATGAATCATTATTTTATTGATTTTAATATTTTAGAGCTAGACGTACAAATTTGCCGCCTCGCCACTTTATCCCGTGCATTAACATTGACCCACTTCCAACGTATGCATGACCTATTTCCTAAGATACATTCTATGGCCTAAATTAAAGTAAATATGTGATTTATGTGTAAAACGGTAGTGGTCTTATGTTGATACTTTTCCACATATTTATTTGGAATTTACTTGATTAAGTTGACACAAACTCCAGCATGTCACAGAATGAGTGACAGCGAGATGGATGAAAATATCATTTCCTGGTGAATTCTCCCTTTTTTTGGTTTTTTGTTTTTCCCCGATAGAGAGCAGTGAAATGATGAGCTAACCTGACTTGCTTACATGAAGTACTTTGATCTTCCTCCGTGACCCGCTTCAGCAGTGACACGTTGCCCTTTCTGTGAGCACATCTATCATTCGCTGCGCCGTGTGGAGCACAGCGCAGGTGCTGTCACCTTATTGTGATGTTTTCTGCTCGTTATTTGCCCAAGCTACTTGCTCCCAATCACATCAGGTGTACATATGAGTGCTGAGGTAGATTACCGTATTTTCCGCATTATAAGGCAGACCTAAAAGCTGTTTTCTCAAAAAGCCAACGGTGCGCCTTATAATCCGATGCACCTTCTATATGGATCAATATTCTCATTTCTTGGACGTAGTATTTTAAATGTTCTGTCAAGTGCTTTGTTACAGCTGCTGTGGTTGTGAAAGCTCTATATAAATAAAGCTGTGTTGTACGGTATTATATTCCCTTTAGCATAGCTCCATCTAGTGGATGCGTAACACATCCCCAGCCGATATTGTAGCTTCTAATCTATGCGCATTATAATGCGGTGCACCTTAGATACGAAAACAGTTTTAAAATAGGCCATTCATTGAAGGTGTGCCTCATATTCCGAATCACTTTATAGTGCGGATAATATAAATAACTTATTTTTTTGTTGTTTTTTTTATGATTTTGCATGACTTTAAACTACAGTACTGTTGAATACAAATTCAAATTGAACTTTCAGCCATGTGAGCAATAGTATGTATATCTGTTGGGAATTGTTCATTGTTATGCGGAGATCCATAATGGAGCTGATAAAATGAACTTTCACCGGCATATTAGTGTTTATTGTTTTTCCTCTTACGACCGCATTTTCAAGAGTGTCCTCTTCTTCATTTGAGGCTTTCTACCAGGCTCAAAGGCATGACAAAATGTATCATCCTTGCTGAGTTTGTATGTGAACGTAACTCGATAAAAGCATTGGATGGTTCTTGTTGAATGCATTTTTTTTTTTTTGTTCAATTGATAAATGCACTTCCATTAGTAGAAGGCAAGTACTCTACATGCTGTTTTTTTTTTTTTTAGAATATTTGCCATCTGTGTTTTTGTTTGTGTTTGTTTTTGCTTTTTTTTCCAAGCCAAATTATATTTGAAAGTAAAAATAAAGTCACAGCATAAAACACTCTATCTTGGACACACTATAAACGTCTCGAGATACAACCACAGTACCAAGTTAAGGATTCCCAATTAAAATATCACGTATCCCTCATAAACATTTGTGAAATGTTAAAAGTCTTTGCATCTTACCACTTTTTCAACCTTTTACGCTCACGCTAGATAAATCAGAGAGGGTGACGCTCTAAGGTGGTAACTAATGCTCCAGTCTTCCTTGGAACATCATGAACATGTTTGCATAAAATGACACGGGAAGGCGACCATTGATTGACTTCATTGCTCATTTCAATCTGCTCTCCAGGCAATGGCCCAATGGAAACAACGGCCTTGCTCTGCTTCCTAAAGGATCATCTTGTTTACATTGTACAAGGTCCAACAATCTATCGAGACATCGACCTCGATGCGTGTTTCCCTTCTTAGTTGCTGTAAAGTCAACGGTGACTTACATGCTATCCTGTTCTGATTTCCTATTACATACAGTGTGAGTTGAGACTGTCCTACCGACAGTACACGGACCTGGACAGAAGGCAAGTTTAATTTGGGATCATCACACTTTGCCTTTTACGTGGGTGATATGTTGCATCGATTTGCTAAAGGGCATTCTCTGACTCAGTAACAGTTCTGCGAAAGGCAGTCTATGTCCAAAGGCCCTGGAACAGTGAATAACGATGTCATGCCAGATGGTCTTTGTCGGAAAGGATATTCTATTGCGAGTCTGGAGCTTGCCCTGCACACTGACCAGGAAAGGGGTTGTGAAGGCAAAACATAGATTATATGGCGTGAAGCCTCAATGTTTCAGACTGTCCTTGTCCTTTATGACTTGGCTCTCAATGTGCTGATACATCCTTGGCGGGGGCACTGGGATGAGGGCATTCATTATCGACACAATAGCTAAAAAAGACGCTCCATTGACTGAGAGTACATATTCAAGTGCTGAGTATTAAAAATCAGCTTGATTCAGAATACACGTGACTATGCTTGGTTCAACATTATTGATTTATTCATTTGAACCGACTCGTTGAACAACACCGTGGGATTTATCTCAAAACGTGACATGATCCAAACTGGCCTTGACGATAACGCTGGCCGCTTCTTCTGCCAACAGCAGACTCAAATATTAAGCACATTCATACCCTCTCGCGTTATCAATTTGGTTTTGCAATTAGTTTGACACTCAGTTTTACCAGGCGTGACTGTTCAGTGGTTTCGCCCGGACGTTTATGTTCCCCTCATGCATTGTCGAGCCCGGTCACATTTGTGTTGTGGTGCGGCAGGTCCTAGGACCTACCTCTACTTCGAATTCACCGAATGTATACATGTATAATGTATGGATGCATAAAACACCATGTCACATTTCTTTAGACCTCAAAAAAAAAATCATTATTCATTATTCTTCGCTCGCTCATCAGTTGACCAGCTGCCACTTCACTACAACATTAAGACATCAAGCCCCACACTGTAAAATGTAAGGAAATGTATGTATCTGCATTCGGCCAAGTAGTATAGAATGCAAAGAGAACAGAACACAATGTTTTTACATTAGGGTCGTTTGCCAATTGCATTTTCTTTAGGTCAACATTTTCATTGCTTTCAAACAGTACCTTATTGGCCTGAATATAAGATGGCCCTGATTATAAGACGCCCCCCTCTTTTTCAAGACTCAAGTTTGAAAAAAGACTTTGAAAAGTACATCTGAAAAAAATGATTATAAAAATATATTTGAGAGAAAAAAGCATGTTATTTTGCCTCATTCAAATCTTAATATCTGAACATTTAAATATGTAAACTAAAGTGCAATCACATTCGTAAATGAATGGCTTCTGATTTTTGAAATGTAAATTACATCAGAACTTCTCCTCAGCTGCCGGTTAACCTGGCCGATCTTCGACCCACTTTTCTCCAGATTGTCGCTACGTTTCTCCATTTTCTGTTATCTCTTCAATTATTTTCTTCTCTTTTCTTTCTTACCGCTATTTTTAATTTTTCTTCTTCGTGCTACCGCTATTTTTATTTTTATTCTTCGTGACAGGGGTTCACTTTGGCATGGGGAGTCAAGTTCAGCATTTGCTTCAATGATATCTGGCACCATCTAGCGTGAATGGGTATAATGTCTAGACCCCGATTATAAGACGACCCCCACTTTTTCAGTCTTATTTCAATGCAAAAAACACCGTCTTATATTTGGGCCAATACGGTACTACACACTTGCCGTGTTGATTGATCATGTAGCAATGGAAGTCAGGCTTTAAAGTGGTGCTGTGCTGTCGAGTTCATTGAGAAGTTTGAAGTTGTGCTCGTCCAATTGCAATCTCACTTCAGTCACGTATGTCGACGTGTTTCTTTTCTGCAGTCGCAACGCCTACCACTCGAAAAGGAAAGCCATTTAAGTGTTGTCACTTTTAACCCTTTCAGGAACAGCGGTTACTACAGTGGACAGCGTATCATGTTATCAGGTTACAGGGTGCGTGAAAGGGTTAAGGTGATATGTACAATGTTAGGAGATGAGTTGCAGTTCAGACTGGTAGTTACATATTGTACCCGACACATTTGATCAGAATGCACGCAAACTACTGATTGTCTCAAACGAAGTCTGCATCGTGTCCCTTCCAAGATGCTTCAAGAAACTGCAATCATAGGTGATCTTAGGGCGCCCTTAAGCACTATAATCTTCATTTAATTAAAAGCCAACACATCTTCTCATTTACTGAATGAGATCACAGAAGCTCAAAGTGAGAATTTTTTTTAAAAGGGATTACAGGTTTGCTTGACTCACAATTGACTCATAAAAAGCCGTACCCTGCGCGCTCCTGCCAAATTTGTAATCGGTAGATACACACTAGCCATTTAAGCTGTCTTTATACCATCTTAGGGTTTAAAGTCACCCGCCCCCATACCCCCAATTTTCCACAGTAATATCTGAGGCATACCAAAGACTGAACACTACCAATGTGTGGAGACTTTCTGCCCACGACAGCAATTATTGCATTGCGCCGATGGTCGAATGATCTCATTCCACGGAGCTACATCAGCTCTACCCTGATTTGGTGAGTTTGATATGAAAAGGACAGGAGAATAAATGTCGAACCATTTCACTGGCAAGCTAGTGTGCAAGTGGCTTGTGACTCAGGAATTATCTGACAACCACAATTAATGTGCCAGATTAGGCTTAGAAATCTGGCTGGCATGGTTTCAGTGTCTCAGCACAAATACAGAAAATTGTTTTGACACTGAAAGCAAGTTCTCGTTTTTCTTGAGCAATAATTTTTCCAAATGGTAAACTAGGCTAAAAAAAATGAATTAAATAAAATAAAGCAATCCCTTGCATAAACAAAGAAAAGAGAAATTGGCACAAATGCTGAATTTTATCTCTTTAAAAAAAGCCCGATGAAGCAAAAGGCAAACCAATGTGAAAAAAAGAGATCTAATTTGCAGAATTCCACCCTGGTTTAATTATCGGAATCACAGGAGGAGCTGGTAATAGCTGACAATTCTAATCACCTTAATAGCTCAAAAATTAATATTGTCGACAAGCTGTGTGTCCCCAAAAAAGATTCCTAGCATGTCGAACAATCTACACAAAGGTCATAGCATTGCACCGGCCCTACTGGAATTTAATATTCTTCCAGATAATTTTGTGCACTGGTAGCAGTCACCATTACACAAAAAGTCAATCAGAGCAAATTCATGTGAATGTGTGTCAAAATCAGTAACATTAAAGGAATTTGGTGTTGATTTACTGTTGGTTTTTCTAAACTGCCCCGGTGTCATCCGGATTACAGCACTCATGAAAATGTTACTAACAACGCATATACAAGTTAATCAAATGTGTGCATGTTGATCATAATTAATACAACATGATTTAATTAAGGATGTTACATTAAGAGTGAAAGCAGTCTTCAGGCAGTAGGCGGGGTACACCCTGAACGGGTTGCTAGTAAATCCCGGGGCACAAGTAGATAAACAAACATCCACACTCGCAGTCACACCTAATTTAGAGTGATCAATTAACTTACCATGCTTATTTTTTGGAACGTGAGAGGAAACCGCAATACCCAGAGAAAACCCACACAGGCATGGGGGGATCATGCATTCTCCACACAGGGAGGTTGGAATTGAATCCCGCACCTCTGTACTGTGAGACGGATGTTAAACATTAAACATGAAATAAGTCAGATGAAACACTTTGTAATAGAAAGAAAAAAGGTGGCAAATAACAATTACATTACATGAAAATAGTCTCTATCATGATAGTAATTCTTGGCACTAGAAAATTTTTAATCAAGTGACAGGAATAAATATGGCAGTGTTTAAATACAATTACAGAAACAGAAAATAAAAACAATTTAGCCTTATCGGGGAATGGATGAGTTACCGAATATATGTACGCAACATGAACAGTCAGGTCTATGCTTAAAATATGATGCTAGACCGCTGAAAAATCTAAAATGCTTTTTGAAAGCATGTCAATAATATGCATGTCAAATTTGTGGGGAGAAGGCATGGCAACATGCTAACATTCTCACCCTCCGTGCGGCTTTCATAAATGTCCTGATAGCAGACATGCTGCGCAGGACACAATAATGACTGCTGGGAAGAAGATATGCTGTACCTTTGGAGACTGACGGCACCCCCATCTCATCTTCAACATCCCTCGAGCCCCTTGACAAAGGTACATGATAGTACCAGAAGCATTTTTGCCCCCACCTAGCAATGGCTTCCGAAATAGTGTCGTTTTAGAAAAGAAGAAGAGACTGATGCTGGGGTCACCAAATCTGTCTCCTTCAACGAAATATCTTCAAGGACAATAGATTTTTAACATTGTGTGATGACATAGTGCGAAAAATGTTCAAATGCAATGGCATAACAGAAGCAGCATGGTGAACAAGTCTTGAGCATATCTGTTTCACATTTCAGAGGTTAGAAGTTCACATCCTGTGTGTAGTTTGCTTGTTCCAACTGTACCTTGGTTTTCTCCCGCATTCTTAAATCATATTTGATAGGGCCATTGAAGACTCTTGGGTGTTTGTCTGAAGGGTTGTTTGTCTCTGCCAGCGGTGTCAAACTCATTTTTGTCGCAAGCCACATTGTAGTTCCGGTTTCTCTTGGAGGGCCGTTATGAATTTTGGGAAAGCATTTAAATGTTTAATCACCTCCACATATTACACACACAGCACACAACAAATTTCTGGATAACTAGTGTTAAAATCAGAAGTCAAGAATAATGAGTGTTATAGTGGATTACATATGACAATTAGAAATTTTGGTTCAGACTGTAGCAAGCATCATGGAACTTGACATGCTTGGTTTGCTTTCGCGGGCCACTTAAAATGATGTGGCGGGCCAGATCTGGCCCCCAGGCCTTGACTTTGATACGTGGTCTATGCTGTGGTTTCCCACCGATTGGCTGGTGACAAGTCCAGGGGTACCCCACCTCTCGCCCAAAGTTATCTGGGATAGACTCCAGTTCACATGAGACCCTATTAAGGATAAGCAGTATGGAGAATGGATGGATACGATAAAAGAAATATAAGCCTTGGTCTATAATATATTTTTTTATGATAGCTAAGACATGTTGGATAAAGATATTATGACTGTCTTGTGCTATATTAAGATGTTTGACGAAGGGAGTGTAAACCAGAAAGCAGCATTGAATGCCACAAGCTCACAGATGTAAAGAGCCCCACAAAGTACACGCTTTGTGACTAAAATCTCGGCACAGAATTATATTTGACACACTTGGCTGATTGTAATTAACCTTTTGATGCAGGGAAGAAATGCACCCCCCTTGGGATGCTCAAGATCTGCAACAGTCAAGCAAAAACGTCAAAGTTATATTTTTTCCAACGTTCGTGATAGGTTGTAGTTCCAAACAAGCCTTAGAAACGTATCGCTTGGAATTCCAGACATGATAATTTTCTTTTATGTCTGTTGGGGGATTAAGCAAAAAAAAAATAAAAATTAAAGCAAAATTCTGTGATTGTCGTTCTGTTCACTTTGAATTTATACAGAGCCGGTTAATATTCCCGTGCCACATTTAAGCTTGGAAGAAAAGTCCATTACACTCCTTGTCAGGTTCCCAGGAGTTGGCCAGGAGCAATATTAATTCCTTGAATTATAAATGAGCGAATGGCAGCAGGTACGACCAAGCCGTTACATATATAATACAAGTGGATGAACACTTAGTGACAGAAGTTAGAGATTGCTCCCTTGGATTCGGCAATTATACTGTTCATCGGGCTCACAATATATAATGAGAGAAACTTCCTGACAGGTCTGCACGAGTCATCATGATATATCTCTGCCGCAGAACACTTGTGTTACCCCCGGGCGGAGTAACACGACATCTATATTAATGACAAATTTTCACTTGCAGGTTCAAGTCTGTTTTAAGATAGAAGCATGATGTCCCGAAAACCCACAAGATTGAAGGGGTTGTGTGAAATCCAAAAGCAGGTGTGATTAGATTGCAAACCATGCACTCTATCATACGGATTGGATTTTTTTTTTGTTGTTGTTGTTGATGGGTTTGCAATGTACTGTCATCCAGGGTTAATTTCTAAGTTTAAATAAATAGTTTTAATGAGATGACAATGCCAAAACAACAGAGTGCAACTCACGATTCAAACTGAACAGAACTACTGTATTTTGACAGACATATTTTTCACTGACTTCAAAACGAACTCCCTTCATTCCTGCTAGTGTGCTTTGTCATAGTCTCATTCCAAAATCTGATGAGGCTATATTGAATTCATCCATCCAATTTCTGATCTGCTTATCCTCACGGGGGTCGCAGGTGTGCTGGAGCCTATCCCAGCTGTCATCGGGCAGTAGGCGGGGTACACCCTGAACTGGTTGCCAGCCAATTACGGGGCACACACAGACGAATAACCAACCGCGCTCACACTTACAACTAGGGACAATTTCGAGTGTTCCATTAACCTGCCACGCATGTTTTTTGGGGAATGTGGGAAGAAACCAGAGTACCCGGAGAAAACCCACGCAGGAATGGGGAGAACATTTCAACTCCACACAGGAAGGCCGGAGCCGGAATTGAACCCTGTACCTCCGCACTGTGAGGTCGACAAGCTAACCAGTCGACCACCAGGCCGCCCCCGTTACGTTATTATTGTGTTATTATTATGTAATTAATTATGAGGCCAATTGTTGTGCCTTTCATCCACAAGCATGACCTCATGTTGTGGCATGATCATGCACGGCCTTCTGTCGCAAGGGTCTGTCCACAATTCTGGAAGCTGAGAATACCCAAGTTCATGCATGGCAAGCAGACTCACCGGACCGGATGTCACTTATTGGAAATGTTTGGGATTCTCTGTATCGGTGTAAACAACAGCACGTTCCAGTTCGAGCTCAAGCCTTCTTTGTTTTTTAACTCTTTGATGCACCATGTAACCTGATAACACGATAAACTGTCCACTGTAGTAACCACTGTCCTCGAAAGGGTTAATTGCAAGACAACAGTAAAACAAAAATGATTTGCCAGCGGCAAAATCAATCACAGTTTTGTTTTCTACTCAGTTCTATTGGACTCCAAAGATTTCAAATGAATCTATGGAAAAGGGGTAAGGTACATTTGCTGATCCTGCGCAATATAGAGTTGAATGCAGCAGGGCCTGACTGGTGTGCCTGCTTTTGGCAAGACGCTTACTCGCACCGCAAGGTCGAGTCTGGACAAATACATAAAGGAATAACCTTCCTGCGGGCCAATCGATACGTTATATTATTTAAGAGAGACTGCGCTCAATTTATTTTACCTCTCAGTGGACATTGGTGCAATACAGAGGACAAGCAACCCTTTTCACTTGGTCAGATTATTGTTCGGTTTGAGTTGCTTACAGTCCATTGAATTAGTTCCCTTTCGAAGGACATTATCCTCAAAATTTCTGATGCTCATTATTGGAGATTGCGATGATGAAAGCGGTTCACACACAACCAAATTGCTTCAGTTTGAGAACGATGCTTCTTTTTGCAAACAGTTGCAACATCCTTGCGTTGTGCTCAGTTGTGTTTTCTCCCGCAAACCGTTCTCCCAGTCTGTCATATTTTTTTTTAACTGTAAATTCACCTTCAGTGTTGTTCCCAAGAAAGTAAAGTGTGAAGCTTGAGTAAAAAAAAAAAAAAAATCTCTTCTATTAGCACACGTTTGTGACAAGTCACCCCAGTTTGAACCGAACATGGAGGATGAAATACAGCTCCTTTTTCCCTGTGATCTTTGGAGTCATCCATGCATGAAGAGTTACTCTTGATGATGAGTGATTCTCTCTACAAAAAAAAAAAAAAAGCCCTGCAACAAGAATCCTTTTCTAAGATTTTCCTCAAACCAAAATGAGGGCAAGGTGTGTTATTAGAGAAACACAGATTCTGTAGTCGCTTGTTTCTTTTTCTGAAGAGGAAGATCTTACGGGCGTCTATTACTGCAAGTGCACTTTCACAACAATGTGAAAAAGAAAAAAAAAAAAAGAGAACTCCTTAAAATGAAGAACTCCAATAAAAAATGTCGGCAGTGGTAGGACAAATCGCCTCTTAACTTAGCCCAACGATGTTTTGTTTCTATAGCAATTGAATATTGTCCTTTTTTTGCGGATGCATCAGTGTGATAGGAAGCCAGACTGTACTGCTACCTCAAGTAATATCCTTCTATCCTGAAGATTGCAGTCTCTTAACTGAGCGACTTAATTTCCACTACATGGTTGTAGCAACCACATTCTGTCGTTTTGTGTTTTGTTTCTATGTGGCACAGTGGGATTTGCCTCAAGGCACAGTCAGGAGAGGGAGGGGGGCAGGGGGGGTCTGTTTTGAATCAGGCCTTGATCGCATGGCTGGAAGTCTGCAAATGTGACTGCACTGTTCGCCGACCAATCAGATGTAATCTTCAAAGTGTACCACACACATACACCAGACAAAGCAATGATAACCACCAGCATCCCAAAACACACATTTAAAGTGATTTGTGGGTAATACAGATCATTTGTTGTGGTAATGCATGCAACCAAAAAGTGTGAAAAAGCAGGTTTGAAGGTCATTCATTCTGAGAAAAACAGCATCGTTGGCAATACAATTGTACTTACGCACCCTGATCTGGAAAGTGTGTTGTGCAGCGGGCACATTTAATAATCACATGACTGAAATTGCCTTGGAATAAAAATCTGATACCTTGCATTCGATCGGAAGAAATTCATTTCAGACAGTGAGCCATTTAAACAAGTTGGTCTGTGTGCCTGGAGGAACGGCAAGTAAATTGCCATCCATCCATCCATCCATCCATTTTCCGATTTGCTTTATCCTCACAAGGGTCGCGGGGGGTGCTGGAGCCTATCCCAGATGTCTTCGGGCAGTTGGCGGGGGACACCCTGAACCGATTGCCAGCCAATCGCAGGGTACACAGAGACGAACAACTAACCGCGCTCACACTCAGACCTAGGGACAATTTAGAGTGTTCAATCAGCCTCCCATGCATGTTTTTGGAATGTGGGAGGAAACCGGAGTACCCGGAGAAAACCCACGCAGGGACGGGAAGAACATGCAAACTCCACACAGGGAGGCTGGAGCTGGAATCAAACCCGGTACCTCTGCACTCTGAGGTCAATGCACTAACCACTGGAACACCAGGCCGCCAGAGTAAATTGCCAATTGAGTCAAAATCATAGTCGAAATCTCCCACGAAACTTTCATTTCATGACTTATTCTCGATACTTCATGATAACACGAGTTTGAACGTCCCCCATTTCACCTTGATGACAACACCTGCACTGCTTTCTGCTTCACCTGCACTTGTATATCGAGGACAAACATTGTCGAGCGCTCTCACATAATGAAGACAGAAGGAGACAGAGCACTTTGCCGGATCAGCTAATTGAGCGTTTGGCCCAAAGCAGCAGACCTTCAAGGGACACCCCCCACCCTCGTTATACCCCAGGCATGCCCAACTGCCTTCCGTCCCTCCGCTGCAGCCAGCTGTGCGCCGAAGGGACGCGTGGTTTTGTCACCCCAGTTTCCGTTTAGCCCACGCCCTCTAGCTCATCCATCACCGCAGAGTGATGCTCTGCCCTATGGAGAAGTGATGAAGACGATTGCATGCCTGCAAGGGGCACAGCGGGGATCTCTGACTAGAGCGTCCCGCCCAATCAAAAAAAAAAAAAAAGACTTGGGGTCAAAGTGCCCTTGGTGACGCAAACTGTCTACACCCACCCCCAACACCCCCCCACCCACAGCCCCCCAACACTCGGATAAAATCTTTGTGTCTTCAAGTTTGCCACTAATTGCAGCCGCCGTGTCCTTTCTGGCCCGTTTATTAGGTTTGGTGCAGTAGGCAACTACTTAATCTTTGTTGAGAGTGGTAATTACAAAGCCACCAATGTGTAATCAGAATGAGTATCCCGGCATCATAATAAGTGTCTGCGCTGTTTCTCAACTCGTCTCCATTTGAACAGCTGCGACTCCAGCAGTGCTATTGGCAGGCTTCATTTCCCTGTTGCCTCATTTACTTGCAGACACTGAGAAATGTGTTTGGAACACTCCAACGTGTGCCTCCCAAAACTGGAAACGTGCGCGTCATTTTATAAAGCGCTGTGCAAACGTCTGAGCTTTGTTTTGAAAATCAACTTTTTCCCACAGAACTCATTTGGACATTGTAAACCGTAAATACTATGACAGACAAAGCGGTGCATGAGAGAAAAAAATCGTCCGTAATGGCGTACAATGTGAATCCATGTGACAATTTGTGTTGTTATTATTATTATTATTATTATTATTTAATGTAACAAATTGAGTGCCTATAAGGCATCACTGGAACGTATTCCCCATCTACCCTCCCCCAAAGTCATAATGACACTTCTTGACCAGTTATAATCAGGACGTCATCAGTTAACTAACAAGAACAAACACAAATACATTGCTCTTTTGATTGATTGATTTGTTGATTACCGTATTTTCCACACTAAAAGGCACACTGGATTATAAAGCGCACCTTCAATGAATGGCCTATTTTATAATTTTTTTTCATACATTGGATGCACCGCATCATAAGACACAATCTACAATGCATCCACTAGATGGAGCTACGCTCAAGGAAACACCAAAAGAACGATCACATGTCAGTAAAACCTATTTAATAAAGCAGCGACACAGTTCACTTAACCGACAGCAAGTTATAACATTGACTCGTTAACGTTGAACTCTCTTGCCGCTGCTCTATTTCCGTGTTCAACTGTGTAACCGATCGCCTTAAGTTTGAACTCTGCGTTGTAAGCATGTCACTAGCAAGGAGCCATTTTGGTGTCGAAATATTACCGTAATGACTATACACAAGGCGTATCGGATTTTAAGGCGCGCTGTGAGCTTTAAAAAAAATGGAAGGCTTTTAGCTGTGCCTTTTAGTGCAGAAAACACGGTACTGGTATTTGGTTTCTTGGTGTACTGAATGACTGGTTACTATAAGACAAAGAAAAGCTTTGTTTGAGAGACTGCGCATTTTATGTCCTGTAACTGTAAAAATGGTCATTGAAGGGGATATAAGTTGATATGGTGCCGGTCAAATTGTCTTCTGCAAGTACTATATTTTCCTGAATTTTATTGATTTGTTTTATCAGCGCTCCAAGCAGGCCGGAACAAGGACCAATGACCTGAATTGCCCCCCAAAATTACAACTGAAAACGCACACACACACACGCACACACACACACACACACACACACACACACACACACACACACACACACTTGGTGATTCCTGATTCTACGTCAACCTTTTGTCGATGTCACCTTTTTTATTCTCACACTTGCATTCTCCTTTGGTTTACCAAAAACTTTAAAATCTGCGCAGGTTAAAGTTTGGGCTTTGGAGTTTGACTCATTGTGCACAACAATGACCCACGCGTTATGCAATGTTTGAAATGCCTGTTCATTTCTGATGTGATTGATTGTTCCTTTAGTCAGGTCTACCAAAGATAACATGGATTTTTAATGATTGTGAGAGTCACCAATTAATTGGAATCGGTGTAGTCGATAATGCAATGTAACATTGGATTTCAAGCACTGTCTATGTTCTAGGCATTCCAAAAAAATAAGTAATAATCAGGCATTGTCATTTAAATGGTGGTGCTAAGCCAAATGTGTTTCTGTCTGGTTGGGGTTTTTTTCTGACTTTTGAGTTGAGTCAACAATGATGACACAGAAGATTTTCTTCCAAGAACATCTTTAGTCTGAATAAAAATAGAAGAACCTCTTTAGTCTTTGCCATCTTGTCATCCTTCTGCAAGCCACACACACACACACACACACACACACACACACACTTGGTGATTCATGCTTTCGTGAGTGCTGATTGGTGGTGGTGGTTGGGCCCTCAATGGGTCACCCGCCACCTCTTCATGCCATGTCAGGCTGTCAATATCATGGGTAGTTACAACCTTAGTTATTTTTAAACAGGTGGCGGGATGTTTCGGGAGCACTACAAGACAGGACAGAGAGACAGAAGCTCCATTGTTATGCTTTTGGCAAAAAGCCTTCTCGTTAAAAAACAACACTGATGTGTTCTGTCAAAACTAACAGCGAGCTTGATGATGAGGCTTAATTGGAAATGTGTTCAGATCTTGACTCTTACATTTCTATTTATAGAAGATACAGTAATTATATCACCATACAGCCTCAAGGTTTTGTGGGTTTTTGTCATAATGAGACAAAAAGAGAGAGAGCGAGAGCGTGTTTGCTGTCTTTGCTCAGTCTCCTTCATTCAGGAGAACTAGCATGGGGATTGTCGGTCTTTCCTCTAGGTTGAACAGCTATGAAATAGCTCATGTCAGTGAAATAATTGGTCTGACTAAAATCGAGCCGAAATGCAAAGTCAGATGTAGTTCAAAGCCCGGAAATGACAAGCGTGGGATCTGTTGTCGAGCTCTGTGATTAAGACTACAGTCCGAGCCCCAGAGGAGGCGATGAGAAGTCTGTTTGGTTTGTCATCATACACTCGTCTTCGTTAGTTGAATAGTCTGGTCCGGTGCATAGCATGATTACAACCCTCATTAGGATGCGCTTGGACAAAATCTCAGGACACTCCGTTGAGGAAAAAAAAAAAAGGAAAAAGAAGTGACAGATTGAACCGACAATGGCTGCCTCTGCTAAGCACCGCTAGCTGTTCCTCCTCTATGAGTATTTCTTTTTCCACAACCTTTCGTGTGCGTGCAAGTGTACGCTACTGCATACAATTGTTGTAACATTTTGAGGTAAGTTCCTTTAATTACAGGAAGATGCTTCACGATGATAATAATAATAATAACAACAATAATAATAATACCTTTCACGCCTTTCACAACACTCAAAGACACTTTACAATCAAGAACAAAAACAATAAAACCACAGATAAAATTATAAATAAAAGAAGAGATGAATTTAAATTGAATATGTGATTTTTAATAGGTGGGTTTTGAGATGGGATTTGAATGTGGGAAGAGAATCAATATTATGGATGATGGGTGGAAGTGAGTTCCAGAGTTTGGGGGCAGAGCAGCTGAAAGCTCTGCACCCCGTCATGCTGAGGCGGGCAGAGGGTACACAAAGGTGGAGGGAGGATGAGGACCTGAGGGAACGGGAGGGAACACAAATTTGAAGATCAGACAGATGGGGGGGGGGGGGCAATGTTATGGATGGCTTTAAATGTATAGAGATGTATTTTGAAGTTGATTCTAAGTTTGACAGGGAGCCAGTGGAGCTGTTGGAGGATGGGGGTGATATGATGAAAGGAAGGGGTTCATGTGATGATCCGGGCTGAAGAATTCTGAACCAGTTGAAGTTTATGGAGGAATTTGTGATGGACACCGAAAAGAAGTGAAGTGCATTAGTCAATACGGGAGGTGACGAGACTGTGGACAAGGATAGCAGTGGTGTGAGGGGTGAGAGAGGGACTGAGACAATTGATATTACATAGGTGGGAATATGCAGACTGGGTTATGTTATTGATGTGGGGGTGGAAAGATAGTGAGCTATCGAGGATGACACCCAGGCTCTTAATCTGAAGGGAAGGGGACACAGTGGAGCTATTAATTGTGAGGGAAAAACTGTCGGCTTTGTGTAATGTGGATTTAGTACCGACGAGGAGGAGTTCTGTTTTATCGCTGTTAAGCTTGAGGAAGTTATGGGTAAACCAAGATTTTATTCCTGAGAGGCAGTGTGAGAGGGTGGAGGGTGAGAGGGAGGCGTCGGGTTTGCTGGAGAGGTAGAGCTGGGTGTCATCTGCGAAGCAGTGAAAGTGTATACCAAAATTACGGAAAATATTGCCAAGGGGGAGAAGGTAGATAATGAAGAGGAGGTGTCCCAGGACAGAGCCCTGGAGCACACCAGAAGAGACGGGGAAGGACTGTGAAGTGAAGAAATTGAGTTGGATGACCTGAGAGCGGCCAGTGAGATAAGAGTGAAACCAGTGTAGGCGGGTGTAGGTGATGCCTATGGTGAAGAGTCTATTAAGGAGGATAACCTTTTTTGCCGTGTCCATGCATTTTTTTCCTTATAGTACGTGGCTATCATCAGTAGGAAAAGATGGTGAATGTGTTGCATACGCAATTTAAAGTCATTGAACAGATTCAGCAAGTAGATGTTGCTTGGTTTGTCAAAATATAATATATTCGTCTTAAGGGGGGTTATTAACCTAAAATAAAATAGTGATGCAATCAGATTGTGAAAAATCACAGAAATGCAATTCTTATGGCATCACAAGAGGGTAACAGAAGGATGCAACCTTTGGCCGGTCCTCATATATTGAAGTGAAAGAACGATTTTTCTCCAACTGTCATTTTTGTTTGATCACACAACCACCGTGCGTGGCCCTCCAGGGTTTCCCAACCTTTACTCTAATACAAAGTGTATATTCGCCTTGGAATACATTATAACTGCAACCGCCTCCCGTCATTTCCACCGCAAAAATGAATTACTTCATTGAGTCAAAGCACATATTTTACATTACAAAAAAAAAAAAAAAAGAATCTCATGGCACACAACCAACCAAAAACGTCACAAATAAATGTAAAGTACAGTATACTGACATAATGACGATGTTTTCGATTCACTTACAAATCTAGGCCTGTTCAGTTCAACACAAAGCTGATACACCTGCAGAAAGTGAAAACAGACAGACAGATGCACACACATAGACACACACACGCACACACAACAGATTTTAAATAATTATTTTGGGAAATGGGAAATTGGATAAATTCCCACAGCACACCTGCCGCTATCTCACAGCACAGTGGCTAGGAATGACAAGTCTACTATCCAATTTCTTTTTAAGTGTGTCGGATGCACCACCAGACCTGGAATGAACAAGTTTTGCATTTGGAATAACATAGAAAACACAAGAGAAGTCTTGTTCAATGAGATGCATACGGCACTGATACGGGTACTGATCTCACACTTTTGGGAGAGCTGCCTCTTTTTTATTATGCTCATTATTTTGACCTTTCAAGGTCATCCCGCCCCAGTGAGCTGAACAAGGATGAACAAGAATGGCATAAGTCTTCATGTCCACAACAGCCAAAAACAAGTCAAGGAACACATTACACACGAAGCAAAATTCACCCAGCTTTCTTCAAAAACTGAATGTAATAAAGTTCTATATGGCAAATTCCAAAGCAGGTAGAACATCTTAATTCTGATTGAGCGTTTGTCCCTATTTACCATTTTAATGGTAAATTATCAAGACTGCAGAAAGCACAGATAAACCCGTAGGGGACACTATTTTTATCAGGCAGTCATCCGCAATTACATTCACTTTCAGGATAGTGCCAAAACGATGTGAATTAAAAAATAAATAAAACAAAGGGTTGGCAACAAATAAAAGGAACATATCAAACCACCAACCAATTGCATATCAATAAATTAAATAAAGACTGGGAAGCTCACACCTTGTGGTTGCTGTGTGCATAAATGTCCTGGCATCATGAAAATCATAAATGTCCCGGCATCATGAAAATATACATTTTTTAAAATGAATTTCATATTTTTTGATCACGCATAAATTAAACTGAAAATTAAAAAATCATAAAATAATAGCAGCAGCAAACATCCAAGCTAGCATAAACCATACCCTTCAGCATCGTTTCAAAATGAATGTTGGCTTTATTAGACGACGCTGTTCCCCCTTCTGTTCCATTTGCAAAGTGTGATCAGTAATTATACCCTCTCATTACTGCGACCTGGAGAGCTGAGCATGAGGGGCTCGCCGGGACCCTTCACATAACAGTGACACGGGCTTTAGAGAGCACCAACACTTAACCACTAACTATTCAACACATAACAGCCCTTATCTGGATGCTACAGCCAGCAGACTTTGGTGCTCCGAACAACAACTGAGTAGCATTTCACCGAGAAGGCAAAGACAGGCTTCCTCTAGGGGGAAAAGTTGAAAATGTAATTGTATAATTAATACATGGTTGATATTTATATATGGTATGATTAATATTTAATAAGAATCATAAGAATAAGAAAACCTTTATTCATCTCACAATGGAGAAAGTCCCAATTTACAGCAGCAAAGTTATGAAAGGAAGAATGTAGAAGAACAAAAAGTATAGAAGCTGCTGTAAAGGCAGCCATTCTCGCGGGGCCATCTTGAAGTCATCATAATTTGTTTGCTTGATAGCGACTGTAAGAGCTGATGATCATGCAGACTTTGACAAAAGTCGGTGGGCATCGAGTGGATGGTTTGGATTTTTTTATTCAGTTTTTTTTTTTTTTTTTTTTTTAACGTGATCCTGAATTCCAGTTAGAGTTGAGGAATTTGCAAATGGAAAGAAAGTTGGGCGAAGTAAAGCTGAGTAAGGTGTTAATGATCAGATGTGAAGGAACACTGGTGTGTACCAAAACACTGTGCTACACTGTGCCTTTCAATCGTGTGCTGGATAATACGTATATAGGAAGACAGCGAGCCACTTTGCGTCGTGACACCATCACTTCATCATGTTCACACTGTTTGATGGAGCTTACGTTGAATCTTGACGATAACAAAGTCAAGATAAAACCCGCGCGGTTACGGCAGTCCCTTTGACAAAACGTCAAATCAACAAATAAACGTCAAATAACTCCTTGTGGCCCTCAGAAAAAAAAGTCTGGACAGCTCCGATCTCGGCTCATGGTTAAATTGGAGTATTTACAGCAGCATTTGATGCCGCTGACACAAATGTGTGCTGAATCAACGACAAAAAAAATAAAAAATCCAAACTGCTTTTTTCTCTGTCAGCGCTATGGGCGACTTAGCAGCATAGCTTAGCATGGTGATGGTGCAGTTGCAGGCCTTGCGTTGCAGCCAGTTGTCCCATTCTTCAGGACAGAAAGCCATTTGGCAGCCACAGTGAAAGTCTGCTGCCGAAATCGCTGCAAATTGTCTGACCCTGCCGCTGGATCTGCACCATCTCTATTATTAAGCGTGCCAACACTAACTGCCTAATTAAGCATTTAGCCGTGCCCCCAATCCGACTTTAAGGTCATTGCTGTATAGTATACAATACAATGGTTTCATTTTTTCAGACGGCACATCTGACATTATTTGTAATGGATACTTTCCTCCAAAGGATTTTTTTTTTCTATCTTGGAATTCAATTTATGGGAACTAGGCTTTTATCTCAATATAATGACCGTGCCGAGCCTTATTTTTCCCCTCATGCTTCTAGTGAACTTTATATTTGAAGAATGAACTTTAAGTCAATTGCAACATTTTCTCAATGTGCTACATCTGGCGTGGTCTTTTTATCAGTGAAATCTCTGTCGGCGATCTTTGAACATGGCTTGTTCGTCTTCCCACGGCTCTGGCGAGAAAACTGGTAATTGGGACTTCTCACCATGGGTGCGACAACAAGCAGTTCAGTTTGGCTTCTTCTTTTGTGCTAAATGGCTATATATATATATATATATATATATATTTCATTATTTTCTTGCAATATACTTGGCAGTGACTCGATTTACCATGATGACCATCCATATGCATGGTCGGGTTCCTTTTTTTTCTGTTGGGAGTGTACATTCCAGCAAAGTAGAGAACGGAAATATTAATATATTGATGAATGTTTGGTTGGAGTTTTGCAATGCAAGGTGATCAAAACATAATTAAAATGAATTGCGGAGCATTGGCAGAACCTGGACACTCATCTTCTAAATAATTGTGTTGTAGCTTACTATGACATTTGCAAATGTCACAGATCCCAAAAAACAGTAAGAAGTCAGCGCCTTAAGAAGAGGCTTTTGTTATGATAAAAACTATGGTGCTGTTTCCAAAAAGTGTCTTATTGATATTCTATAACGTACAGGAAAATATTGGTAGTTGAACAATGTAATGTCATGATGAAGTTGAGTGACAGTCAATAGAATATACATCTATACATTTGTTTTCATCAGCTGAGCTGTACATTTTGACAAATGTCAAATGCATGTTTTTGGAATGCGGGAGGAAGTCCAACCAACACAAGCGCAGGGTGGACATGTAAACTCCTCCCAGAAAGGCCTGAGCTGAGATTGGAACTCCGAACTTTTCAACTCTGATGTGGATCTGCAAACCGTAACACCAATGTGGAGCTCCAACAAACTTGAACATCTCACATGCACAGCAATGTGTCTGGCTCGGTGACACCCTTTTTTTTTTTTTTTTTTTTGCATTGTACTTATTTCACAGACTGAAAAAAACGGGCCTCCTACATTTAGACCAGGTGTCAAGGTGCCTTGAGAAAGTGCTCCTATTTAGCACCCAGGGCTGTGAACAGGCTTTAGCATTCCTTGTTATGGTTGTTGAAATGTTCACCACCTTTGTCTAAATATTTCAGGATGAAAGCTCCTTCAGGGAATGTGTTTTCCTCTACCTCATGGTGGCTGTTGAACACTGAGGTCAGTGGGGTGTTGAAAATGTTCCTATCATTATGATAACCTCTCGTAACAATGCTTTGCTATTCTACACAACGAGGGGCATCTGCGGCTGTATTTGATATCCGGTCACACCACCGGCCTGCATTTTAATCAAGCGCTATTTCCAAGCCATTAAAACTTGAAAGTGACATTTATTAGACTGCTGAGAAAAATAAACAAGCTCTAATTGGCTTGCACGAGAGCGTTTCACTCCCACCTTGGCCCTTTGTCTGAATAAACCTGTCAGAGAGTGAGGCTCAAGGCTCGAGCGCAGTCTGACCTTAGAGTGTATCGCCCCCTTCCCTTCAAAAGCAAATGAAATGGCCTTAAGAAATGCTGTGCCAGACTTTTATTTATGAATATGGAGACAGTATTGACACTGGAGGTTCATGATGGCTGTGAAATGAGCCGTGTTACGTAACAAATGGAAATGAGATGGAGCGCCCTAACAGCTTCTTTTAATTGCCTAACTGACCTTGCAGTCCTATACAGCCTTGCAATTTCATCAAAATAGAATTTGCGGCACTGTAATTCTTCAGAAGTCAACTAAATGCTGTGAACCCCTCCCAAGAAATAAATAAAACAATCTTGCCGAAGTCTTTGAAAGAATAGAATTTTACACTCCTGAGTTTGGTATAATCATCTTCAGTTTTCGGCCTATTCAATATCTGCATTAAAAATAAGTAAGTGAATAACTAGATAACGGCAGCCCAGTCATCACTTTGCATGTTCTCCCCACCCCTGCATCCTCGGGTTTCCTCCCACACTCCAAAAATTTGCGTGGTAGGTTAATTGAAGACTGAATGTGTGAGTATACCTAGTACCGTGCAGATTAAATCATTATATCCTAGATTAACTCGGATGACTAATGGTCGGACTAAAAAAAAAAAAAAAAAACAGCCATCTGAATTTTCTTGAAGTTAAAGATGATATTTTATTTGTCAAGGCAGTTTCCTTTCATATGGTGCAATTCATTCGCAAGGTAACTCAATGTGCTTCACATATTTCAAGAAAAACATTTAGAGGCAAGAAATAGCATGTTAAAGGCAAACACATATCAGACATAAAAAAAGCATTTCAGACATTTAAAAGCTCAGAGGAGAAATAGAAACTCGTTGACTAAACTAAATGCTGATGCACCAAGTTTACGTTAAACTCTAAGCTCCACTAACTGACTCGAATCTGCTGACCACAGAACCCAACTGGGGTTATATTCCATGAGCATTTCTTGAATAAATTCAAGACCTTAGCCAGTCAATGATTTATAGACCAGTAAGTCAAGCATTATTGCCTCCAGTTGCATACCGTTTTACAATGCAATGTTGTCTTTCCACGGGTGACAATGATTACGGTATATATCATTTTTTTTGCTTGTGGTTGTTGTTTGTAATGTTCGTTTTTCCTCAGCGCTTACGTCTCTGTGGTCCTTGTGGGTGTTACATTTCGCTGACTTCTTCTCACAGAGTAAAATAACTCCAATGTCCCGCATCACAGCAACAGGCGGTGGGCCACTCATAGCTGGAAGGGATAGGACGATGATGTTCTTATTTCCTGTCCCTGTACTTGGAACTAGACATGAAGCATAGAGTGGATTGTCAGAGCTGACATAAGACTCAGTAAATCAAATAAGCTCAGCGTAGTGGCCCAGCAGCGTGTCCCCTGGTAACAGTACTTCAAATGACTAGAGATGTGTCTCACTGATACGCTGTAACGGAGATGAAAGAAAATGTTCCCGTTCAGGAATGGAAGTAAATGCATCTTAACTGCCAAAGAGTCTCGCTAGTAGAAATGAGGTACGATTCCTCTTGTGGGAGGCCATTCAGGATTTGGTTCATTGTTGCTGTTTTCTTTAGCGTCAAACAGAAATGCTTGTCTTTGTCGTCAAGTCTGCATCTGTGTTATGCCACTCATGCTGCATTCTGTTCACCATTCACATTTATTGCATCAATTATAGTTACATGGAGGCTAGCGTGTCGCACCTGAAAGCACAAAATGCATTTGGGGAAAACAAAGGCTGGATTTAGCAAATTTCCACTTACGTATATGAAGCATAAAAAACGCGGAGCCATTTACACAGCTCATATCGTGCATCTCAGAAAGAACCTGAGGAAGGCAGGATTGTGATTTCTGAAGATTGTGTTGTTAATGGAACTGGCCCAAAACACTAAGTCCCATTTGTCATCACTTAAACTTTTCATTAAATGGCTTTCACTTTCGTTTGAATGAAATCTGCCACAACAAACCAGTGCAAACGCATTCACATTTTGAATCACATGAAACAGAGTACCCCCATATACAGTGTAATAGTTTTGGGAGCCACGTGTCACATCCCAGCCTTTCTTGGAGATGTCATCTCAAGACCAATGGTAAGACAGGGAGGGACAGTCAGACTCTCGATCTTCATCTTGAACTTTTCTTGTGTGTCTTTATATAAAAGTCGCAGAGAGAAAACACATTCTTCAACAACTTCATCTTGTCCACAGGTAGATGACCAAACAATTTGTTCCCTTTCTGTTTTTTTTTTCTCAGAATTTTTAGCTCCAAAAACACTCAGTACGGTTATTGCTTAGCATCTTGCTAGCAGACATCGAGAGAAATAATACGTATTTGACAGTGAATCAAAGATCCAGTGGCATTTTAACAGCCTCAATTTGGCTCTTCAGATGAAGCAATAATAAATGTCATCAGGCTTTTTATAGCAGAATCATTCCATTGTAACTGCTACCGTTTCTTTTGTCTGCATCATTCATGATGTCCCCCCCCCAAAAAAAAATAATACAAATGTGATTTTATAAAGAACATATTTACACTGTTAGTTATTAAGTATTTATTGTACTGTATATCATTTATTTTGAGAATTTTTCATTCATTGGAGGATTTACTATTCAGTCTGCCGAGTTTTTGTTTCATTCACCCTTTCATGCACCCGTAACCTGATGGCATGATATGCTGTCCACTGTAGAAACTGCTGTCCCTGAAAGTGTTAAAAATCTAAATCTCATTCATAAATGAAATGAAGTCTTTAAATCGTCTACTGCTCCAAATGTGAACTGGACTGTGACCTTATAACCAAGGCACATACCGAACCGTGATTTTTGGCAGCCATACATTAAGTGTAATGAAAACAACTGAAACAAACAGCGCACAGTTTTTGCATAGAATTGATACCGTAGCATCGTGACAGACATATAGTAGAGAGACGCAAATGCTTTGTGGCTGTGGTCACGGGTGCTGTGAATCATAAACCGATGCATAATTTTTCAGAACTTTCAACAAGGAAGCTCCTGAAACCTGCATAATTCCGAAAGTATCTTCTGCGGTGTTTCCATCATTAAAAATACACTGCATTTCTTATTATATTATCATTGCGCTAGTGCGATTATACGGTGCTATTTGTGACCTATTTGAGGTATTTATAAACTGCAAGTAGCAGGAGATTATGGGGTAAAAAAAAAAAAACGTGGAGGCGGGAGATTTCACACCTGTAATGAGAAAACACAGACATGCAAGGGGCTCATTACATGTCAGCATGAGTAATTATTGTACTACGAATAATGATATTCAATCGAATTTCCTTTTTGCTTTGCAAATTGATTCATACGGTGCAGTCTGACCATCTTCTTCCTTCATGTTGTTCTTTTTTTTTTTTACTCTTTGTGCTTTGTAAGGACAAACATGACTGCAGGGGATGGCCGCTGATAGATAATGGGTACATTTTCCCTTGCCCTGCTCGCGGAGGGAAAACAGACACAGTTCCAAAAATTGTAAATGAGCGCAAGATTCCCTTCAATCCAATGACATAGATGAGTGGGTTACTTGGGCTTTGTGGCGTTGCCTGTGCCTGGCTTTGAGAGGCTCATCCACAAACAGTTGAGGGCCAACAGAAGCATGAGCGCTCAGAGTAATTAATAACATTATGTCTCGTAATTACTTTCCCTGTGTCCTCGGTGGCCTCGGGGAGCAGAACTGCTCCTAATGGGAGGAATGCTTCACGTTTAGAGAGCAGCTGAATTGAGCAAGATTGGAGAACTGACCCAATTATGTTTGAGGTGAAAAACAAAACCTACGGTCAAACAATATAAAACGGCCATATTTTCTTCGACGTATCCATAATTCTTTCTTGTTAGAAAACAGGTGTAGTTTTATATTGTCGTATTTCCGTGCTCATCGTAATTAAAATTTAGGAGTGCACAGTGGCTCCCAGCCACAAATAAAAAATTCCTCTGGGGAGAGATGCTTATCCCATCAGTCCCACACCCAACTGATTTTCTCTGCCGCCTGCATCTTAATAAAAGGGACACAGATAGCCGTGGGAGTTTGCAATCCTCTGGCCTCATCATTAGTCTGCAGGTTCAGCCATGCGTGGACACCAAAGAAACTCAAACCTCAGACTCACATTCAACACTGCAATTCTTGTCTTGAAAAGCAGATGTTTTATTTATTTATATATATATAAAATGCTTGGGGTTGTATAAGGTGAACAGGACCCTAAGAGCCTTCGTTGCGAACTCGATGAGGATGTGGAAAACCACACTTGAAGCCAATGGCAAGCCACTTACCCAAGTGTCCATCAAATGTG
>NW_017804997.1:1739748-1741051 GCF_001891065.2 Hippocampus comes
ATATCGGCCCCGGTATCGATATGGCGATATCTATATCGACCTTGGTATTGATATGGATATCGATACCGCGATATCGATACCGGGATATCCATATCGATACCGCGGTGTATATATCGCGATATCATTATCGGCCCCGGTGGCTGGAGGGGGCTGGACTGAAGGACAGCACAGAGGCACTCATCCTGGCTGCTCAGGAGCAGGCCCTGAGCACCAGAGCCATTGAGGCCCAGATATACCACACCAGACAAGACCCAAGGTGTAGGTTGTGCAAAGAGGCACCTGAGACGATCCAACACATAACTGCAGGGTGTAAGATGCTGGCAGGGAAAGCCTTCATGGAACGCCATAACCAGGTGGCTGGCATAGTCTACCGAAACATCTGTGCCGAGTATGGACTGGAAACCCCAAGGTCAAAATGGGAAACACCTCCGAAGGTGGTGGAGAATGACCGAGCGAAGATCCTGTGGGACTTCCAGATCCAGACTGACAAGATGGTAATGGCGAACCAACCGGATATCGTGATCATAGATAAAGGGCAGAGGAAAGCCGTTGTAGTGGATGTAGCGGTCCCAAGTGATGGAAACATCAGAAAGAAGGAACACGAGAAACTCGAGAAATACCAAGGGCTCAGACAGGAGCTGGAGAGAGCCTGGAAGGTAAAGGTGACAGTCGTGCCTGTGGTGGTCGGAGCACTCGGGGCAGTGACCCCCAAACTAGATGAGTGGTTGCAACAGATCCCGGGAACAACATCGGACATCTCAGTCCAGAAATGTGCAGTGCTGGGAACAGCAAGGATACTGCGCAGCACCCTCAAGGAGCTGAATGAGGGATGGACACCACCCGAGGGGTGAGACGATGATTTTTTTAGTTATTTTTTTTTAATATATATTTTGGAAAGGCACAGTATTCCAGAATGGAATCAGAAGTTATGCAAGCTACTAGTAAGTGATGGTAGCCAATGTGTATGAGGGAAAAAGGGTTAAGATTGCACGACTGTCTTTGTTTTTATGTTATGTGTTGTGTTTGTCATTTACTTTATGTTTACTGTTTTGTAAAGCGCTTTGTTACAGCTGCAGCTCTTTGTGAAAGCGCTACATCAATCAGAATGTATTGTATTGCATTGTAATGTGTTCTGCTCAGCTCAATTTCACTGTGGTGAAAAAAAAAAAAAAATATATATATATATATATATACACAGTGGCGGGCCGTGCATTTCAACCTTAGGCCTTCAGTGACGTCACATACATACGCAATATAGGCTCGTCAAGCAGCACTTAATTTCAGGAGAAATTAAAAAAAACAA
>NW_017804997.1:1742488-1763844 GCF_001891065.2 Hippocampus comes
TATATATATATATATATGTACCTGTATGCGTGTGTGTGCGTGTGTGTATACACACACACACACACACACAAGTTTTGCCTTTTTCAAGGTGACGCAGCTGAGCCGTAGAGCAGTGCCGTAGCGCCTTCTATTGACGAACCGCAGCGGTCTTGCCTTTGCTGATATTCAGTATTCTGTAAATAGCGTTCGTATTGCTGTGCACTTTGTACGCTCGCGTTCCCCTTGATTTACTGCTAATGGACTTGCGGCGTAAACCACACCTCGACATGACATTGCAGGGGATCACGATGATAAACCACATTGGATCATTCCATATTTGTTGTGGTGTTTACAGGCAGACTGGAGGGGGCTTCGCAAAGCACTTGGGCAGACACGAGGCGGACGACAATTGATGACATCTCCGAAGCATAAACCTACTCAAAGGGAACCACCAACGGGAAGCTGATGAGAGTGTACCACAAGAATGGCAGACATTAAGGGCTTTTCTCTCCTTTCATAGCCTCTGCCTCTTTGTTCCTTCGTATTGTTGTTGGTGAAGGTTGCGTTTAAATAATGACGCGATTCTGGTAATCACAGCCAATAACCTCGATTGCTGCGTGGAAAGAAGATGAAGTCTTTGAAAAAGGGTGTGTTCTGCATGTAGCACAGATTTTTTTTCTTTTTCTGATTACACTATGCTCATCGTGTAATGAAATGTCATGAAAATGCTTCATTCTACGGTGTGTTCAGTCCCCTAATGTAAGAATACGACAGAAATAATTCCAAGCAAATGCTTTCAAAAATGAAATACTGTCCTGTCCGTTTTAGGCTTGATGGAATGCAATATCCCTCTTAATATATCGAATGGAAATAGAATCCTGTTGAGTCATTCATTTGTCAGGTTGTGCCTTCACAACTGTAAAAAGAAATGATTCACTAGCCAGAGTAGCAGATGTGTCAGTTGACATTTCCCATTGAGCATTCTCCTCCAAAAACCACTCTAGAAAAAAAAAAGTACAAGTAAAAACACAAGGTAAATGGTTAATGTCAGCACACGGACAAGTGGTGAGACCACTTCTGAGATTGTGGATTTGGCCCTTCTATGTAGCGCTTGTGGGTTTTTTTTCCTGCGCTTGTGTGGGTTGTCTCGGTGAACTCCGGTTTCCTCCCACATTCCCAAAACGTGCATGTTAGGTTAATAGAAGTCTTACATTTGTCCTTAGGTGTGAACGTTTGTCTATATGCGCGCTGCAATTGGCCTCCAGCTGTGGTCCTCAATTTGTGTCAGTGCAGCCCCGAGATGAGCTCCAAACTTACTTCTTGCAATCGGCTGTATTTCAACCAGAATATGCTAAATCTGTTATTTTAAAATATGTCCGTATGGCATATTTTGAATTGAGACCTTTTGTGGCATTTTAGTCTGGCACTAATTTTAACCCTTACCTAATCAATTGGCCCTTTTTAGGTGAAGGCAGTAATAAGCTATTACAATCCCTTTTTGAAAGGCCTTCTGCTATCGCATTAGTGAACTAAAAATGTCGAGTATCACAGTGTGAAATGTTTCTCATTACTTGTGTTGAAATTGTATCCCGCCAAAGATGCTTCCAGCAGATAGACGAGGGTGCTGATTGGTAAAACAAACTCTGGCCCGCTGACAGCTGGAAACACGTGTTCTGCCCGGGGGGGGGGGTTTGCTGCAGCTGTGAGCTGTGAGACCGCAACGAGAGAAGGTCTCGTCTTATAAACAAAAGACATTAAAAACCACAAGCAATCAGCTATACTGACACTGTAATATACTGGATTGTAAAAGTCAGTAGTTCGAGAAGCACATGAAAACTACATTCATTTGTGATAAATTTTCCTGAACTTGTCTTTCCTTGATATAGCACCAACTGAAGACAAGATTAAGAAGAGGAGTTATAAATATCAAATGGCATACATTCATAGCTTCGATTTCCATTCATCCTTTCATTATCTGAGATGCTTTTCCCCCGACGAGGGTCGCGGGCATGCTGAAGCCTTTCCCAGCTGTGTTCGGGAGGCAGGTGGGAGACACCCTGAACTGGTCTAAAAATACAATTTAAATCAGGTATAAGGGTTCGTCTGGTGGTCGAGCGGGTAGCACATCAACCTCACAGTGCAGAGGTCGTGGGTTCGATGCCAGCTCCGGCCTCCCTGTATGGAGTTTGCATGTTCCCCCACTGCCTGCGTGGGTTTTCTCCGGGTACTCCGGTTTCCTCCCACATTCCAAAAACATGCATGGCAGGCTGATCGAACACTATAAATTGTCCCTGGGTCTGAGTGTGAGCGCGGATAGTTGTTCATCTCTGGCGATTGGCTGGCAACCGGTTCAGGGTTTCCCCCTGCCTGCTGCCAGAAGACGGCTGGGATAGGCTTCAGCACGCCCTGTGACCCTTGTGAGGATAAAACAGATCGGAAAATGGATAGATGAATAAAATATAGACACACACGCACGCACACACACAGAGTTTATTTTACAGTACATTGCGCACACACTGGCCAAGTCGGTTTTGTTAATGTAAACTTTATATACTCACAAAAACTGTGTGACAAACAATCACATGTATATTTGTGTTGGTGTATAAGATTCTGAAAATATTTATGATACTTTTTTTTTTTTTTCGTCGTCTCAGATGTAAAATGTATGCTCATGCCTATCCTGAGAACAACCTGATATTTTGCCAATGCAAAGCTTTGATTTTTCTTGGGGAGGGTGGGTCCAGTTTTGTTCAGAACAGACATTTGTCCGGGGACATCTTTAATCCCCATGCAGATCGTCACTTTTGGAAACTTCTACGGAAAGAGGAGACCGAACAAATTTATTGTCACTGACGAGTGTCGAGTATTTGCAGTGCCAAAAGAAAGGAACAATCTTTTAGCAGTGATTTCCCTGCAGAAATATTGTGTTGTGTTGAATGTCAGACCGCCTGCTTTGATTGATTATGTTGCCTTTTAGCCGACTGTCCCAGTTTCCCATCGCTACCCGGAGGAATCATGCACGGAAAGACTACAAGCTGGGTGGGCGCTGACATCCTCGCTGTTAAGTGTCTGGTGTCATTCGTTCATCTCAAAACTCCTCCCTTTGCATAAGGTGAGTTTGCATCCGCTCGATTCCCTTCTCATTGTCGGGGGCCTCCCTGCGGTCAAACACATGTTTATACAACAGCTACCTGCTGAGATGAGACAAGCTAAGCGTTGCATGGAGAATACAGCCTGAAGACCTCCATCCTCTACCCTTGGGAACACACTCAGGATGCTCGTGAACAGCATACGAACGTTCTGGAATCTCAAACCACTCGCCTCTCCGCTGGTGCTGACCTCAAGAGGCTTTCCTGCTTCGGTGGTTACTCAGCAGGTAGTTCATACATACATGCAGGCGCGCTCTTTTACTATTCCTACTCCTGGGGGCAGATTGGTTTGCAGTTTGAAATTTAGATAAAATGAATGCCACGCAAAGAAAAGTAATTGATAATAGAAAAAAAAGTTGATAACTGAAAAAAAAATGGAATCAATCTCACCTTTGCGGTCAGAAAGGATTACTTTGTCTGTCAGATATTTTGAGTGTGTCAGTGGAATTTTTTGGAGCTCACGCTGGGAAGCAAATGACCCTCCTTAAACTGGTCCCACCAATTTGGATCAAGTCCAACTCCTGGCTGAGTAATTAATGACTTAGTTTTTAAATTTTTATTTATTTATTTTTACATGTAACAGTAGGTGTGAATTGTTATTTGCAAGGATTCCTTTATGTCACATTACACACCACTTATACTGTATAATGGAACTGATGAATTACCATTCTTGAAAACGTAGTAAGTATATGGATGTTTACAAAATATTGCAGTGACATCATTGCATTCTAAGATGGAAATAAATGATATGGATAATTGCAAAAGAAAAAAAAATGCAGTGGTTCAATGTGTTCCTTCACGCTGACTGTCGGATATTTCATGACATGTATACACCATTTACCATAAAACTACCCGCAACATATTTACAGGCCTGGTCTTCGTGGGGTTCTATTCTGCTATCTTTGTAAGTAGCCCTTCACCTACATTGTCGAGGAGAGGTGACCATCTCCATTTTACAAGTGGAGAATACTGATGTGACTATGTTGACATTGCATAAGGTAAGAAAACAGGATTTGGACAGACGTGAGCGTCAAAGGCCCCGGGATTAGCAAATGATCACACAGAGGTCTCAAAGGCTGGTTTTGATTGGATCCTAATCTGTGTTTGATGAGAGATTGTAAGTGATCCAGGGCGACATTGAATGCCTCAGTCTTTCCGGATTTGAGCTGTACAAATCTGGAATCTGTCCAGCATTCAGACAATCGAGGAGCTTGGATAATTTATGGAACCAAAGTGTAATTAAAAAGTCATCTGCATACAAGGGATATACAGTATATTCAGTTTGGCCAATCGGATAGTCAGATCTCTTACTCAATTGCTCAATAAAAAAAAAACAAATGCGTTTCCCAAAAACTTTTTGCGTGCTCTGTTTTGCATAATTGAAAAGTTTGTATAGTTGGCTCCAGTGCTGGACCTAGTAAGTCAAATTGAACGATTTAGATTGGTTGTAAAGGACGCAAGCACAATTCAAATTTATCATCACATAACCCCGCCCCGGGATGGGAAAAAAAAAAACCATCACGGTACTCTGAAAACGCATTTTCCCTGATTTTCCTCTGGTGTGCTCCCACTAAAATGTTGAGTTGCACACCAGGCAGCTGGTGAATAGGATAATTATAAAGAGATATTTGATTGAAAATAGACACATTTGAACTTGTAATTATTCACTGAAAGCTTTGTTGGTGCAGAGAGCCCAGCGCAATCTCCATGTGCGGAATAGTTTTGAGGTGGTATCAGAGGAAACATCAGTCGACAGAGCGCTAATGATCTCTTTCATTGTCTCGGCGCCTATGGTACCCCGTGGCAGCTGGACTTGGCTGCTGTTGTTAATTAATTGAGACACTTTCTGGCATGGGGACAGCGAGTATATTTTCAGTTGGAGGGGCAGTCTGTTGAGTGACCCATCAACTAATAAGGTCCCCCGAGGTGAACTTCCATCGGCACATTTCCACGACGAAAGCATTCCAATGGCTAAATAATGCGCTAAAATTATATTCCATTATGGACCTGATGGGTTCTGTCTTTTTTTTTTTTTGAAACATTTCTTCTGTATTTTTATTATTCAAATGCAGTATTTCTGGAATCAAAAAGGTAAGCTTCTTTTGACAGAGATATATATATATATTTTTTTTGTAACTGCAATTATTTTTTTTTTGTAGTGTTGATGTACTTTTACCTGTGCCAAGGAGGTAATGCTTTATTATGTTGTTTTGGGTTTTGAAAATATACTTGTGTCTCATCGACATCCAATCTACTACTAATGAGCCCTTGGGTTCTTGCCACATCTGTTTTTCCTTTTTCAAGACCGCCGGTTGTTATACCACTACTGTTTCTTATTCTTCTTGTCATACCTTCCTAAAGCAGCAATTTAATCTAATGATAATTATGATATATAGGAACGGTTTGTTCCGAGCTGGCAAACCTTTTTTTTGTTTTTTCAGATCAGTAATACAGGAAGTAAACCCAAAGTGTCAAAAGTTTGTTATATTATATAGTATATAATATTTTAAATGGGCATAAGTTCTTTATCACTGAGGGTGAAACGCAGAAATGATTTTGAAAAAGGAAATACAAATAAGACATTGCAGATATACAAACTCATTTGAGGGTGGATAAGGTCTAAATTGTCAATATTGTCATTAAAATTCTGAATGAACATAAAATAGACTGTCTTGGTGTCATATTTGGGGAATGCGTTGCTGCCTCAAACTGTAAAGCTTGCATAGCTTTTGCATTCTCACCGTTGGCAGGCAATGTCCAAGATGTGTGAGAGTACATTTTCTTCCAGATGTGCAAGAAACAGCTGTTTACAGTTGTGAACAGGAACAAACGAAAGTGTAGCGGTAGATGATTTGTTCAAAACTATGTTTTAATTTTTTTTTTTTTTTTAGTTATTCATAATAATACTAATAACGGCGGCCCGGTGATCCAGTGGTTAGCGCGTCGACCTCACAGTGCAGAGGTACCGGATTCGATTCCAACTCCGGCCTCCCTGTGTGGAGTTTGAATGCTCTTGCCTGCGTGGGTTTTCTTCGGGTACTCCGGTTTCCTCCCACATTCCAAAAACATGCATGGCAGGCTGATTGAACACTCCAAGTTGTCCCTAGGTGTGAGTGTGAGCGCGGATGGTTGTTCTTCTCTGTGTGCCCTGCGATTGGCTGGCAACCGGTTCAGGGTGTCCCCCGCCTACTGCCCGAACACAACTGGGATGTGCTCCAGCACCCCTTTATCCCTTGCGACGTTAAAGCAGATGGATGGATGGATGGATGGATAATAATAACAATATTATGCTTGTATTTTGAGGATGGGGGAGATGAACTGAGTGAACAAATAAGATCATCAAAACATACCAAGTACAGCAATACATTAGAAACTGACACATCTAAATTGACTTTATTGTGCTTTTAAATATTATACTCCCATCAATTTCCTTGACATCAAAAAACACCCAGTTTTTCCCTGTTTTAGACGCCCCAAAATGACAGTGGGACAGTTATGAAGAGAGGGATCCTCAGGAGAGTGTGGACACAAGAGTTTACACCGGCGTCAAAGTGTTCCCAAAAGTCTCAGCATAAGCTTGTGGGAGGAAGGGAAGTTGCAAATTCCTGCCTTTTATCCTAAGAGAGCCATGAAGGAGAAGTCACCTTGATTAAATTAGTCGTATATGAAAATTAGGTTACATCTACCGGGAGTCTGTGACAAGGCCTTATAAGCCTTGCCTTTTACAAGCTTCTTTCACGTGACTTTTTAAAATTTACCCCTTTTTGTCGCAAGTTATATTCCTCCATCTGTCTTTTGTCCCTCAAGGCCTTTGTGTGTCAGGATCAATGTAGAATTCTCATTTGGTTACTGTCCCATCCAATCATTTGCAATGTGCGATTCTATTAGCAACCTCTGAACAAGACTTGCTCTGCCTTTCCCATCCCCTTTCCCATCATCGCCTACCTCTCGTGACGCACCTCACATTTTTTCTAATACCATTGTACGTATTTCATCAGTCGATTGAATCCATGAGTTAAAAAGCAGAAACTTCAAAATGAATCCACATTCCCAGTCAATGTATTTATTTTTTCATTTTGCAAATGAAATGTTATAATTAGACCATGAAACAATTCATGTCCAAATAGCACAGAAGAGCTTTTAGGACCGACTATTTCCGTATGGGCGGCCCGGTGGTCCAGTAGTTAGCGCGTTGACATCACAGTGCAGAGGTCATGGGTTCGATCCCGGGTTCGGCCTTCCTGTGTGGAGTTTGCATGTTCTTCCCGGGGCCTGCGTGGGTTTTCTCCGGGTACTCCGGTTTCCCCACACATATCAAAAAAACACGCATGACAGGCTGATTGAACACTCCAAGTTGTCCCTCGGTGTGAGTGTGAGCGCAGATGGTTGTTCGTCTCTGTGTGCCCTGTGATTGGCTGGCAACCGGTTCAGGGTGTCCCCCGCCTATTGCCCGAAGACGGCAGGGATAGGCTCCAGCACCCACCGCGACCCTTGTGAGTGTAAAGCGTATCAGAAAATGGATGGATGGATATTTCTGTATTGAAGCAGTGGCTTACAAAAATTTAATATTTAATAGGAAAACATAGAAATTGAAAATGATCTTGCTTTTGAGCTTGGAAATCAACAACAAAATTGTACCAATGATGAAGCACAGAGGCCGAACGGTTAGCACGCCTGCCTCACCGTTCTGTGGTCAGAACTCTGCTCTGGCCTTCCTGTGTGGAGTTTGCATGCTCTCTAAATACATGTTCCCGAGGGTCACACGTGCTCCCCGTTGGAATTGCACTGTGCCCCCCCTCCCCCCCAGGGGCGAGCTGCCCCACTTTTGGAGAAGGGCTGCCCTCATGAAAATAACAGTCAAGAGAATGGACGGATTGATTGACAAATAACTCTTGCATCACCTGAACAGTCGACACTCTCAGTTCACAATGTCACCGCCCATTTGGTGTAAACAAATAAACAAATCAAATAACAGTTTTAACCCTTTCAGGGACAGCGTTTATGACAGTGGACAGCTTATCATGTTATCAGGTTACAGGGTGCATGAAAGGGTAAAATAAATTCACCCGCAACTCTGCTCCAGCCAGTTCACATACTGTAGACTTAGATGTTACTTAATGTTTAATCATTAAAACTGCTTCAGCCTTCCGCTGCTGGTTATCATTCTAAACTGAGTAGTCGAGAGGAAAAAAAAAAAAAAAATCAAAATAAAGTGCATGCAGTGTACTGTGGCGACTTCAGCAGACAACGTTGCATCTGAATTGTAAGCAGGGCTGAGAGCAGGCACAAACATATGCAGCGATGTGAGGAGAAGGAAATGTGGGATTTGTTTTAAAAGAAAATCTACCAACGTTCTATTCATCCGTAAGACGCAATTTGACAGGAACAAAAAATGCTATTTTGCCCTTTTCTGTTGCCCACAGCTTCCACTTTTTTTCATTTCTAATGGCTGCCAGGAGCTCCGCACAGTTCAACTGTCTAGTTACAAAAACAACCCTGTGAAAGGAAAGTTTTACAAAAGCTTTCATATGTGACTGAGTCAGTGATCTTTTCTGTTGAGCGGAAAAAACCCCCATCACATGTAACAAATAATTCCTTCAAGGCATTGTGCTCTTTTCTCAAGATGAAGCATTCCAAAGTTTCTTCTCATTAATCAGTATTCCGAGAGAGCAGAACATGTTTTGGTTTAGCCCACATTACTTTCCAAACTCAAATCCAGTAAGCAACAAAACAACACAATTAGATCTCACTTTGCGGCAGTTTATGCAAATCTGACAAACATGAGCCATTTAAATATCCTTGAGTTAAAGAAGGGAACATTTTGCACCTTGACATTTTTGTCCAAAGTTCGTAGCTGCAACCAAGGAGTGAGTGACGTGAATATGTTTTATTAACGGTAGAAGTAACGAGGAAATGACATTTGCGTCGTGACGTTAGTGTGTCACCCTTTAAAATGGTTTATTCAAATGCCCGCTTACGCATGTACACGGTTTATTCTGAAATCAGAAAACAATATTTTGACCGTAACCTGACCGTTGAATGCATGTAAATGTATTGTCATTATTCAAACAAGTAACATCTTGCACTGCACGGGCTAAAATCAGGTACAACGGCATAATCTAATGAGAACCGTGCTGTACAAAGAATTTTGCCTTCGTCTTTCACTTTTTCATTGATGCCGTTAAGATTAAGTATCTCTATTATTGTGCTTGTAGTTAGCACTATTACAGAACTTTATGGCATCATTCTGACAGTTTCCTCCTTATTCATTAGCTACATGACTGGGGATTTTTTTTTTTTCCAACACCATTTGGTATCATGAAATGTAGTGTTGTTCCACTTCTGTACTTTTATTTTAATTAGCTTGTAGCATTACAAGGTATTGGACATTATTACATTGTGCAGATGCAATGAAGTGTCTGGTAAATGTAAAATAAACTATGTTAATAGATATTACCCAATAAAAGACCTGTTGGGTACGATTTTCACTGTCTGCCCCAATTGCAGCCGATGAATACGTTGTGCATTTTGTATTCCTTCAAAGCAAATACATGAGTCCTTTCTTCGACGCTCCATTTGGTAAGACACTCTCGGTGTAACCTTTTGGCGAACGGACCCAAGCAAATGTGATTCCGAGCCTCTTAAAATCTCCTGATAGGTGCAGGTATTAACACAAGCAGGGAACACAAAGGCCACAGCCTTCTGTATTATCTCCCACTCACAGAGTGGAGACTCAGGACATTAATCATTGCAAAGTCACTTGGCGCCCAACTCTGCACACCCTCTCTGTCTCTCTCTGTCTGTCTCGCTCTCTGTCTGTCCGTGTCTCTCTCTCTCTCTCTCTCTCTCTCACACACACACACACACACACACACACACACGCACACACACACACACACACACACACCAAGTGATTTTAGCAAGAGCTGCTTCAATGCACAACCACTCTCTTTGTCACTGTTAGTATTTTTTTTCAAGTGATTTGACTGCTGCTGAAGACTTTAATATGTTCTAGTTCAAAACACCAAATTAATATTCTAGTGCAGGCATAATTGCTAGTGAAATAACTAGTCAGGGCAGCCCGGTAGTCCAGTGCTTAGCGCGTCGACCTCACAGTGGAGGGGTTGTGGGTTCGATCCCGGCTCCGGCGTTCCTGTGTGGAGTTTGCACGTTCTCCCCGTGCCTGCGTGGGTTTTTTCCGGTTACTCCAGTTTCCTCCCACATTCCATTAACATGCATGAGATGTTAATGGACACTCAAAATTGTCCCTCGGTGTAATTTTGAGCGCGGATGGTTGTTCGTCTCTGTGTGCCCTGCGATTGGCTGGCAACCGGATTCATGGTGTCCCCCGCCTACTGCCCGAAAACCGCTGGGAAAGGTTCCAGCACACCGGTTCGGAAAATTGATGGATGGATAACTAGTAAGGGGCGACTGCAGGATCATCAACTCCAGAAGGGGCCCTCCTTTTACACTGTTTCTGATTTTTAGTATTCTGAAGCTCTGCTACACCAAAGGGATTGCAGTTTGAGTCAGTTTGCTGCGCTTTGCATTTCTTCTGTGAGGAGATCGGATTGGACCTGAACCGTCTTTTGTAGTACCAATTGAAATTGGGACTGGTTAGGAACCGAAATGCAATCGAGAAATTTGAACTGGAATGGTCCAAACTCAAACGATGCCCAAGCGTAGTGGACATGCATATCGGTGATTTCAATGTGTAATGGTCATGAGAAACCTGAGCTGTCCTAAATTTACTGGTATTCTTACTCCCACACGGACAAAGATGCAACTATATCAGCGGTGGGGAACTCAGGTCTTCGCTCTGGATTGTTAACAGGCTTCTCTTGAGCTTGTTGATGAGCTGATCAGGTGTATTGGAGAAGTGAACATTAAAAAAAAAAAAAAATTAAAAAAAACATGCAAGATAGCAGCCCTCGAGGACTGAACCTGGTGCATCTGAAATGACATTCCTAATCAGGGTGTATAGAGAAGGGACCAATCAAGAATTTTCAGCTGGGTTGAGTCCTCGGATTGAGGACCTAGACCATTGGAGTGTGTCATCGCGATCTCGCTTTGACCCCAGTGGAACAAGATGAGATCGCTTGAGACAAGAAAATCTTGGACGCCCCACTTCCAAGTGCTGTGTCGACCCGGACTTGGATGAGTGAATATCAGTGTAGAGACAAACGCTTTGTTGCTTTTATTTTTCTTCTTTACCAAACCGCTGCACGGCCGGACGACGGTACTAAACTCAACTGAGCATTGATAATTAGTTTTTATCACAGTGGTTTAAAACAACGTGGTGAGACTTCACAGTTTGTAGCAGGAGCCTGAGAACAAAACTAAGCAAACATTTCTCACCTTTACGTTCATGTGTCAAATAATAAATAACAATAAGGGACCGTGTTGGTGTACTACCAAACACATCTTTAAGAACATAGCGCGATACAAAGAGTCACAGCTCCTTGCAGAATGGCATATTAAATTTCTCTCTCCACAACACCTTGCCCTGTTTAATCATTTGTGTTTGAAAATATCATCACGTAATGCTTTGATCCAGACACAGCAAAACACGCATCTGTTGTTAATAGTGGGATTACGGCAGTTGTTTCAAGAGGAGCCTCACACATGCAAATACAAGAAACCCAAGCCTCGTTTTCTCCCCTCTTCCCCTTCCCTCCTTTGAAATGAGATTCAAGTGCATGTAGCTGCCAAGACTCTGCTAATCAAATGGTTTCCTTTCCACGGTGTAGAGTGGCGTGTCAGGGGAAATCACTGTCACTGCAGATGCAGATTGATGTACTGTTTGACTTCCGCACCGCAGAGACTCAGCCACGACCATTGCAACATCCCAAATAAGTTTCTTGTGTAACATGCAATACATTGTGGCAGATCATTAATTCTCAGATATATTTGGAGGGTCAGAGAGTCAGATTTTATTTCAAGGTAAATCTGCATTGCACACTTGAATCTGTCACTCTGTACTTGTAATATTTCGCTGATATTTATCTGATTCCCCTCATCGGATAAATACACTCCCTATTTTTTTCCTTTTTGAAAACACAATTTTGTGTCATTCACCTTAAGGCCTTTTCACACTGCACTTAGTTTTGATGTTTTGCCGAGGGGAAGTGCGTAAGGATGACAACAGCCCGGAGTGTGCTCGGCCATCTTTTGCAAGTGCTTGGGGCGCAGCCAACCAGGAATTAACCGGTAGGATGTGGGTGAAGTGTTAGGGTCCATCCCATTGGGAGGAGAACCCAGGGAGGACCCAGGTCATGCTCGAGTCGTTTGGCCTGAGAACGCTTCCGGTTCCCCCTGGAAGGGCTCGACAAAGTGCCGTGTTTCCTGTGAGACCTGAGCTTCACTACTTCGGCTGCAGCACCTTCAACGTCAGGTAAGTGAAAGATGGATGGACAAAACTATTTGGACGGCAGCAGTGAATTTCAATGCTTAATATTTTGGATGAAAGCCATGCTCAAAACCCGCTCAATGAACGTTCCAAATAGAGTTTCCAATTTCAGAGGTTCCAATGTACAGTAAATCTTAGTGACCTTCAATATGATTTTGTTCCTAAACCCCCACCTTGTGTTGGATGCTACTATGATGTGCGCCGATAAGGACACTTGTTTTTGAATATTTTCATTTATTTGGTTTTCTCTTGCAGAACTTGAGTATTTGTAGTGCGCATTTGTAGGTCAACAACCCCGAAACAAAACTGACCCGTAGAATCCATTGAAAACGGTTGCCACACAAAAGCAATGTTGGTTGAATACTAAAAAACACAACCCCCCCCATAAATGTCATACAGTGAAACTCCTCTACAACGAAATCATGTTTGCAGCAAGAAATTTTTCACAACAGGGGGTTTTTCACTGTAGCAAATTTGATATCAGATGTAAGCACACACACACCCACACACACAAACGTATGTGTACACGCACACACAAACGTTTGTGTACTCTATTTTTATTCCAATAGTACATAAGTATGAGCACACACTTATTTGACACTTCATATTGTCAGTGTAGAAAGAAAAAAAGGGAAAGAAATTGCGAAATTTACGATCAGCATTCACTTTCACTTACATCAATTTCTTGGAAAATGTATTTTATTTTGCTTGCTCCGTCTTTCATTTTGATCACTTTTACCCTCTCTTCCAGCATCAGAGCTCTTCTTGTCTTCGCTGCTTGACATCAAAAGGTCCGTTTTGTAGCCATTTTAGCAATGCAACGTCCATCCTCGTCTGAATCTAACAATAACAAATACTTCCTGGCATGCAATGAACTTTTAAGCCAGCCACGGGGCGCTTCGTAGTCCTCGATGGCCATAGTTAGCTCTCGAAGACTAAAAACCTTACGCTAACTGGAGCGCTTCTCTCTCATTAGCGCTCCAGTTAGCGTAAGGTTTTTAGCCTTCGAGAGCTAACTATGGCCATCGAGGACTACGAAGCGTCCCGTGGGTGTTTTTAGCATGGTAAAAAGTAAAGTAAATGTCCGTCGAGCCATAAGCAATTTACTCTGAGCAGCTAATCGGATGCTACGGATCTAGCTTCAGTATCTACACACATAGACAGTGAGGTCTATGTGGCCTCTTGGCCAATCGGAGGCCAGGATGATGCTCGGTAAGCCAATAGCAGAGCAGCTATGAGTATGTTGAGCCCAGGAAACTCGCAGCTGTGACCGAAAGAAACATCGTTCACTATGTAAACCAGTGTGGTGGTTGCTGTTGCCTTTTTTCGAACGAAGCAGTAGAGGTCGCTGTTGGATAAGACTTCGTTGTAGTGAATGTCTTCGCGAGGCTGGAGCAGACAAAATGACTTCGTATAACGCAACAGGGGGTTTATCGTCGTATGGGGGGCAGGAGAATGGGAGTTGTGTTAATGCATGAAGATTTTTTCACATAAGGGGGTATTTTCGCCCATGCAGGTTTCGTTCTAGAGGAGTTTCACTGTATTTATTCCCAATAAGTTCAATGCATCAAATAATTTGGCAAACAACAAAATATATACAGGCAGAGGATACACTCTTGACTCGGCAGCTTATTCAGCGAGCAGATGCACTCATCGTATGTCATAAAATCTGAAGGTTTCCTAAGATAAGAAGTGATGTCATGCACCTGCGGGTTATTTATCTGAAGTTCAGCTCATGATAACATTTTTAATATCTTGGCACTTCTTGGTTGCAAGATATTACAAAACAGTGCTATTCCACAAAAAAAATCAGGGGGTCACGTTTTCAGAAAGCGAAGGACGGAATCTCTCCCACCTCTGGTCTCGTGCACAATGTGCATGATACATTGGCCATACACTGTACAGAGTACAGTGTATGACCAATGTATGCCATATAATACTGACTCTGATTTCACCAAGTACCCAATTTAATCAATGTGATACATTTAAAAATGAAAACAGAAATCAAATGTGCATTTTTCTGTTACAATATACAGGATATGAATAACCTCACCTGGTGTTTCTGCAATACCTTTCATTCCAAGCAAATAGCATCGATTACCATTTTTTCTGCACTATCAGGCGCTTCGGATTGTAAGGCACACCTTCAATGAATGGCCGATTTTAAACTGTTTTCATATATAGGGTGCGCTGCATTATAAGGCGCATAGAACAGAAGCTACAATAGCTTAATTTTTATAGAGCCTTCACAACTGCTGCAGCTGTAACAAAGCCATAAGAACTGGTCACAAACACGGACATGAAACATATGAATACAAGTGGCATTACAAAACAACAAACGAAAGACAAAAGTTATGAAGACAAGTGATTCACCAAAAAGGAGACACAAACCTTGTGGGCTCACATCCACAAGGGGCTAATTATCCTTAGAAGTCTTGCTTGTCTCCTTCTTATTTCATTTAGTTAGTAGTTAACTATGCTTTTCGAATTGTTTTTATTTCATAATGGCTGCGCAGAGCTCACAAAGTAGTTGTCTGTTTGAGTGTGTGTTGTGTGAATGCACATGTCAATTAGTATCGGGCTGAACCCAGTTAGATTACAATTGGTTCCTGCTAATAATCACCACTAGATGGCATAGGAACACTAACAGGGAAACAACTCAATGGGGAATATCAAGACTGTGACACCATATATAAGGCGCATCGGATTATAGGGTGCACTGTTGGCTTTCGCGAAAATGGAAGGCTTTTATGGAGCCTCATAGTGCGGAAAATGCAATACATTTACAATAATTGAACACAGTAGTCTGGCAACAGAAGCAAGTTTATAAAAACTGGGAGCGGCACAGAAGGGCGGTTCAAATGAAGTTTTGTCAATGCACAACAATGCTTGTTTATCAAGGAGAATTTTATGAATGGCACTTACAGAAATAGAGGAGCTGGATTCATGACTTCACATTTATCAGCACATACCGTACATCCATGGACATTTTTTTTTTCGTGTTGTGGGGGTAAAACAGTCCCTCATCAATAAAACAAAGTCCCAAAGTTTGCTAACCAGTGGATTTATTTCATTAAAGTTGTCATCAAAGTACCTGTTAAGCACAAAGACTTTCCCTTGGCCCGCTTCACTGTAAAACATTCCAGCAGTGACATTTTACATTTTTATGATTACGAATAGAGTTTCAGTTAACCGCGGTGCCCTCTTGTGTAAAAGGACTGCTGCAAACAACCTGTACTGACACTTTTTTTTATCGAAAAGAATGTCCTGTCAGACTACTCGGAGATTTATTTTTTGGTTAAAATCACATTTGTAGGTAACGATCAATGAACTCAGTTTTTTTTTCAGCATAAGGTAAAGAAAACAGCATGATTGAAAAACAACACATTTTTCATTTAGCAAAATAATGCATCGTGTGAAAAAGAGGTTAGGGGAAATGTAAAAATATACTTTTTTTTAAGGAAATGTATTGGACTAAAAGTAAAGGTTGCCAAAAATATTTTTTTAAAGTGCCAATTATTTTTATTACATAACATTACAAGACTGGAAGTCACACCAATTTCCATACAAACCTGTTTGTGATAGGAGTCAATAGCAATGATTGCTTAAGTGTCTTCATCCTTATCGGGTCTCGGTTGAGTTTCAATGCAGAATGGAAAATGTGGAAACTTTTGACTTCCCAGTTTTCTGTAATGCAGTGCTAATCTGTCTGTTTGTTTTTGCATTTTAGTTGCACTACCCTGATTATTGGGTGAGGTGAATAATTTGGAAACCTAATTTACTGGGTCATGTTTATTCCGCTTTGCTTACTTTTGTAAAAATCCATTCCTATCTCAGAACGTCATTCCTAAAATACCCCAAGTATCAAATTCACATTATATAATGTCTTTTTGGAAACCCAAAGTCAACACAGCAGGAGTAATTAGGAGACTAGGTCATCTCAACTGTAGTAATTAATCCTGCAGTGATTTGAGTTAGAAATAATAATGCCAAATATGTTGCATATCCTGGGTCCTTTTCTGATACTGTACATCCATTTCATTCAAAACACCCAAGCTCATTTTATAACTGTTGAACCGTATTAGCATGCAAATTAATATTTGATGTTTCATCATCTACGGGCACACAATCCTGTCTGCACATGCTCTTGTCTTTGTGTTCGATTCTCCTGGGTCATTCTCTCGCTCTGCAATTATTGTGTTTTGTTTCTTGTTATCTTTGCATGGCAAGTTATTTTTGTTTGTTTATCCAACAGTTTTTGCCATTTCCATTTCCAGCAAATAATGCTTGGCTCACGTCAAGACCGATGAGCCAGGACAATTCATTATTGTCCTGTTAGGCTTTTTTTTTTTTTTTTTTTTACATTCCTGCAAATATTAGTTTTTTCCTCAGCTGATCACTTCCTCGTCATAAGAGTTTCAAAATCACATCTAACCTCACAGTACAAACAACTTTGTTGTAGATTGGAAAACCTGACATTTCAATGGTACTCAGGGGTGACGTTTATATATTGTGTGTCAAGGGATGTCACACTAGTTTGTAAATTCATTGGTTTAAGACCTGAACACTTTTTAAAGCATCCATAAAATATGCCCGTTCGACGTCTGGCGGATTCTAAATCTTCATGATTTGTGAGTTGTGTTTCACTGAGAGCCCACCAAATAATGCAAAGCTTTTATAGCTATGAGGAGAATACAATTGCACTAAGGTAAACTTTCTTTTTTTTTTTTCCATGTGATATAAAAGAGAAAGATTTAAAAGCTGTCATTCCAACTGAAGACGTTATTGTTGAAACTTTTTTTTTTGTTCGCTGCAGTGTTGAGCATACATATTAACCTTCCAATTATCTGTGGAGTCAATTTGACTCCATTTGTTGTTCGACAAAAACAAAATGGATGATTCACTACATCCATTTCATTCAAAACACCCAAGCTCATTTTATAACTGTTGAACCGTATTAGCATGCAAATTAATATTTGATGTTTCATCATCTACGGGCACACAATCCTGTCTGCACATGCTCTTGTCTTTGTGTTCGATTCTCCTGGGTCATTCTCTCGCTCTGCAATTATTGTGTTTTGTTTCTTGTTATCTTTGCATGGCAAGTTATTTTTGTTTGTTTATCCAACAGTTTTTGCCATTTCCATTTCCAGCAAATAATGCTTGGCTCACGTCAAGACCGATGAGCCAGGACAATTCATTATTGTCCTGTTAGGCTTTTTTTTTTTTTTTTTTTTTACATTCCTGCAAATATTAGTTTTTTCCTCAGCTGATCACTTCCTCGTCATAAGAGTTTCAAAATCACATCTAACCTCACAGTACAAACAACTTTGTTGTAGATTGGAAAACCTGACATTTCAATGGTACTCAGGGGTGACGTTTATATATTGTGTGTCAAGGGATGTCACACTAGTTTGTAAATTCATTGGTTTAAGACCTGAACACTTTTTAAAGCATCCATAAAATATGCCCGTTCGACGTCTGGCGGATTCTAAATCTTCATGATTTGTGAGTTGTGTTTCACTGAGAGCCCACCAAATAATGCAAAGCTTTTATAGCTATGAGGAGAATACAATTGCACTAAGGTAAACTTTCTTTTTTTTTCCATGTGATATAAAAGAGAAAGATTTAAAAGCTGTCATTCCAACTGAAGACGTTATTGTTGAAACTTTTTTTTTTGTTCGCTGCAGTGTTGAGCATACATATTAACCTTCCAATTATCTGTGGAGTCAATTTGACTCCATTTGTTGTTCGACAAAAACAAAATGGATGATTCACATAATTTTCGGTCATATATTTCCTTGACTTTTTGTAATTTACTGGTGACAACTGACAAATGAATGACACACATTAGATGCGTCAGTGTCGTTTGGGGTCAAGTCAACGCCAGACAAATTTAGCTGGATAGCGCAAATATCACATTTTGTTGCTCTGGTTGTTTTGCATAACAAAGAGGCCACTATAGCACGTTACAGTCTGTTGTCATCTTTTTGCCACGACAAAATAAATAAATAAATAAATAAAAATACAGATAACTAAAATGAAAACTAGTTCATATTTCAACACTTCAATCCTCAGTTATTCTCAGTCTTTGCACATTGTTGTCAGCACTTATCTTGAGACATGTTTAATGTATCTACTAACAAATCACTGTTATCGCTGACATCATCTTTAATGAAACGATATATTATAAATGATCGAGGGTGATGTCGTGTGGTAGACTGGTTTATATTACACTACGATATTAGTCGTTATATCAGAGCGCGACTGGTCTGTCACCCACGTAAAGAGTAGGTTGGACTAAATGCTACTACTGTCATGAAAATTGTTCCAGAGATGCTGTCAATTGTCTGCATTTCAGCATTTTATAACACCATCAATTTCTGGAGTTGGCAGATTTAGGCAGTAGGGATCAAGTCAAAGGACGAAGCAAGAGCAAGCCTTTGGGCCATTGACAGTGGAAGCGCCCCCATATAAGATATATTTGCTCAAAGCGTGTCGTTCCGAGGATTACTTGAGTCATACTCTGAACAGATTTATCTATACAGCTTGAATGAAACGTCTCATTTGCTGCGCTCCACAAACTAAATCTTATTACCGGTATGTCGAATGTCAGTGTTGAATTGTGGATTCACTTCAAGGAAATGGTATGCTAATGCTATTTACTTCATGTGGATTGAGAGGTGAAATATTCAATTTATCTGTCATTGTTGTATTTGTCCAAAAACTTGATCTGGGTGTCTTGTGCTTCAATTAAACTGTCCTATCTCATGATGGTGACTCACCGTATTCACACGCGCATGTAAATGCCCGATCACATTGAAAAAACTGTCAGGTTGGTGTCACTATCTTCTCTTGGGAAAATGTAATCATAGGATACCTACAAGGTTAAAATACTGTAGATAGAGAAGGCCTCCTTTGTGAAGGATGTGGTAGGACCTGAAAAAAAAAACAGTAATGCCCGCTTGGAGTCACTCTAACTCTAATCCTCCTCCTGCTGAATAAAGATGTGTTAGAAGGATTGAGGGCTGCACTTGTGCCGATGGTATAAACAAACAAACAAACAACAACAACAACAACAAAAAATGCGCACTGACAAATGCCTGCCCTATGTGACACAAATTATATATGCTCTGTGTGGATATGAAAATGAAAATATGGAAACACATCCTTGGTCTAAATTTTTTATGAAGATCAGTGTGAGTGTCCTGGTTTTTTAGTAGTTCACGGCGAATGCTCAAAATGATATTTTAACTTGGCCCTGTGTCGTTTGACGGCACCATACAGCTTACAGTAAAGTATCCATCCATCCATTTTCTACCACTTATCCAGGATCGGGTTGCGGGGGCAGCAGCTTTAGCAGGGAAGCCCAGACTTCCCTCTCCCCAGCCACTTCTTCTAGCTCTTCCCGGGGAATCCCCAGGTGTTCCCAGGCCAGCTAGGAGACATAGTCTCTCCAGGGTGTGCTGGGTGATCCGCGGGGACTACTGCCGGTGGTACATGCCCGGAACATCTCACCAGGGAGGCGTCTAGGAGGCATCCTCATCAGATGCCCGAGCCACCTCATCTGGCTCCTCTCGATCAAATCAACAAACAAATAAATAACCAAACGATGTTCAAAAATACCTCAGACAAGATCATTTTATGATCCAGTGATGTTGCGTTAGCAAGCTAAAGAAGAGATAGATTTGGTAATGGTGACTTATGAGGTTGGAGGGAAGATGCGCCGCTGTGCAAAATGATTGGCTGCACGTAGGTGGAAGGATATGACGTACTGTGTTGTGTCTTGCCGAGCAGTCAAGGGTGAATCCTAACACATTGCTGTCACCATGCACGCCGCCATCTTGTCTTAGCGCTCCTTGTACACACGAACGTAACACAATCAGCGCACCAGTAGAACACTAAGGTACCTCAATCAGTTATAATGATCATGGTGAAGTTAAACATCCTTGCGCCTCCAATTAGAATAAAAACATGCACTTTTTTTTCCTGCTGCGCAAGAAGGCCGGCCGAACAAGGATGATTGTTACATACCCCCTTTTCAGCAAAATGTTGCCCATTAGCTTTGAAACCACATTTTAATGAACCCAAGTGTTGTTCACCGGGATACATGCAACTAATAGCTGAGATTTGAGCACCACAAAACATTGTCAAGCCATTATGTCGCATATTTATCTCAAGGGAGAGTCATTCTGTTGTAGCATTCCATTTGGTGATATTTACAGCAGCTAATGATTCATTTTGACCTGATATAATGAAAAATCCAAATGGTGTTGTTTAGCCATTAGATGAGCCTTTTGTATGTACGGCTAATGTTGTAATGATTATACGTTGCATTCAAACATGAGGTCAGCTCCGGTCAATGCAACCACACTCATAATTTATCAAGAATGTAGTGACAACAAATAAAAGCAACTTCTCTGATAGTCAACATAATGTCGGCCGATTTGACATAATGATATAGAGCAGCGTGTCTCTTTGGACAACCGAAACTATCATTTTGTATTTGATGTCTAAAACACCACGACATATACTAGTCACGAAAACTTGGCCCATTGTTATCTTCTTCTCTCTACTCTGTTTTACTGTCGGTCATTGATTCAGGCAGACTGGCTCAGCAAATTTAGCTCATCTTAGATCGTAGAGGCGAGACAGACCAGAGGGCACAGTATGTGCACTCCATTTTGTGGTGGGGAGGGGGAGAATTTAGGGATCCTCTGTGTACTATTTGTGATTATGCCCACTGGCAAATCAAATAGCATATTTTTTATGCTCTTATGAGTCACTGACCGGAGGATAAATAAAGGGGCGATGGGGAG
>NW_017804997.1:1763991-1784858 GCF_001891065.2 Hippocampus comes
GGGGGCAGTGTCAAGAACAAAGTTACCTTAAGGCAGTGGGGTGGCTTTCGAATGTTTTAAACCAAGAAAAGTCACATAGGCTCCTCTAAAAGCACGTGTCATTATGCTGTCCTCTGCCTGGCGATTCCAATGTGTACTTTGTGTATCCACCGTTTCCTTGGCCATCGTTGGTGGGCGGAGCATCCTGTGCCACACCTGTTGCCCATCATAATTCATTGGTTATTTAGGTGCAGCACAAACAGAAGGATGATACTCAATTACTAAATTGCCAAGTTGCCAACTGCCTTTGTCTTGATAGGGTCTCGTACTGGTTGCATATTTGTCGTCTTATCGTGTGGTCATTTGTTTTTGCAAATGTAAAGGCTTTCGTTGTGTTTTTGTTGTTGTTATTAAGTATTCTTTTCTTTAGCAGGTTGATAATTTCTTTACTAAATCTTATGACCAGCCAGGAAAGCTGCACTATACATTATTTAATGCACACTGAAGCAGGGTCTTGTGAGGTACACTGAGGTCTTGCATCTTGTCATGCATGGCAGCAGTTTGAGCTCTGAAGTGACCGAAAGTGACATTTTAAGAGAAGTCAGCTGTGCATTTGACTTTGGAGGCTCCACTACTAACTTGTAAGACTGAAGAGGCTTTCCTGAGTTGGAGCCTTCCTCTGGGCCTTAACCTGTTGAGAGCAATGTTAAATGTGTTGAAAGTAGTTATTGCAGAGTGCTGTTTTTTGCTCATGCGGTTACAAAATAAGAGTGCTGCAAAGCGGTTGGATTTACTACCCAGTGACAAAAATATCACAATGAAAGCAGCTCACCAGGCTGGCTGTGGAGCAAAACCTGGGGGGGAGGGAATAAAGGACGAGTTGCTATCATGAGAACACCAAGGGGACTAGGCTATGATCAAATGGGCCATCTGAGGTGCTAATTGCATTTGAGTGTGTTCATGAGAGTGCAAAGTTTTGGCAGCTGCAAGCATCTGCCCTTTCCCTCAAAGCATATTCTTTCTTTCTTTTTTTTTCTTTCCCATCGTGCAGGTTGAAGAACGGATGGTACAAGGTACTTACCCTTTAAAGCAATAATACATTGCCCAGATAAAAGGAGATTGCTGTATTTACTGCCTCCTGCCTTAAGTGTCTGGTAAAAACAAACAAGAGACAAGGCCAGTTTAGTGTACCCCCAGGTTAGATCCAATAACACCTTTACGCATGCATCATATTGAGGACCAAGCCCTGATTCAGCGGACTTTTTTTTTCCTGAGATGCGTCTTGTTCAATAACAGATTTGGTTGGAATGTTGTCAAGGCTGTTAGGCAGTGTTCAGGTTTGGAAGTCTGTGGTTGAGTTTGTAAGGTCAATGTTTTGCTCATTCCTAATTGTCAAGTCAAGTCAGCTTTATTGTCAAATATGCTCTATGTGCAACATACAGCACAAATGAAATTTCTTTCCTCTCGACCACAGTGCAACCACAGGAGAGAGAGCAGCCGCTGCGGGTAACCGCGCCACCATCAACAGAACAGTTAACATAAAATAAAATAATACACAGATGACACAGACAGTCATGCAATCTTAACCACTTTTTCTGCATACACGTTGTTTGAAGCAGTTATAGAGGAAAGAGGAGAGAATCAAAGTGTCCTTACACCAGTGGATCAGAGACGTCAATGCTGAAAATGTGCACACGTCTGCTACAAGTGAAGTTTGAAAGCAAACAAGAAGCTGTAGCGTCCATTGACGAAAAAAGAGATTGGCTCACATCTCCTGTCCCATGTAAATCCGCTTCAATTCCAAGCGCCGACTCCCAATTCCACATACCCTCCTGACTACCAGTAGTTCAAATTTGTCCTCTGTAGAGGACATTTGTGAACCTAAATATCTCCCACCCAGTGCCTCCAATCGCATTAACTCCTTTTGTTACTCTAAAGAGGACATTCAGTGCTTTCCAATGATACCAAATTTGTAGGGGTTAGAAAAAGTAAGAAAATGGCTTCCCTCAGTGCAAGCACTTTTTATGGGAAGAGGAAAAGTAATACGTTTTATCGACCACATTTTGTCTTGAAATGCTGTTGGCATTTTAATTATAAGACTCTTATGAACACGTTAAAGTGTTGTTTGAGTTGTTTTAAGTGTATTTGAGCCTGTTTAAAAAATGTAGTGGGATTTCAAAAATTTATTTTGGAGGAGTCCAATTACTTCACATAGATTGGGGAATGTCAAAATAAATGTGATTGGACAACATTTTTTTTCCTGGTAGTCAGGAGGATACGCATCTGCGCTCTGCGCTGACGCTCCTTTCTCCTCATCGTCGGCTCCACAAGCCATCCATCCATCCACAGACTGTCCAACAGCACCGACATTTCCGCTGAACAAAACGGGGCTGTGAAAAAATGCTGCCCATTGCAGGTGCAAAAAACAAGCGCCCCAGGGCTGTCCAGCACCGACAGTCAAATGGTGCCCACATTCTTCCCAATCAAAATCAGTGCTGGTACACGTGTGCTGCCGAGAAGGCGCAACCAACACACACAGATTCTCCTCCTTTGATGAATGTCGTGGCCAAAAAAATGCTGAAAACAATCCACATCAGGTCCATGCGACGTAACAACAAACACCATGTGACAAAACAAAACACAAAAATAACAAAAAAAATGTGCCATGTCTGTCTAACAAGAGTCAGCTTTGACAATTTCCACTACAACTGTGATACCTTTTGACCCTCATTTCAATGAGTGCTGCTATCTGGGAAATGAAGATTTCTCTGTCTCTTTAAATCCTTCTTCCAGGAGTTCACTCTCCCTGCTGTATCATAATTAAGTCAGTATATGAGCCGTAAAGACCAAACTCTCCTGAAATAAACTGTAAATTCTTACCATCTGCTCCTTTTTCCTCCACTGTGACTTCACTCCTTCACAAGTCTGACCACCCTAGCTAGACTTCCTCCCAGATGTCTAGAGGAAAGAAATTATACAAATAAGACCTTTTTCACACTGAAACACATATATGTCACAATGAGCATACTCTTATTCTTTTTGTGACACTTTGAGGAAAAAATGGCCTAAAATGGCCCATTACCAATAAATATAGGGTTGGAATTTATAATTTATACAAAAAAGGTCAGAACAAATTGACTTCATTGTAGAGAAAAAAAATTATGAATGCTATTCATTGTGTATATTGCACATAATGTCTGCTTGTCATTTTTAGAACTATTACTTGACCTCATCCACAAGTGGAGATCTTGCAGTTCCTTAAAAAAAATTACTTTGCGCATGCCAATCTCCTGCAGGGACTGCGGCGAGTCCATTATGCTTCCACCATATACAGCGCCAGCCTCAGCTGTGCTGAATTTTAAGTGTGTGACAAGAGCCGCTTCGATTGGCTGTGGGGAATCAATTTGGCCGCATTCAATCCCACAATGGCGCAAATGCCTATTTTTATGTTTCTAGATTTTACGTTGCAATCTACAAAGCTACACTAGCATTGTCTTGCTGCGTGCTGATCTCAGAAACATCTCACGTGGTTGTGCCTTAATGAAATATGGTCACATTTGTGTGCCAATAAAATTGAAGCCTGTTTGATCTTTCAGCATCACAGAAGCCTCCCCCCACCTTTCATTCATCCAACTGACATAGGTCCTCAGACTCTTCACACATCTGACCCTATCCATGAATTACCCTGAAAGTGAGCATGCCACAGGATCAGAAGCTGGCGAAGCTTGCCAAGCCAAGCAAGCATTACTATTTATTTATTTATTTATTTATTTTTTCCCATACAATTATGGTGACGTGACATCATTGCAAGGTTTGGCCCTTGCTCGTACGTTCTTTTTGTCAATACCAATAAATTCATCCTAATTTGGCGATGCAGCAGATGTGCAGTGGCATTTCGTGTGCCTGAATGTAGCATCAAAGAATGACAAAATTGTTTTCCTTCTTGCAGGGGGAATATGTAAGAGGAGCACACTCTTCTTCGTGTCTGCTCCAGCTTCTGCTTTCCTCAAAGTGACTTTAGAAAAAGACAGAGATGGCGCCTGGAAACGAAGGCTGTGATAGTAGTTGTGTATTAAATGAAATTGGAAAACTGCCTTGACATTGACTGTTGATTGTAAACATGAGCTTTCTTCCACTCAAACCCAGTCATATTTTCCTGGACCTTTCATTTCAGTTATGAATTGATTTGCTGAGTCATCAAAAGTCCTGATCATGATTAATTGGAAAGTTTAGGATCAATATCATTTCCAAGCTCATTTCCAGCACTGCCATTTATTCCTTAAAGTAAAGCTCTGAATTATTCATCTGTTGTGAATTGTGGAGTGATCTATTGGAAAGGAAAGGACGAAAGCTGGTGAATGACAGACAATCACTGCTCATTTGAATCCTAAATCATTTTAGTTTCAGGTTCCACAAATATACCCCATAGTGACATCTCAAACTATGTATTTATATACAGTATAACTGTAATTTTTGTTCTTATCTCCATGGCCATTTTATAATTATAGGGGATGTGCTATGGAAAATGTACCTTCTAATGGTGAGATATAAACAACATAACACAAATTTGTATTTGAGTCAAAGATAGATGAACGATCCTATATATGTAGTCCTCTGCAGTATTACAGATCCAACTATCCATCCATTTTCAACACTGCTTATCCTGAAGAATGTCACAGGATGGTGCTGGAGCCTATTCCAGCAGACTTTGTGAGAAAGGTGGACTACACACTGAGCTGGTCGCCAGTCATTCGCAGAGCACATATAGAGACCAACAACCATTCACACCCACATTCACATCATCATTGAGTGGAAAGCTATCCCACATTGCCTGCACATCATAAGAGATATTTGCATTTAAAAAAAATAAAAAAAAAAAAACATCTCTTGGACATAAATATACTAGAGTCAAATAAAAAACAGTAAGTACAGGGAAAAAAGTCCCTCCTTGTGCTGTGTGAAGATTTGTGGTGTTGCGCAAAGCAGTGTGTGAACTGCAGACCTATGAACACATATTGGGGTCTCTGGCATGCATGAGATGATGAAACTTTTGAGCATCTTTTGAGCAATTCTGAAAATGTGTCTGAGAGCAAGCTGTTTTTCTTCGAATCAGGGTTCGCTTGACAATATGGAGCCATCCATTAGATCTCGCCCTAGTCATCGCGGTATAGACAGCCACACTCTTTGACAGTAAAGAGGGCAAGGTGAGCAGTGGCAGCAATCCATTTATTTCAAAAAAGGCTATCAACAGCGCAATAACAGTGCACTCATTCTAGAGGATTGCAGAGGTTTTTTTTTTTTTTGAAGCATGTGATAGACATGTTATGATACTGTTGTATTGTGGGGAAAAACAGGTCTCCTTTGAACACTATATACAGTGAGTGACTGAAAGGATGTAGTGTATGGTCTGCTCCCTATGGCTTTCCATTAAAATCTGCAACTGAATTATACTGGGGCAACCATAGATGTTTTTTTTTTAATCTTTTCAAAAGAAGCCTGCAACTGAAAGGCCACATGTTCAAACCTCTTCAAAAAGTCCTCTGGCATTGTGGCAATTGCTCCCCGCAGAGCCGGCCATTGGGCCACTGTCATAATCACCTGATGTGTGAGTTGTGTATTCACCACTGTGATTGCTTGAATGCAAATTTCATTCAGTCTTCAAAAAAATGATGACGATACACGAATCTTAATCTGTAATAACTTGTAAAAGGGCATAATGCTGACTGTTTTTCGTATTTGTGAAAATGCAGCGATTGCATCACAGTTCAGGAAGAGGTTGCGCCTTTGACTTGTCATGCTGTCAATGTTCTATAACATGACAGGATCTGATTTACGCTTACGCTGAATATACAGACGTTAAGGAGTGCTGTCAGCTGGGCATAAATATGGATAGCGTACTCAAACGGCAATCAAATGATTCATAAATCATCGTTTTGAATTTTGCTGCAGTCAGTTCATACTGTATGTGCACTGAATATTTGCTGCACCTCTCACAAAAACTCCAATGATGCACATTTTCCAGGCCGAGCCTGGCTGAACTGTGCCATTTTAAACTAAATCCACCCCCCCACCACCACCACCACCTAATTATGCAGTCTGTTTGCAACTGCAAACAATATCCAGCAAATAGGCCATGCAACAAAGTCTTCACAGGCTTCCAATGAGCCGTTTCTGAGGTTCTTGAACTAGTTTAACCTTCCCAAGAGTCTAGGCGGAAGTTCAAAACTACATTTTAAAGCACAAGTTACACCACTCAAAGTCATAGTCAAACATGTACGGTAGATGTGCAGAGAAATAAGAAGTGCCATTGTGGACCAGACAATCAACCACGACATCGAGAGAGACATCCTGTTCAATGCATGAGAAGAGGCGACAATCTTGACAGGACAACCTGCCGCGACTAAAGCCGGCGTAAGACCTGAACATCTGGCCATTCCTGAACAAGAAGAACAATGCTCAACCTCACCACTCACCCAAATAGGCTCAGTTTGATTTTTTTTCGCAAGCTCAAATTCTTCTCGTTTGAAAGATGACATCAGAATGGCCATGACAACGGAGCTGCAGAGCATCCCTAAGGACTTCTTCCTGGAGTGCGTAAAGGTGTGGAGACGCAGGATGTGAATTGCCTGATGTGCTAGGGGGATTACATCAAGATGGGGTGAAATTTGTACTTTTGGATGTGAAGTATCTTTTTTGTGAGACCAGGCCTGGAACTTTTTTTCCAACACCGTGTACATTCAGAGACCCATGTACTGTACGCCCATATGCATGCGCACACGCACACACACAGATGATAAAGGCGAATAAGCTGCCACCTGTCTTCTTCTTGTACCCCACGGTTCCAAGCTTGGAGGCCCACAGCAGATGGAAGTGCAGGCTTCCATAGGCGCAGCCCAACTGATTAGTTGAAGGCACGATGGATCAAAAGTCTGTGGGAATCATTGTATGAGCATGAAAAATTTTCATGAGTTTTTTTTCTTTTTTTTGGTCACATCATTATCTACAACAGTCTAAGGCCTGGGTCAAATACCTACTTATTTGAATGACTTTTAATACTATCGCAGGCCTTGCTTGAACTCAAATAGCCACCCGCAAGGTCTGCCTCATTGCTTGTGTTGATTTTCTGGTTGTCCCACTGTCAAAAACATGCGACTTCAAGACTTTAAAGTAAATTATTTTCTTCAAATCAAAACCCCTTTGTCTCTGATGGTGCACTGTTTTCTGAATTTGATGGAGCCAATGTGTGATTGATTCCCTGTCAGTGACAGAAGGATTGCCTGTCTCAATGTGGATGAAACAAATCATGCCAAATAAAGTTAATCTCGATGGGGGGAAAAAATGTTTTGCTATCCAAACAAAAATGATCATAGCCAGGGTCATGAAATATATTCTCGGTCTGTGATATGTCCAGAAGGATTCCACAAGCGTAGACAGAGCTAAGAGGTTTTGGACAAAATGCAAGACCAATCAAGTACAACAAAGAACGCTGGTAACAAAGAACCAGGAAGAGGCGAGAACAAAACATAAGTACAGAAAAATGTAAAATTGCTTGCCAACTAACTCAAAGGACAAGAGAATTCGATCCACAAAGAACAGAAACCGAAAATACAAGAATATTTACAGAACAAAAACACTGTGAAAACTTAGACAAAGGCTATCAGGCAAAAATACCAAGAATGTCTCGAGAATTGAAGCATGTGAGGACAGAGTCATGAGTAAGGCTTATGAATTCGACAGCCAGTTGCCAGTGTGGCACGGCTTTTAAAGGAGATAAGTAACGAGGCCAGAATCAGGACACGTGCAGCTCATGGGGGAACGCCCATTCTCCAGCTGGAGACGAAAAAAAAACGGAAAAAAAAAAAAAAACGAGATACATTCAAAGGTCCACTGAATATAGTTTGCACCAACAATTTATCAGTTGTTGATCACAATAACATCTCTCACCTCCAGCTTGGAATAAAGTAAATGGAAGCCTTGTTACATTTGTCGCAATACAACAAGTAAAACTGAGACATATCCTCAAAGCTGAAGTTTTTGACATCTTTTTTGTTGGATCCAATTCCCTTATGTTAAAACCCCATGATCAAGTAGGAAAACACCCACTATAAAAAGAAAATTGCAATTTCTGAACCTGGAGCCAGAGAACAGATGTCAGAGCGCGCACACTTAGCAATGTTAGCCTCCAGCTTGCCTTCTAATCTAAACCATGACAGAAGAAATGACAATGTAAAAACATATCAGATCCTTCAACATCTTTAATACCTGGAAGACTAAAGCAAAAATGCCTCATTATAAATCGGCACAAAGACAAAGTTTTTCCCTAACTTGTGCAATTTGCAATTGGAACTACTTGACATGCAAGATGGTGAATTAAAAAAAAATGGCAATGTACTAGGGCTCAATTGCAGAACAAGGATATTACCATTTTAACTTAACCTTATTCTGCTTTAAAATATGTTTTTATGCTGCTTGATATATGTACACTCATCCCACTCACAACCCAGTTTACAAAGTGACCCAATGCAAGACAATATGGAATGATAGTGAGAGGAACTGGCTTGTTGTCCTGCATTTGCAGTAGGACTTCTCAGAATGGTGACAGTTGGAGTGGATGTGACTCATAGCTGCACGGCAGTAGCCTGTGAATCACAAGCTTCGAGCTACTTTGCTTTGCCGGTTTAATCTTCAAGATGAACTGCCACCGAAAATATTGACACTGAATCTCAATTTCCATATGCATTACTTTGTGTTCTTGGCCTCAGTGACAGCTCATTGTACGTTGTGTTTGATTGTGTTTATTTGTGCTAATTACCATGTAGTCCACCTCTTCCGGAAGCTTCCTCTTATGGTCAATGATTCCTGAGCCACCCATTGGGGTTGCATTCTTTCCCTGATCTTAAACGTGCTTGTTCCACTGCCAATTGTGATGATATCGCAAACGCAATTATCGTTCAGCCCTTGTTTCATCATATCCGTATCTTGGCATCAAAACTCTGCTTGATCAGGAGGTGAGAGTTGAGGTTGCTACTCCTTCAATTTGAGAATGTACCGCCTGCCAGCTTCTCATTTTGTTTTTCTTTCGAGGAGAGTGGGTGGGGATCAAGGATTTGTGCTTGTTTTTGCTTTCATTGGTATGTTGCCACCCACATTTTGTTGTTCACCACCTTTTGTTGCAGACCTCGGCACTTCTCAAACGTGATGCCATTCATTTTTGAGCATGTCCTTCACTCTTTTTACTGCAATAAAAAATGACAAACAAATCCAGGTTTTTACTAATCAAAACCCCTGGATGACCAGTGAAACCGGGATGCGCCTCAAATCCTGTAATGCAATCTTCAGAACACGTGACCAGTTCCTGTTCAGAGCTTCCAGAACTGAGCTGAAGCGTGGCATCAAAGAAGCCAAGCAGGCCTTCAAACGGAAGATTGAGGAGCATTTCAGGAATAATAACCCACAGAAGATGAGGCAGGGTGTATAGCACTTAACAAAATACAATGACAATTATAATGCAGATGCCTCGTTGGCAGAGGAGCCAAACCGCTTCTTTGCCCGCTTAGAGACTGACAGAGCAGGTTCAGTCTCACCTCACCCACTTTCCTCCAGCAGCCCACTGACACTTCAGGAACACAAAGTGAGATGTGTGCTAAGGACCGTGAACCCCAGGAAGGCAGCCTTTCCACACTCAGCCGATCCCCATCACTTCACTTACAGAGCAAAATGTGGGACGCCATTCAAACAGCTCTCCTCACCGCACTGAACCACCTGCAGCAGCCAAGGAACTATGTGAGGATGCTCTTCATCGACTTCGGTTCAGCCTTCAACACAATCATACTGGACATACTGACAGACAAACCTTCCATCATTGGACCATCCACTTCCATCGTCAGATGGATGAAGGCCTTTTTAATAAACCCACCACATTCTATCAGGCTCGGGCACCACCTTTCCTCCCCCATCACACTCAGCACAGGCTCCCCCCAAGGCTGTGTACCGAGTCCTCTCCTTTTGTTAGGATGCATTGATTGTCCACGGTGTCGCCCCTCCCTTTTGTTGTTCCCTTTTTCAGTGTGGACTGGGCGTCTCGCTAATTGGTGCACCTGGCCTCCCTCACACACCTGCGAGTCTTTTGCTCATCAGCCACTTGCAGCATAAAAGCCAGCCTGAACAGCCACCCGTTTGCCAGTTCGTCAGTGTTCTTTCCTGCTGTACTCGCTCCTGCCAAACTGCTACACTCCAGCATTCCTGTACTCCTCAACTTGGTCATTTTGACTCCCTTTCAGTTCCTGCCACCTAGACCTGACCCACTTCTTGGCAATAAACCATTCAGAGTTCATTGTGTCTGCGTGTGGGTCCTGTGCTCTTTTTCCACGAAGCCTAACACCTTTACTGACTATACACCTTTGACTGCTCACCATCCGATCCCTGCAACCGTTCCATTATAAGGTTTGCCGATGACACCGCTGTGGTTGGGCTCCTCTCAGGCAGGGATGAATCTGCCCACAGAGATGAGATCGGGTAATTGACAACCTCAGACTCAACACCAAGAAACCAAGGAGTTAGTCACGGACTTACGCAAAAGCAAATTGGCCCGACTAATTATAAACGGTGACTGTGAGGGTCAGATCAGTCAAACATCCAGGGGTCCCATCACTGAAAACCTCTCCTGGTCTGCTCACACCGTAGCGGTGGTGAAGAAGGCCCAGCAGTGACTCCACTTCTGGAGGGTGGTCTGAAGGAACAATTTAGAGGAGAAATTGCTGGTGTCCTTCTAAAGAGACAGTGTGGAGAGCATCCTCATACACTGCATCACAGTGTGGAACTGGCGGTGCACAGTCGCACACAGGAGAGCCCTGCAGAGGGTCATTAGTAGTGCCTAGTGGATCACTGTTCATTCTCTACCCGAATGCACACCATGGCCAGCTCTCGCCGCCTCAGCAGAACTAGAACATTCTTCGAGACTGTTTTCAACCGGGTCACAAACTGTTCAACCTGCTGCCCCAATGGTAGGCGCTACACGAGTCACAAGACACGGGCAAACAGGTTTGAAGACAGTTTCTTCCCCAGAGCCACCACTGCGCCAAACAAGTTATAAAAACATGACGTCCAACAAAATATGCATTAACTGAATCTGGTTAACAACAATATCTGGAACCTGCTAACATGTGCCATACTGTCTGTCAAAATCATGTGCAATAATTGGAATCTGTGAACAATTAAGTGCAATGCTGAATTTGAGAACATTGCACTTAATTGTTGCACAAATTGTTAACCAATTTCAGTTAATGCACATTTTGTTGGACGTCGTGTTTTTATCGCTTGTTTAGTGCAATAGTAAATAAGTGAAGTGCAATAGTGTGACAATAATGCATACAACAGATGGAAACAAGGGAAATTCAGACCACTACGGAGGCCTTACATATTGCCCTTTTATTTTGATTGTGATATTGATTGCTTTTTGTTTTAATTTGACTGACAATAAAGGCTTTGATTGATTGAAATCACAACCTTGCCATTTTCACAGTCATTTTTTCCTCGAGACCTCATTTGTTCCAACTATTTTGTCAGAAAATAACGCCACAGCACAAGTGTAAGGGCACTGTGGGCATGAGCATAAAACTATAAAGGCAGAAATGACTTATTTGAAAAGGTTTTCCTTCCACAAAATAGCAAACGGTTTGATAGGGCATTTCTATGTATGTGTCCATCCCCCATTTGGTTTTAACTTCAGGTGTGTCAATGTAATTAGGATCATTAGGGGGAGTTCTGAGCTTTGGATAACACCCACGTGAAATGCTAAATCTTCTAAGCTGGTAAGAGGTTTGGCCATGTAGAAGTCAAGGCTAAATCATGCCTTGGCACAGAGTGGCAGGCTTTCCAGTCAGAATAAGTTGGACAGCTGGTATTAGTGGCGAAAGTGGTTACAGATTAGTTGCATGGCCAGAACAGCTTTTGGAGGCTTGTCTTTCAACAATTTCACTTGCTCAAGGCTCCAACTTTGTTTGTGACACTGCATGGATAGAAAACAGCATGGTCCTTCAAAAAAAAAAAAAAAAAAAAAATAGGGATATTTATACACATTTGATCTGGTATGCCTGTGATATATTTTAAAAATGTCACCAAATTTCCCATGCAGCTCCACAGATGGATGTCGCTAGTCAACAACAGTACTGAAAGCTGGACTGCAGCACTTTTGTGCCTTGCATTATGCTCTCTGCTGAGTCATCATATTGTATTTAACATATTTACTTTTTTTTCCATCTCGGAAACGACTACGTTATTCTCTTACGGCCAAGTGTACTTTGATAAACATGGATGGAAAGTGAATATTTTGCAGTTGAAAGCAGGACCGGCACCCTACCTTACATTCAAGAGCATAAATCAACCTTTGCTGACAAGAGTTGAGCTCGGTTTTGTTTTTGTGAGGCTGAGTGGTTCCGCTGCAGACTGAGAGGGTGTCAGACAAGCGTAGACAGGTCATTTCCTATCCATGTAGGGGGCCAAAGAAGCTGAGTCAGCAGTCCCGAATTCAGATGATGACAGCTATGGATGCACCCAGTCAGGTCCTAGGCAAGGCCATTCCTCCTCATCAGCCTCTCAGAGGGAGAGTTCAGTCAAGTCAGCACAACACTGATAAAACGGTGGCTGTGTGGCCTCCTCTTTCTTTCATTATAGTCTGCAGAGCAAAGAGGAGGGTGCATTTGACTGGGAGAATGAGCAGGAACCAAAAACAAGGATAGAAGAAGAAGATTATCCCTGCTGAGTGCAGGCTGTGTCTCGGCTTCTTCCTTTCTCAGACCTCCTGTTGCTCTCCGTCGCCACGGAGCGCTCCTGTAAATTGATTGCTCCGACTTCAAATCCGGGTTCCAATTTTCGTTAACGGCTAATTCCAGTCATTCCAGTCGTTTTGCTCAAATGGAATTCCAATGACAGTCAACCTCAACTTTTTACAGATGTACTTCACAGAAGTACAGAAGGAATTCACAGATTTCAAAAATGAACAATATGTCATATTACGTACGAACTAACCCCACTTGCCCGATCATTGTTAGTCATTATTGTGCCAGTATGAAGCGCTATATAAATCGGGATGAACCGTATTGTATTGTATTGTACAAATATATTGCATTTTAGTCATATGCATTTGATTCAGTCGAATTTTCTTAAAACTCTGAAGACACATAGCATGATTTATTCTTGACATTTTGGTCCTCGATTGGCTAGCAACCAGTTCAACGTGTACCCGGCCTCTCCCTCAAAGACAGCTGGGAGAGGCTCCAGTCCACCAGCCACTTGAGTGAGGAGAAGCGGTTCAAAGAATGAAAAAGAAAAGTTCCTGAAAATATGATCAGTGATACCAATCTAAATTCTTGGCCAAACTGCTGCCAGTATCACCAAAGTCTCCAATTCACGGAATTCGAGTTGAAAGCCTTGATCTGGAAAAGGGTGTACGAAGGCTGGGTGATGATTAACAGGCTTTACTCCCAATTGGAAATTCATAGTCACACAAGGATCACATGGCATGAACGGTAACCTTTTGATAACGGGCGAGAACAGTTGGCGGTACACAGGAGAGGGATCGTGTGTTTTATAACAGAGAAAAAAAAAAAAAAAGACAGCCTGCTGGTGCACAAGGGTAACAGATGAGCCAGGTTTGGAGCATGAGTCAAACGCTCAGCATAAAAACATTTAAAAGGACTTTGTGGTTAATTAGGAACTTCAGACCTGATGTCAAAAGTTTAAATTCATCGAGCGTTGCCATGTAATGTCAGAAGCGTGAAGGTCAGTAAGTTACACGGTTGGGGCAATCACTCAAACTTTCTGTTTTCCAAAATCTGCTGCCTCAGCATTTTGCATTGCCATTGCAATTGTTTTTTTGTTGTTTTATCAGATCAAACACCGTGTTGCCATACTACCAACACAGTATTGTCTTTTTTTTTTAAAGACCAGGGTACAGGCCAAATGGATGTCTTTTTGTGGACAGGAGATGAAATAAGGATGTCGTTCAGAAAGAAGAGTCAAAATTATGTTTAATGAGAATTAGGTGGATATAACGTATCGTTAAAAGAAATGTCACAGCACAGGGCAGTTCGAGGAAAATGACCTCTCTTGGTGAGTCATGTAACTGATAAATGTTACATTACAGGCTGATGACAGCAAGGCAAAGTTCCACCATGCAGAAAATCCGACAAGGTATTCTCATAGTTCCTACAAACAGATGTTTTGCTCTCTTGTCACCAGCACTGACCTCCTCAGAGACGTTATCATTGGATGCCAGCTCTTCTGACTGTAGCTGCCATCTTGAGTTAGTGACGGCCTGGCGTGCAGAGGCCTTCCTGTCCGCCTGTCAGCTCAATGGAGGAAGAGGAAGTGGATCTCGCCCACAGCTTGTGCCCACATTTCACATTGACTCAGCTTCATGCCACACCATTCCTGTAGGCGGCTGCGGAGCACAATTCTGCGAATGAAGCCAAGCAGACGTAATACACATGAACAACTCGCCCATCCTTCTCCATTTAGAGAGTTTAATGTCTTTGGGTGGTCTGAGTAGAACAGCAATGGGAGCAATTTGGCTGGAAAGGCAATTCTAAATGAAGTTCAAGACTGCCTTTATTTGTTATTCAAATTGCAGTTGATTGCACTAAATTCGGGCTTTCATTCAGAAAGCTGTAAACTCGCAAGTTCAAAATACTGTGGAAGTACGGTCGCGATTGATTGGCAAGTCCGCCTCACAGCGGAGACGACGTGGGTAAGATTCCGGCTCCGGCCTTCCTTGTGTGGAGTTAACATGTTCTCCCCGTGCCTGTGTGGGTTTTCTCCAGGTACTCCGCTTTCCTCCCACCTTCCAAAAACATGCATCGGAGGTTCACTGATCACTAAATTGTCCTAAGTGTGATTGTGAGCATGAATGGTTGTTTGTCTCCATGTGCCTTGCGATTGGCTACCAACCAGTTCAGGGTGTACCTACTGCCTGAAAGCAGCTGGGACGCCCACGACCCTCGTGAAGAAAAAGCGGTTCGGCTAATAAATGGATGGATGGATAAAAATCATGGAGAAGAGTACAACGATCACAAGATTTAATCAGGGTTGGATATACCTGAGGGCGTAATACCCATTACAAAGCACGTTTTTTTTTTTTTTTTAACTGATAGTCCCCACTGTCAGCCAAATGTACTTAATCTCCTAACCAAACTTTTAAACTAAGGTAACTGATTTTTTTTTATAACTTACCAGTGTATGTATGTGTATATATATATATATATATATATATGCCTGTACAGAATGATTTTTGGGGGGGTAAAAAAATAACTGGAGAAAATTACACCAGCCAACCACCACTGGTTATGAATCCATCCTACAGCTAAAGAAATGATAAGGCTTATCTTTTGACTTTTTACATAAATTACAAAGAGATTTAAGTTGACCTCACACATATATATGTATATACAATGTGTATTTATTTATTTATTTACATTTTTCTTACTCCAAAAAGCAAACCAGACCATCAATAATCATTTTATGAGCTGTAGTGTGTCTGTGTAGCCTCAGCAGTAAGCGGCAAGCATTTCTAAGAAACTAACGAGGTGTGCATCACTACCAGAGTAACAGACAGTACGCCCACTCACATCACATGCAGTGTCATGGCTACATTGATGAGCAAAATTGTTCCACCCAAGACAACATGTTTGTTGTCAGACAGCATTAACATCACGCCTGACTCTTGTCTTTTTTTTTCTTTTTTATTGAGTCATTTGGATTTGACGGTCTTTCTATTACTGTAATTCAAACTAGATCATTCGTGCAGCCTTCTGGGTATAAAAATCACATGTTCAGTCTCAGCTCCAGGTTTGTATCAGGTTGTCTTTGCCTCATGTTCGTGTGAAGCCTCTGGTGCCAAGACCTACTGCTGATCGCACACCATTGCTTTGAATTGCAGTGGTAGGGGGAATGGATAACTGAGGCAATATTAATCTGGAAAACAAAACAAAACAAAAAAAAAGACAGAAATGCTTAGAAGTCTTGATTTTATACAGAACATTTTATATTCAGAAAGGCACAGGCCTTATTTGAAACAAATAGTTGTATTGCAGTGCAATCATTGAATAGATGGTTGGTATTAGTCTTTGGACAATTGCTGGCAGTTACAGTCACTGTTGTCATACTACAGAATATGCTATCAGCAGGTTTATGAGTTGGAAACAGAAAACCACTAGCATGCATCAGCATTGGAAGGGGGATTACATTTTTGGCAAATGTAACTAGGACAGGCTTCAGTGTTGCCATATTATTATTATTTTTTTGTTGTGTGCACTGTCACAATAAAAGTTTCTTGTTGATCCAGATTGAATGTGCCAAGAGAAATAACCTTGGAGTGTTGATGGAAAAAATGTTCGGCATTAAAAACAGAAAAATCAATGAGTGCATCACAAAACATTGGAACATGTGATACCTCAAATATTATATATATATATATTATATGTGTGTCATTGTTGCATTTATTTGTTGACTTTCAGTTGTTCCGTTTGAGTGATTCCATACATTTGAACGGTAACATCCCAAGCTTCTTTGTAATTTTATCACCATTTAAATTGTCTGTTTTCTTCCGTTTGTCTCATTTTTTAAAGTGTGCGTGAGCATGTGGGCAGTGTCGAAATGTGGCCCAGCAGGCATCGTGGTCATTATCCATAGGAATGGTAGGTTACGATGGCAGAGAAGCATGTTGGGAGTGGGAGGTGTATGATGCTGGCTTGTCACATCCATTCCCCCGTATCTGCTGTTGACATCAGCCCTGAAGGCAACGTCTTGACACTGGATGTCTCTGAGTCATGGGGCACGGGGGTGCAGTGAGAGGATATTCCTCTCTACACTCACACTGAGACACCAGCCATCGTATGAATCACCAGGATGCAGACTATTTCCGGGGCCGGTTACAACAGCTTGGTCTAAAAAAAATAAAAATAAATCAAAAAACAAAAAAATAAAAAGCCGTTTGTTTGGACTGTGATCGTGGAAATTTTGGCAAACCCAGTCCCAGTCAGGTTTGGAAAATGATACAGCTGACGAACTGTAATTGAGTGATGAGGAAAGCATGGTTAAAATAACAATGACAGAGCGATGGACTGGTGATGACAGTTTTGATTCGGCTGGAAATTATGATGGGCTGATGATGAGGCGTCCAGTTGGGAATAGGTATGTATTTGTCTCAAGTGGATCTTGCAGCCAGCAATGAATTGAGATGCGACACCGAAGTTGCTGTTTGAGTGCTATGAATTGCACATTGATTGATTTGGCATTGCACATGAGCAAAGTATCTGAACCTTCCAAATGAGTTATTTTCTACCTCTCATTTTTCTCAATAGGTAATCTTGAAAAGCAAAGAAATATTGATTTACGCTTCGGTCTGGTTCTCCTCATCTGATTTCATGTGGTGAGGTCAAAAACAAGTACGGAAACTTCGACAGCTTTGATATGATAGTGAGGTAGATCGCAATCAATTGGTCTTAACATGGGGATTTGTATCTGTTTATCGACCATATAAAGACATGCTTCTGAGATTATATGAAAGGAAAACATTGTGAGTGTATTTGAGGATCTTGTACATTACACTAAATCACCAAATAAGACTTTGAGGGATGCAAAACAGAATTTTTCTACTTGCGGCATGATGAATGACTGCGTCCAGCTATACCGATGCACTCAATTCGCTTCCATCTCTGCTTTCGCCTTCCTAAAGTGCACAAAATAATCACAATCAGGTTGTCCCTGGGACCATTTAAACACATTCATACCAACGCTTCCGCTCCACTGTTTCATATTTTACAAGAACGGTTCAATGAGTGTAGCGTACAACTCTATATTGCGCAAACAAAAATGTACCCCTTTGGATTATTTATTCACAGAGTTCAATTTCATTCAATAAGTCACCGCTGATTCGAAATTGGTTAGAAATGACAAATATGTCTAAAAGGCAGGCACAAGCACAACATAAGGCCCCGGTACATATAGATTGTGGTTGTATAACAGTTGCTTGCTTCAGTTAGAGCGACCAAAGCAGCACTTTCCATTTGCTGCCTGAGTTTTGTCTGCAATATTTGGAGAGATTTTTATTTTCAAGGTCAAAAGTGACTAAAAGCAGCTGTGCTGATTTAAATGGAACAAGCTTTTAACTGAGAATGTTTCATTTGCAAAATGCATTTTACTTTTACCTCCAACACCTTTTTAGTCTTTGTGCCAAACAAATCCAATGTTGTGTTGTTGTTTTTTTTTTTTTTCTTCAATTGCAAGTCCCCAAAAAGTAATACATTAAGGCCCATTAAAAGCGATCTTTGCTCAGTTGTAGACCACTCAATGACTTGCAACTCTCGCTTTGGTCATATTCGATTTATTCGGTTAATTTGAGAAACTGGGGGAACAGAACATTCACAATTCAATGACGCGACCTCCATTCAAGAAATGAGGCTTTGCAAGCCCACTTCCACTCACTTTTGGTGTATAATTCACACATTCACAGCATTGTAATAGGTTTTGCCCAGGCTCCAGCATATTCTTTATTACTGTACTGGAGCTGAAATCGGATGCAATGTGGATGAGGAGAGATGAATAAGTTTTACCTGTTGCATATTTTCATTTCGACCATCTAACATAAATGCTGACATTTGTTGCCCATGCTGGACAAAATCAATGATTGTTACAAAAAGAAAGGTCAAGAATTAAAATCCCACAACCTCTATCCTGCAATGCATGGTCTCCAAAGTTTCGTCAAATCTGCTATATTCGAAGAAAGAGAGTTTTGAGCTTCTGTCGCATACAGCACGAGAAGTTGAACCCAAATGCAAGACTGGAGGCAAAAATCAGTCACATTTTAATAACAGTAAAAAGGTCAGTACACAGGCAATCAGTCAATAATCAAAAAAGTGTCAAAGCTTACTTGGTGCGGAACGTGACGACCGGGGACAATAAACTGCTGGCGACGAGACCGTGACACGGCATAAAATAACACGCGGTAATCATGCAGGGATGACGAAGTGCTGGCGGAGGGCAGGAAACACGCACACACTCCTCCGTGTCAGGGTAAACTTAAGTTTAACATCATTTGTACATGCATCTTATTCACAAATCATTTCAATTATCCAATTATCATTTTTATCCCCAATTATCTTCTTTTTTTTTTTTGCCATAAATAAGGTCACATTTTGTCGCCGGCAACTCATTTGAGCACATTTCATTATTTTGTAAATACGTCCCATTTCAACTCGGGGTTAACGTCAACATAATCACTCTGTGCTACTATTGTTGACTCCAACAAAAATAAAGGATGTTAGGCATTAATTTAGAAATGTTAACGGTAAACACGTGCTTATAATTCCTAAGCGGGAAACACGATGTTGAATTATAGTCATACTACAGTCATATTCATATTGGAAGCTGTATACATGCTCCATGGCAGCTGCATTCAACAGATAAGGCACTTAAAGAACAAACCTGATGGCAGCACCGAGACCAAAGACTGGTAAAATAGAATGACTGTATAAATCCCATGTGGAGCTTTCCATATCTTAATAGTCCAGAGAGAGGGCAATGATTTACAACACAACGATCTGTATGAGTGTGTGCGCGCGAGCGTGCGTGTGTAAATGTATTTTCTGTGTGTGTGGGCGTGCATGCGTGTGTTTGGCATGCTCGGAATTGTGCTGCACAGGACATCATTTTACTTGTCCTGAATTAGAGAAACTGCTTTTGCACAGCACATCTTTTAAGAGCCACAGAATGTGAGAAGTCAAAAGAACTTCCGGTACATTTTGAAGACTTGCTTCGCTGAAGATTGCAAAGTAATGGTTTTGAAACTACTTTTGGCACAAAATGTCTCGTCCATAAATGGGGACGGGACATCTTGAGTTGGGCTGCTGTCCCTCTGATTAGATTGGTCCAACTATTTTTTCTTTTTTTTTTTTTTTTTTTGCGAATGCCAATTTGATTTAAATTGCAATTGTACAATCCTTTTTTTTTGAGTCTGCTTTTTTGAACACCAGACTATGAGAACAAGTTGAACAATGATTACATCTGTAGACAACAGCATGAACAATATTCCCTTCCAAAATGCACGTTAAAGTTTTTAGAATTCAGTTACTGACCATTTTTATGTTGCCAGTTCATACTTGTGGAGGTATTCCAGTTTTGAATACGCATTTGGTTGGTGAGTTTTTCAAAATGTTTTTTTTACAGCATATTCAAAATAAAACGTCTGGCGCATGTATCTGCGTTGTCCCCCGCCTTACCCCCTTATATTCATTTTTGGAATGTGATGATTATTTTGAACACGGTGATAATTTTGGTCCCGATATAATGGTGATGTGAAATTTGACATTTCATCTGCAGTGATGCGCGGCTTGCTTCCGGCGCGGTCTCAGATGTGTGATGCCTGCTGGGAGCACCTTTATTTCACCCTTAAACAGTCTCACTGACATCGATGTCTTCTTCAGCTTCTCCCATTTCTTTTCAATAACCCGAGCTTGGAATGAACTTACAGTTCATGTGGTTTTGAATAAGTGTTTCGTACCTCTTCCTTTCCTCTCTTTCCCCATCAAAAAGCTTTGAATCAATTTCATGCCCTACAAATGCTGTTTACCCTCTTGGGTGTGGAACAGCTGCTTGCTCCTGACGGCTTCTTGAGCGTTCTTTGCTCTCTCTCTCTCTCTCTCTCTCTCTCTCGGAATGAACTTACAGTTCATGTGGTTTTGAATAAGTGTTTCGTACCTCTTCCTTTCCTCTCTTTCCCCATCAAAAAGCTTTGAATCAATTTCATGCCCTACAAATGCTGTTTACCCTCTTGGGTGTGGAACAGCTGCTTGCTCCTGACGGCTTCTTGAGCGTTCTTTGCTCTCTCTCTCTCT
>NW_017804997.1:1788147-1815546 GCF_001891065.2 Hippocampus comes
GGGGGGGGGTGCTAGAGCCTATCCCAGTCATCTTCGGGCAGTAGGCGGGGGACACCCTGAACCGGTTGCCAGCCAATTGCAGGGCACACAATTTCTGTTCCGCTCTATCCTCACAAGGGTCGAGGGGGGGGGGGGTGCTAGAGCCTATCCCAGTCATCTTCGGGCAGTAGGCGGGGGACACCCTGAACCGGTTGCCAGCCAATTGCAGGGCACACAAAGATGAACAACCATCCACGCTCACACTCACACCTAGGGACAATTTAGAGTGCTAAATCAGCCTGCCATGCATGTTTTGGGAATATAGGGAGGAAACCGGAGTACCCGGAGAAAACCCATGCAGGCCCGGGGAGAACATGCAAACTCCACACAGGAAGGCCAGATCAAACCCACAACCTCTGCACTTTGAGGTCGACGTGCTAACCACTGGCCCAACATACTGTATATATATCCACACATATACACACACACACACACACACACACGCACACACACACACACACACAAATAAAATAAACAAACAAAAAAAAAACGCATTACAAAGAGCCTATATGACTTCAGTGCCTGAAATGCAGGATTGATCATGGAAGACAATCAGTACGCACGATAATTTTTCATTCACGGTCATGACTTTCAAAGACACTTTAAAGTCGCTAGCATGTCCAGCAGCAAAAAAAAAAAAAAAAAATGTGGAGGAAGACGTTTAAAAATCACTCCATCAGAAAAAAAAAAAAAAAAAAGCCTTCGGTTACTGTAGCTCGATGGCTATGACAAGACATTCAATTCTCTCTCTATAAATCATACAGACAAATACCTACTGGAACAATCACTTATTGGAGTAAATGTCCATTTTGAAATGCTCACGCACCCCTGTGGTGTTCATAGAAAAAAAAATGTGGATCCTTCTGGCATTTGATATGAAACTCTGTTAGATTGCCAAATTGCATAAAAACTCACTTCTTATCCTCAGAAGTTCCAAGGCAGAAATTGATCTATCAAAAAGACTTTCTTCTTCCCATAGTTTATGGGCTCATTGGAACTGTTGGAAATTTTGCGAGGGTGGAGTCAAAGGCAGAGAAGAAGAAAAGGAACAGCAAGCATAAGACCGCGGAACAAGCACCAATTGAAAAGTTCTGCGCGAACTTTTGCTGGTCCTTTATTTTGATTGCTATCTACACAGACGATAGCATTCTAAAAGGCTATATTCTCTAAATGTAACAATTTCATGGATTCTTCCTCAATGGATTCAACAGGTGTGAGTGCCGAGTGTAACATAGGACAGAAGGCCAGGCAAAGAGAAAGGTCATAGCGACACAATGGCCTCGCTCAAGTAAGTCCCTAATTATGTACCAAAAAGGCCTAATTTAACAGCACCTTATTTTGCTTCCCATTCCCTTTGTCATGTGGACATGAGAGCAGCGTGCTTTGCTTCCTTTTTCCACAAAAAAAACAAAAAAAAACCAAAACTGTCTCGTAATATTACCAACGCCTGCACCAATGTATCAGACACGCTGAATCGTCTAAAGGTAGGCGTCAGATATTCTACCACTGACAAAGATGTCACATATAAAGTACAAACGCAATGTCGCTATTTGTTGGAAATCGGCTTTATCTATCGTGTGAGTCCCAAACAACTGGGTAATATTTATAGAAACTCTAATCCCATTTTGTATGCAGCCGAAGATGAAGAAGGTTGCACACTGAAAAAGGGCATGAGCATTACAGGATAGTTACATCATTGTAGAAAATTGTCAAGACTCAATTGCTTTAGCATTTGAATTCATTTTCATTAAACCTGCCAAATAACTGAATTATTTGAAAAAAAAAAATTCCCGGTTCCCCTTACATTCAGATTTTGTCTTTTGAGTTTGATGGCCTAAAATTATGCAACCTTCTGGAACTTGTACGGTCCGTTTTATTCCAGCTTTTAATGCAACGGGTTAACTATTTTTGCAGTCTTGAGAGGTTGATGGAATTGGTGGTGGTGGTGTGTGGGGGGTGGGGTGAGGGGTGAGCTACTACCACTGTTGACTCACTGTTCAGTAGACATGAGTGACAGCCGAAACTGTGCGAATCCCCTTTGTGTTGCAATCCTGATGACACCACCAACCCATTTGAACAAGGCATCTCATTTGGACATTTGTTTTCAAAGCGGTCATTGTAGGCCTCATGATCACAGTTTTAAAGTGGAAGACCGGGGGTGTCGCTTTTGAGATTAAGGTCAGATCCAAAGATATCCTGTATTGATAATGAATTAAGCGGGTCTATTCTTACAGTGACACTGTCACGTAAAGCCAACGAATACACATCAAATTCTCGACAGAAATATTGTGGGTTTTCATTGGCATCATTTTAGGTAGAGCATTCGAATTTTATTTTTTTCAACATTCTCAGGTTGAGTAATTCTGGGTGTGATCGATTGATCAACGAAAAGTGGTTCATGACAGGAGGCTTGTTGCGATGAGTGTCACAGTGTTGTGCTGTTACATCGAAGGTGGGCCGTTTCCTTTAACCCTTTCCTGTGCCGTAAACGGGTCAACACTCAGGGGAGGTGATTATTCTCCAGCCTGGTTTAATGGTCCTTCCTGACGGCACTTAATGAAAATTAATGACAAACTTTAAGATCGCATGGAAATAGGGCCAGTAGGTGGATTTTTCCTGCTTCAAGAATGTAGCACATTAGGTCCTGGAATAGGACAATGGATGCCGGGGCTGCATTTCGACCATTTCAGAACATGTTTAAATCCAAGACAAGCCTCTGATGAACTGTCTCAGCGGTATTCTTGCTTCATCATCAACACATTAGTCAGCCCAGCTGAATGAAAAGAGTAAGCAACACGAACTGGAAGAGCTCAGCTTCAGCCTTAAGCTGGTCAAAATCTCATTAACGCGTATTAATGGGTGACTTGCAAAGTTGTGATCCCCACAACATGGATTGGCTCTGCAGCCTCTTAACCCGACTTTTAGTCTCAGAGATTAGGTCTGATCGGATGGCCAGGTTTTGCTTTCTGTGGGAAGCCTCTTTGCATACGCGTTTCAGGAACCAAGGCACTCGTCACCTTGAGGCAGAATGGAGCTTGTTGCACTTCTCTTCGAATCACGTTGGAGTTTTGTGTGTTCGTAGGAGAGAATTCCAGATTATTTTCTCTTCAATTTTGATGAGGTTATGTTTTTTTTTTGTTTTGTTTTTTGTTTTTTTGGGATATAATTCAAAATATTGGAGAGTCAGTGAAGGGGTTCACCTGCCTGACTGGCACCAAGGCAGCATGAGTTCAGTCCGCCTTCAATGACAACATGACTATGAGTGAATGAATGTCTGAATCTTATTAGAAACAGGTTTTATTTGGTTGCTGTTGGTTTGAAGCACAGTATCATAAATTACAGATGCGTGGAGGATACACTGTGGTTGTCTATGGCTTTGCATTGCTGGTCATTACTAAACTAGCAATCCAATTTCCCTCACTGGGTCAAATGTCTTTCTAGCCATTTGTCAAATCCAAACACAACCGTTCTTTTATTTTGTTCCACTTTTTTCTTGCTTTGATGTAACTTTGTCTTCCTTTAACACAGGTGTGTCAAACTCATTTTTGTCGAGGGCCACATCGGAGTCACAGTTTCCCTCGGAGGGCCATTGTGACTGTGAAACTGTATAAATGTTTAATCACCACCTCGTATTATTACACATAATGTACACGATTAAAATATTTTGAAATCAAAAGTCAAGGAGAGTAGTTTGTTCCCCTGTTGTTCAAGTTTCTGTAATAATGTGAAAGAAGAAAATGCCTGTAATAGCTCAACATGCCTATTTATTACATATGACAACTTCAAATTTCGGTTCAGATTTTAGCAAGCGTCATGGAAGTTGACCTGGTTGATTTTCTTTCGCGGGCCACATAAAATGATGTGGCGGGCTAGGTCTGGCCCGTGGGCCTTGTGTTTGACACATTGCTGAGTTTGCAACACTGGTGAATATTCTGAAAAAAAAAAAAAAAACACCTGTCACATCAACGACTAAGATGGTTCATTTTGTTGAATGCACTTTTGGTACATTCGGGCATGTACGTTGCATGTTTGTTTGAACACCAGAGTGACACGGGAGCATATGTGTGTATGGAAATGTATGTATGTGCAGCCTGCGTTGTGTGTTGACACATATGTCACAATGTCTTTCAGAGTTAACAGATTGTTTTTTTGTGCTCTTTTATGGATGCCAAGCCAAGATATTAGGAGCTGATACTTGCAGCAAGTATCGCAAAGCATTGTAATTTATAGGCCGTGTTTCTGCTGATACAGCCGGGCTGTCAAAAACATCAGCATGTGCACACAAACACTGGCCTTTCTTTCCGAGAGGCACCCAATTGCATATAGAGCAGACCACCGCACAGCCCCAGACCGAGAGGAAGGGAAGAATTGAATCTCTCTCCGCCTATTCCCTTCTCACTCTCTCATTTTCACTGACTGTTTATCCTTCCCTTTTTCTCACCCACCCCGCCGTTTTTCATGCCGCCAAGAGATTATCGTCTTTTTCCCTACTTTCACAGAGGCGAACCCATCAAGCTGGGATTTATGTGGAACGCTGTTGTTCAAGACCCCTCATCCACTTTAAAAAGAAAGCATGTACGGTAATAAAGGGAGGAGTTGTGTTACACACTGCAGGTTCGTGGTGACTATGATGGCGACCACACTTGAAATGGTTATCAGTTGGCCTCACTATTGTGTTGGGCAGTTATGAATTTGAGGACACATTAAATTCCCCCTTTGATATTGACAGATGGAACATTACATTTTTACACCACTAGAGCTGCCAAGGCCCTACAGATCCTGAAAGCATCGGATTTTAATCCATCACAAAATGATATTGATCTTCACTATAGTTACAATACCTGTTTAAATCAAATTACACAGTCATTAAAATGCAGTGATTTGGGTGATGTGGATATTACAATGCTAGAGCACCACTGATGATTTACAGTTCATCATTGTACGGTGCACTCAAGAATTTGCTTTTAAATCTTTAGGGGAGGTCAAAGAGCTTTCTTGGTGATGTGTGAAAAGCCTCGTAAAAAGCCTTCATACTTGACAAACCATTGACGGAACTGAGCATGAATGTAGGTGGACTAAGTGTGAAAAATGAACAAACATCAACAGTGCCTAAGAAGGAGATGGTCAAATGAGTGTCCAATATAGAAAATGTATTTATTTCCCCTGGTCAAAACGGGATCTTAGTCTGTTTCAGTTTCAACTGATTTTTGTTGACCTTTTTTTTTCTGATAGCCTCTCTCTGGATGCATGATTGGATATTGATCTGTGGATGTCGGGGGAGCTCAGAAACATTCTGCATTTTCTTTACCCCAGTGAAAGTTGTTTACATGGTGAAAATGCATCTGAATCAAGGCCAGCAAAAAAAAAAAAAAAAAATATATATATATACGTGGTCCTACACTGCAGCAGTAGCAAGAGATGACAACACCGACAAAAAAAAATATTATATATATATATATATATTTGCCCAATTCAGCTTTTGACTACTGTATTTTCCGCACTGTAATTCGCACCTAAAGCATTTACTTTTCACAAAAGCCGCTCCGCTTTATAATCGGATGCGCCTTATATATGGATCAATATTCTGATTTCTTGGACGTAATATTTTAAATGTTCTGTAAAGTGCTTTGTTACAGCTGCAGCGGTTGTGAAAGCGCTCTATAAATAAAGCTGTATTGTATTGTATTCCTTTAGTGTAGCTCCATCTAGTGGATGCAAAACGCAACCACAGCCACTATTGCGGCTTCTATTCTATGCACCTTATAATGTGGTGCGCCCTACATATGAAAACTGTTTTGTCATAGGTCATTCAATGAAGGTGCGCCTTATACTCCGAAGCTCCTTACCATGCGGAAAATACGGTACTTTGAATAAAATGATCAGTTTTTAAAAAATGTATTTTCCCCATGAAAGGGCATACATTTCACATCTAATATGCATGCTTGCATCTTAAAGTACAAAATGTTTACATTACATTCAAATACCATTGAAGTTGGGTGAATCTGAGTCTATACCTGAGTGTGTTCCCAAACCTTCCAATCTGTACAGCCACAGCATTGTGCCCTTGGCTGAAGCTTGTGGACTGGGAGGTCTTCAGAAGGTGACTCCCACAGTGTGTAATTAAACAGCAAACTGCCTCACAAAACGTGGACGCTGCCCCACTGAGCATCTACTTGCTCCAGCATCTGTCCCAAACACCAGACCAGCTTCCTTCGCCCATTTTTTATGGCACACCATTGCAGTCAGGCAAGGGAAAAAAATGCCTGAAGAAATGGACTATACCACCATCAATCTGACAGAGGATGATTCAAGAATTTCAGCAAAGTGTGCTTAAGTTGGTTTCGCCTAAAGTCACACATCTCCAAATAACTCATTATACCATATCTCCTGCAACACTCTGATGTCTCTTGTTTGGCTGATGGTAAGACTGCACTTTGTAGACAAATTTTCTCCTGGAATAAAAAGTTAAGGGGAAAAAAAAGTCAAACAGCATTTGGCAGAGGAGGTGTTATTCAATGAGCACTTTTGGTGTGTTTACTGAATGTGCAGTCAAGAGATCTGTAAAAGAAAAACATTAATGATATCTTCTGTTTGATGATGAGCTGATCATTTGAATCAGGTGGAGGAGAGAGACGTCTAAAACATCCTGGATAGCGGCTTTAGAAGGCTGGACAATTATGCAGAAACAACAAAAACAAAAAAACACATTTAAAAGACTCAGGACTATATTTGCTTTTAGCTGGAGGAAACTAAAACTATTATTTAACAATTTTTTTTTTCCACTAAAAGGATTAGTTTTCACGATACCAAAGAACGAATGACAATAAGAATAAGGATAATCTGTTCACTTGTTTTACTGTCCAACAAAAAATGTGTTATGGCAACAAATAACAAAATCATCAGAACTTAACTGATCTTAGCAGGAATTCCCCTTGAGGCTCGGCCAAAAGTTTGTGGTGTTGCATTTGTCTCAAGCAGCAAGCACACAGTCCACATTTGAATACAACAAAAATGAAATGCCGTCTGACTGAGGTACGAGTAATGAAATCCTATATTTGTGTGGCTTTCAAATGATTCCGTGCATTGGTGTTTAGCCATGGTCACCCGTACGAAATAGCCTGAGACCATCTGCGATTTATGATTCGCTCCCAGCCCCTGGCAAGCCAGGCTGAATAATTTACATTGTGCTGAGACCAACGTGCCCGGAATGTGAGATGCCAAAAATAGAGGAACGATAAAGCCAGATAGAGCAGGATGAAGGAACATAGTCAAATGAATACGCAATCTTGTTGAAAAGAGGAAACCTCAAGTGTGATGGAGCAAGTAACATGATGAACAATTGACTAAACATGCTGAATCACAAGAGAGGTGCTTTCCAGATCTTTGATACTCTGCATGTCTCTAGTGGATCACCATGACACTCGAAAGCACAGGTGTCAAACTCAAGGCCCGGGGACTAGATCCGGCCCACCGCATCATTTTATATGGCCCATGAAAGCAAATCATGGATGTCAACTTCCATGATCCTTGCTAAAATCTGGATCGAAATGTCACATTGTCAGGAGTAATAAGTAACACTTATTTGAACAAACTACTGTATATAGTTGACTTGAGTGATTTCAAACCTAGTAAGCCACCAATATGTTTTGGAGAAGTAATGATAAAATGAGAATATTAAACATTTATTTGGTTTCACTGTCGTAACTGGCCCGTGACAGAAAAGAGTTTGACCCTCCCTGCTCTGAAGCTTATATGCAGGATCCTCATTTTTTTTTTAAATGATTGACTAGCTAGAGAATCAAATTCTTACATGTTGAAATTTAAATGAAGCATTCTGCCGATTTTTCGCTGAATCACAGGATTTTGCGGTGATCATTTTTCCACACGGGTGAATTTTGCTGCAGATTTACTGTATGTCGTAAAAAAAAAAATATATATATATATCCAGGAGAAAAGAGTGAACAAAAGACAGACAATGTCTAAAGTTTGGGACAATTTCACACTTCTAAAAAGAGGAGCCAAAATGAATTGTGTCTCCTGCAATGCAGAACTGGCGTACACAGCTGCACGTTGACGGTAAACATGGCTAGCTAATTCAACACAGATTACCGCTGCTCCTAGAACAAATTGTAATCCCTTGAAAAGGTGGTCAAGGATACACACAGCTGCCATGCAGTGTATTTTCAATCGCTTTATTGAACAAACGGAAACAAAATAAGCACGCAACAAGCACATTCATGCCCCAGCTACACGGCCACAACGGATGCCCAGAGGCATTCAAAATGCAGACAGGCTAACAGTTAGCCATTTAACAGCCAACCTGTCCTGGACCAAACAACAGCCAACTCGCCACTTTCATTTGTTTACTCCCATGTCACCGAACAGGCCAGATGCCGCTTTTTAAAGCCACGCACTTTCAAAGTCATAGATACTACAGTGCAGAATGTTGTGCTGTTAATAAATGAAGTGGGAAAAAAAAAATAGTACCTGGACTTCACATGTATATTTGGTTTTATATGATGCATAATCCATTTCTATATTTTTCAATGGGATGATTGGTTGAATAATCAATTTCAAAATATTTGACAGCCCTCGTCGAAAGTGTTTATAACATTTTGGCACAGGTTAAATAAGACTGTGGGACTACTCATATATACAGTCGGTTCTCGACCAATTCGGTTTTCGACCAAAAATTTTGAGTTTTTTATGCCTCGGATGACAAACAAATTTCTGTTCTCGAACAAACTGAGCGCACTTGAATGCACCATTTGACTCCTCTCGCCTTCCTTACAAGAGGAAGTGACGCTTCCTCGGTAGACGAGGAAGTGACGCTTCCTCGTGTTGCTTTCCATTGTGAGCAGACGTGTTCAATAAACATTTTTATTTTAAAAAGAGCGTGGTTTCGGTTTTCGAACGATTCGGTTTTCGAACAGCCTTCTTGAACGGATTATGGACGAAAACCGAGGTTTGACTGTACATGATACACTGAAGTACCACTTTGTTTATTTTTTTCCGTTGCGAGGGGTTCGAGGACATAACCCCTGCAATAAACAAGGGATTTCTGTAATTGTATGTGTGTGTGTGTGTGTGTGTGTATATATGTGTGCATTCTGGATCTACCCTTATGCCTCCTGGTTACAACCTTGAATGCCTCAGACTTTTTCACAGGTGAATGCTCTTTAACAAAGTTACAAGCCTCCAGCTACCGGTCCCAAAGGCCCCCAAAAATGGATGATGGGGGACAAAAAAACAACAACATTCATATATATATATATATACACACACACACACACACACACACACACACACACACACATTGGGAATATTTTGTAAAGGTCACAAGGAAAAAAGGAACAAGGAATGAGTATAATTAACATTTGGGATTTTGAATGACATCTGGAAGGCCAAAAGCTCCAAAAGCTTGGTGTTAAATGCACCAAACTACAAACATTTTTTGGAGTTTCAGCTGTCATTCTACGTAACGTCATTTTACAATTTGTCAGTGTGCCTTGGTAGACCCGAACTCTTGGCCTGTGTATTAGACTGGTGTGTGCTATTGCCCGATGTGCCTTTCATCTTGAATAAAGACGTATTTTAAAAATGAAGATGGACGCTACATGTGCGTGTAATTGAAATTTGTCAAAGTTCCACCAACATCACAGAACAGGCTGTGGTCAAACTTGGACAGATGAATGTATAGGCCACTGAAATAAAATGGGGCTATGCGCTGCAAAGTGCTCCATATGGAATGTCCTTGAGAATGTGTTTTCTGGCTATCAGAACACAATACAAGCAGCCAACCATGATTGCATTCGGTGATAATCTTCAATCAGTCAGGCTAATCTCATTTTAGATTTAATAAAATGGGAGCGCAAAGTTAAAGTGAAGCAGATAGGAAACTCCAATGGCGTGTAATTTGACCTCATTGATCTGTTGTTTTTTTTTTTTTTTTTTAAGGAGCCTTATCATCTCATATTGTATAAATCTCTCTCAAGTAGATCTTTGCATGTGTCTTCGCATTTGACTCATGCCTTATTTAATGATCTCTGTTTAGAAGAAATGACAGGCATACATTTTTTTTCCATCATACAAATTAGTTTCAAATCTTGGTGATGATGAAGATATTTACAACTTCAAGTAAGAAAGAATAAAATGAAATGCACCCTGTAACCTGACAACATGATAAGGTGCCCACTGTCGTCACCGCTGTCCCTGAAAGGATTAAAGTACCTTTTTGCGCAATTCTTTTTTTTTCTTGAGTCCTGCTGGTTTGTCTTTTGGATATTCCTTAGTTTGACGAAAAATATCTGACTTAAGACAACAATATTTTGTGTTAAATTTCTGACCTAAACTGGCGACTCTGTGCATCCCCAATGTGAGCTTATGTCCACAGAGACCCCGTGGGCAGTTGACAGATGGCGAGGCACTGCCATACACAGATGCCCACCTCTTATCTCTCTCATCTTAGCCAGAACACAACACATGAAACAGGCGTGGAATCAAGAAATTGGAGAAACTACATTTGGCGAGAAAGGAAACCACGTTGGTTGGAATGGGACTTGTGGCTTACAGTAAGCCTCGGTTACTTATGCCTTGTGTAATTCCATGACAGTTCCATCACATCAGCCGTTATCGCCGATTTGCCTGATTGTCTTGGACCAGACTGTCTTTCTCTGGGCGACCTCAATGATTTTACCAACAGACATCTTGAGGACATGGCCAAGATGATCTTAGACTTGTTTGGCAGTCTTGCTGGAGCAGCTCTCATTGTAGATATCTTTAGGCAATAACATCTTGAGCATTTAGTATGGAATGCACTGACTTTTTTTCATTCATTGTGCCAATTTTCATGACTGAATGTTGTGATAAAACTTCAAAATGACATTGAATGCATGCATCAGGCAGCAGATTTGATGTAATCAGGTCTTGCTGGATATGTGGACGCCATTGTAAATGCTTCTCTCTGCTCAGATATTTTTGTGTTGATGCTTGTGGGAAGAGATTCATAGGCAGGTGCCTCTGTCCCTGGTAGATCTAAACCAAGCCAGACAGGTCAGGACCGGAACTGAAATCCACTGAGTAGCAGGTTACGTGTGGGGCAATGTCATGGACTCCACAATAAGTACGTCTCACAAAGTGAAGTTCGGGTTCTTGCTTTGATGTGGACTATAATGCATGTTTTCAGAACACGAGGTGTTGATGTCGCATTCTGGACTTAATGATATCCCAAGAGAGCGCTGCAAACATGCATAGCGTGCTGCTGTTGGGGAATTGATATGGATGAATTATTTTAAAAAAATATATGTATATGTGTATATATATTAAATGATACTAGTGCATTATAGATGATGTATCCATGTATCCATTTTAGTAAATACATAAATAAATAAATAGTCATAAATCAGTCGGGTGGTACGGTGGTCAACTCCATCGCATGTCCGCTTCACATTGCAGAGGTGCAGGGTTCGATTCTGGCTCCGGCTTTCCTCTGTGGAGTTTGTATGTTTACCCCGTGCCTGTGTGGGTTTTCTCCGGGTACTCTAGTTTTCTCCCATATTGCAAACACATGCTTGGCAGGTTAATGGAACACTCTAAATTGTCACTAAAGGTGTGAGTATGAGCGTGAATGGTTGTTTGTCTATGTGTGCCCTGCGATTGGCTGGCAACCAGTTCAGCGTGTACCCTGCCGACCAGATAGCTGGAATAGGCTCCAACATACCCGCGTCCCTTGTGAGGATAAGTGGATCAGAAAATGGATGGATGGATGGATGAATCGGTACCTGAAGTAACATACTGTAATTGACTCCAGTGTATATCGCACTGCAATGACTGAAAAAAAAAGGTGGATGTAAATCACCATGTATGGGTCTTGTCACTCCTTTGTTGAGATTATTTGGCATTGCTCTACTAACAGCTGTGTGCTTACGTTGTGTTGCACTTTTCTGCCTGAACACATTTGGTTTCCGGTTCAACAGTTTTGACTGTCTCCCCCCAGTTTTCCTTGTTCTTCTTGTCAAATTGTGGCCATGACTCCCTTAATGAAGGCTACAATGACTGTAAGACAGCTCACCCCCAGCTTTGCAACCACTGAGTGTCATTATTGCGTGAGGCAACATTGGCTGCCAATGTTAGACAACATACGAAACTGCGAACTTAAGAGGCATTAATCCTGGGGCACTTCATCTGTTTCTCACTTCTCAGGCCTCGAATCTGCCTTCACTTCAGTAATAAGACATCATCCCATCTAATGTGTCGTGCTCAGCTACTGTCACACACAATGCTACTCTTTCGTTTCGATCCCAATCGAGCCAGTTAATTTCCTGATGAGCGTTGTACTTATATAATCTTATCAAAATCATGGCCAATGAATGGTTCCTTTTAATAACTGCTAGAACACAATAATAGTGTAACACACTTTTTTTGCCGCACAGTGAGATACCCGGATGCCCTAAAAAAAAAATGTTACTGTCTACATCTTATTGAACTCCACAAAAAAATCAGGTTTTGTGAAGTTGTCGTTCACCTAATTGCTATGAGGTTCAAGATCATGCCCACACTTAACCCTGGAGAACCCAAGAACCCTTTCTTCTTTGGAAAATGATGAATTATACATTAAATGACTGCTATATGTTCACTGAACACCAAAATATATGTTTACTCAAATATTCAATGCTTTAATCCTAATTTAGGATTAGGGCCAAATTTGACCCTTTGGGATTTAAGGGTAGCGTTTGAGTAGCAGAATTTATAGGGGCCAAATTTGACCCCGTGGATTCTCCAGGATTAAGGTCCATCCAGTGTTGCTCAATCCTATCTTCAGTCGTCCACTCGGCACTCCAGTAGAGCCTCCAGCAACTGGTTGGGGGTGGGGGGTATATGTTAAGCACTTCTGTAATTTAGTGTTTCTATTTTTTCTTTGCTCGCGTTTCCAGAAGTGTTTAAAGTTTGTAATTGGCCCTGTCCACTCTCATTTGTTGGTTGACTTCTTAATGTGTTTGTTTTCACACCAACCTTTTTTTGTCAGTGTTTAACATTCCCTTACATTGTTGTCTCACACTTCTTTTGCTTAGCTTGCTCACCATGCGTTTTGTTTTGTGATAACCTTTTCTCATCGTTGTTTATTGTTTGTCAGGACTTCAGGTCGTTGTGCCTCGCACTCATGTGCTCTTTTCTGTTTAAATGAAGACCAAGATTTTTATTTTTTTTTTCCCCCATCTGTTTTGTGGTCCATCAGTTAGCTGACCATAAGAGTAGAAGAAGCATTGCTGGTCAAAGCAACTGGAATGAGTGAGCTGTATAGAATGTAAAAGGTCAAAACGCTATTCTACATAATTGCATGGCGCTTTTCATCCTCCTGTGAACAGGTGTGAATGACATTTGAAGCACTCATACTTGGCACTAGAATGGCAGCAAGCTACGGGACCGTCATTACCGCACATCCTGTCGTCACTTCATCTGTCTCTACCCGTGTCATACAGGGAATCGCTAAAATATCAAAGTAGCGCAGCAGAACAATAGCCCCATTGCCCTCTTGGAATATATCTGGACGAAGAAGCCACTGTGCTTTTGCACCATAAAAAAAAAGTAGCAGCACTCTTATCAGATGGAACTAGCGCTGCTAGAGGACAACTTCCAAATTGTTTGTCAACAATAAAGGCCAGATCAGACAACGGTTTTACAGCACATTTCAGCTCGTCATTGAGTTTGCCCTGTGGTCCTTTGGTTTCCTTTTGTGCCCATGTTTAGATCAGCGTTTATCAAATGAATGTACTTAACACGTGATTTTGTGCTCACAAAATACTGAACCATACCCCGATTGTTTGCTGGCTCCCGATACATTTTAGAGTTCTTTTTAAGATCCTATTATTTGTTTTCAAATCTTTCAGTGGCCTCGCCCCAACTTACCTCTCTGAGCTCATCCGTCCCTACACACCTGCCCGGTGCCTCAGGTCTGCGGACCAGACATTATTAGAAGTACCAAGAACCAAGCGGAGGCTCAGAGGATATCGAGCATTTTCCTTTGCTGGCCCCTCTCTTTGGAATGACCTCCCACTGAATATTCGGCAAGCCCCCTCGCTGCCCATCTTTAAAACTCATCTCAAAACTCATTTTTATTCTATGGCATTTGACACGGCATGACTCACACTTGATCTTAGTCTTACTGTTTGGTGCTTTCTACTGTCTCTGTTATTAACTTGTTGTTTTATTGTTCAATATATGATATTTGCTCCATGTGCAGCACTTTGTATACAGCGATGCTTGTTTTTAAGTGCTCTTGAGTAATTGACCTCATAACACGTCGCCATTGTCCTTTACAGATATGGTATTGAAGTTCACGGAAAATAAAAAAAGAGTTTGTAATAAAATTAATTTAATAATGCTTTACAAAGCCTGGGTCTGGCATCACACACGTGCTAAACATGTAAACCCCAACCTGAGTTTGGAAAATAGCTTGGTTGAGTTAAAGGTTAAGAGAAAAAAAAAAACAAGAATTGGATTTTGAACTAAGTATGTGGCAAAGCATGGTTGGCATATCAACATTCTTTGTAAAAAACATATTTTATCGTTGGAAAAAAAAGCAGGCAGCGGTCCCTTAATATTTTGAACATTCACATCTGCAGGTGAACTCGAAAAGCTCAGTGTCAGGAAATTGCCTGAAAATGAAAATAGCCTCGAGGCAGGTTAAGATCATGCTGCCAGGCTGAAAGATGAAAAGAAATGAAAAAAGAAAAGAACACTAGATTGGACAAGTCCCAGTGTAAAAGCAAACACGGGAAGCACAAACCCGAACTGTCACTCATGCTAAAGAGTCTGAAAATGTGTTTTTAGAATATTATGGCTTTGGGGGCTTTGCAGAGCGTTAGCTTACGATGCCATCCAGAAGCATATCATCCATATTTATGTTGTTTATGCGATTTTTAATCTTGCTTTAACATTGGTAACCTCTACAAATTGCACACCACACTCTCTCATAACTGCACAGAAGCATGGAAATGCCTTAGCTCCCAAGTAACGGACAGAGGATATACCTGTACTGTATCTGGGAAGATAATCTCAATTTACTTCTTTGGGAAAAAAAAATGCCATGAGGTTTAAAAAAAAAAAAAAAAAAAAAAAGAAAATCACGCAAGCATTTAAGGAAGTGGCAAAGAAAGAACTAGAATTTTCCCACATGGGCAAAAAAAAAAAAAAAAAATGGAGGTACCCTGTTGTTAAAGAGATACGAGTCCATTATGGTCAGTCAAATAACTTGTAACTGACAAAAATAATGTTTGTTCATTTTTTAATACTGAAAATATGGCATTGTTTTTTTTTTAAGATCCAACGTAAGTATGGGATAAAAAAGGAAAAATGAAATGACCTGGACAAAACTGAAACCTCATCTGACTCCCTACAAAGTAAAAAAAAAAAAAAATCTCTTGGAAGTTTGACACACCACACAGAACGGTGTTCTTTACAAACCTGCCACATTTGACTGGCTTTAAAAAAACAAAACAAAAACAAAAAAATCAAGTACATCCAATTAACTACTCTAGAAACATTTAGGTAAAAAAAAAAAAAAACAAACAAAAAAAAGCGATTTGGGTCTAAAAGGGACCGAGTTGCTATTTGGGTTTCTGGAAACCAAACGCATATGGCCAATCGGCCTATGATTTGACATGCTTCAATAAAAAGAAAAAAAATACAGTGGCCAAAGTAACACACCGTTTTTGTTCTCCTTTTGAAATATTTTATAAATTCTATTTACAATACAGTACTCTGCCTTTACAAATTTGGTACATTTCAATCTGTATTTTAGGAAATAGCGACTCCTCTACAAACAAAACCAAGTTCGCCACTGAGAGAATTGTGAAGACCTGACAGAAGTTCTGGCTCAAAATTTCTGTCCTAGTTCATCCCAACATGTTTGATCAGAATGATTAGAGGGTTGCCACTCTGCCCAGAGCGTTTGTATATTTTGGGAAATCAAGGATCAGAAGGAGTCAGGGCAGTCGCTATCATATTATCCAAGGCTCTCGTTACGTTCCATGTTGCCATATGACAGTCATAAGAAGGAAGAAACCAGAGGCTGTTCACTCAGTGAGTGAATAAATGAGTGTAATAGATACAGTTATCTTTTTTTTTGGGGGGGGGGAGAAAATGCAAGCCGTTGCCTGTGGTCTGGCACTGGCTGCCTCACCATTACTTCACAGGATATTAATTGTTTCAGCACTGTCAGCAGATTGGCCTTTGCTCGTTGAACCGCATCCAGACGTACACTCGTCAGCCAAATTGCATGAACAGATTCTAAGGCTGAGGGACAGTGCAAGACATTTGGTTTTTACAAGAGCAATGAGGAAGACACCGTCTGGCTCAATTTTATTGGTTACTCTGAGCAACAGACACCAAAAACAACCGTGATTCATGAGTGACAAATGAAAACAGCCAACCACAAAATGTTTATTTATCCGAAAGGGGTGATAAGAGAGGTGATTGACTATCAAAGGTGAGGCAAAAATTGACTTCGTCTACTATTAGAGGTGCTTGCGAATGATATAAAAAGCAATGAAATGCTGATGTGTTTTTGGTGATTTTCCACTCAGAATGATCCAGTTGTTTCCCTAGCAGCAGACACTAAATGTATCACTTTATCAGTGAAAAAAAAAAAATCAAAACTCGTAGAGCTTTGATATTTGATGTTTATTTGTGGTCAAGTGAGGAATCACATTTAGATCCAGAAGCAGACAGGACACGGAAGTGGAAATAGTAAAAGCCTTTTTATACAAAACATTCCATGAAAAAGACAGAGCAGGGTTTGGAAGGCAAAACGTTCTGATGACATGGAAATGAGTAAATATCGAAAAATATCAGGCTGTGACCAACCCTGTGTGACCAAATAAAGTATTAAATCAAGTAACAACATGAAGGACACTGTCACAGTTGCTTTGAAAGGTGTCTGGAAACTTTTGCAAAGTTGTGTCTGTTCCCAATGGAAACCTTCTCCTTCATGATTCTTAAACTGAAACTTTTATGTTGTCATGACAACACAGAAGAAGATTCTCTTGTTTAATTGCATCTGTATGAACTTGACCAGGAAGCAGATTTTTATTTTTTTTAATGTCTTAACTTTTGGCTCGCAAGCACGCAGCAAAAAAATCATAATAATACTGCTAATGTGTTCCCTCAGTTTACTAATCTGCACCCTACGTTAATGGTAAAACTATGTTCTTCAACTTTGGACCAAGTTAGTCGTGGTTTGAGTCTGGCTATGAAAAAAAGGAAAGAAAACAAACAACAACGAAAAAAAACTATTACTTGTTGAAATGCTAGTCTGTATCCTCATGACCGTCAAGATGCCCTTGTACACGATGCCAAACCTCCTCAACCTCAGCTTGAGTGCACCCCATCACATCTCTCCTTCCATTTGGTCTTGCTTTGAGTATTGTGCAACAAGGACTGGCCTGGGACACACACACACACACACACACACAAATAAAAATAAAAAAATAAAACAAAAACTCTGCCCAGCATTTTGGTTTAGTCCCCCCTGCACGTGCACGAGTACATGCATGCACACCAACGCATGCTCACAAACCTCTCTGCATCTGAGAAGTCACGGTTTGTCTTACCATCCACAGTGACTTTTTTGAAATAAAATACACACTTATGGATGGTGAATTGGCCAAGGAAAAAAACCCACGTCTGCTCGACATCCTCCCTGAAACAGGAAGGTAGTATGCTAATGAGCAATTTAATGAGCATCAATTGATTCTGTCGGAGGTACAACACTGTTTCTATTGCTTAAACCGGGGATCGGCAACCCAAAATGTTGAAAGAGCCATATTGGACCAAAAAAATTAAAATCAAATGTGTCTGGAGCGTCAACAAATTAAAAGCCTCAGAAAGAAGACAACACACGCTGTATGTATCTATATTAGCTCTATTAGCCTACTATCAAAATGACTAAATTGGCGACAAATACACAATGAGCCTTCCCCATTAAACTTTTTTTTCCCCCTGCAGTGCATCCTGTAGGGCAGGGGGGCACGGACATGAAACGCCATTTCTTCTTACAATAGCCTGGCAGCCCACCCTGCGAATAGAAACGTGTGTCGCAGGCTAAGACGCAAATCTTCGTTGACAGAAATGTTGAAATGTAATATTTATTGGACAGCATTGGAAAATGTTAAGAAAGGTTTGTCCTCCTACAGACACCATATTCAAATACAAAACCATATGTTCACTCCCCGATCGTTTTCCATTTTCAAACATTTTAAAAAGCTCCAGGGGGACACTAGGCGGAGATAAAAAGCCGCATGCCGCTCCGGAGTCGGGTGTTGCCGACCCTCGGCTTAAACAGTCACAATCATGTCAAAATGAATTAAACGACAAACCTAATGATACAGGTTGGCACAGCACTATTGCTCAAATCTAAAATGAATCCAAAGGGCTCTTCAAGTCGCCACAATTGAAAACTATTAATTGTGATTCATAGAAAATCGGAATTTCAAGATGTGTACCCCATAAAAAAATGTGTGTCACATTTACAGCACTTTTCCTTACTTTTAATTCACTTATTTGAGGAAGTACAGTGCACGCACATAATCAGGGGTCCGGTAACAGACATAATTGGTATGCGTGTGCGTGTGTGTGTGTGTGTGTGTGTGTGTGTGTGTGTGTGTGTGTGTGTCTGCCTGTGTCTGTGTGTGTGTGTGTGTGTGTGTAGGGTGGGGGGTGCAAATTGTTTCTCTGCCCTTCGTGTGGCAAACATAATAATTTAAGTTTAATTCTAATTATGCACTTAAAGAAGCATGCTTAGTTGAATACAATACAAAAGATCAGGACCTAAACAAAGATGCAAAACAGCTGAAAAGACAAAAACAAATGTGCGCACGCATGGACACGCCGCATCTGATGAGCTGGAAAATATTTCAACCTGTTTCCCCAGCTGTTGATGACGGTAAATAAAGAAATCGATTCGTCTGGCGTGACGTTAGGAATATCCGTCGTAGATCTTTGACTGGAATATTGGCCGGATGAGCTTTATCCGGACCCACTTTGAACGGACCTGCGCGTGGGTTGCGCAGCCGCCAGAAGAGGGCATTCGGATTCTGCCTGGTTAAAGTTGCTCGGGGATGCAGACGCGCGGCTGAACACCAGCGTCACGCCGATTGAACTGCGTTCAAGGAAGGCAAAAAAGGTGGATATTTGAATACTGGATTATTTTGTCAGTTTTTGCGTTGACTTGTGGGGAAAGCAGCGGGACTTTGCTCTGTGCGCAATGGGCGGTCCAGAGTGAGCATCCCTCCTGTCAGACGACACCGAGCTTTTGCCCTGCACGGGAGTGCAATCTAAGGGCTGCTTTTCGGCGAAAATCGAATTATGTTGCGTTAATTGAGGGGCTCCCCGACGGGGTTCGTGATGAATCTTCAGGTGCATGAAGAGATTGCCACGGTCCACTTGGATGGAACTGCGCCTGCTGCAGTGGGTAATTCTTGTTGTCTCCAACTTGGACACGGCTGTTGTTTTTGCAGCAAACGCATGGACGTGGAATTTTGAATTTGGACTTCCATCAAATCTAACGAGTCATCCTAAAAAGGAAGTAAATGTGCCGTGTTGTGCGTTTATAAAGGCACATTTGAACCGGACTGCACACCCAAGTCTAGGAGAGGAAGCGGGGGCAGGTGCGCTCAAACCCGGCCAGTGAATTAGGACGGTACCTGTTAGTGGACATGCGGATCCGAATCCATTAACTGGACTTGACAGATAACGCGGATATGGGTAAGTGACTGCCTTTCAAAACAACACGTAGTTTATCTGAGCAACGGACTCGCGAATATATCCCTAAATGATGCGTTCAAACGAGAAACTGGTGCGAATCCATTCGCAGCACCAAAAGGGGTATTCGGAATACACTGCCAAAACGTATTTGAGAAGCTATAAGAATGAGTGCTGAATGCTGTGCATCAATTTTCAGTAGCAGCGCTGCAGTGCTACCACCTCCCGCCCTCCCTCCCCCCCATCTCCCCCATTTGGCTGTAAGGTTTATTACAGACTAAAGGGACTTCATTTGTAATTTGCAAGCCTGTGCACTCAACGACAGTAGTCCAAATGGTGTGCATTGCAAATTAGACTTCTTTCTTTCTTTTTTTCTTTTTTCTTTTTTTTGCTCTCAACCAATTTGAATGGCTGGCTCACTGGCATGCACAGGAGTCACAGGAATGCTAATCACATCAATGTTGGAAGCCTGTCCATGTTATAAAAGAGTGGCTCCCCGATTTAATCTATTGAGTGTCCTTAATCTGGTCAAAACAAAATTATACTATACGCAATTGTGGCACATCCATGATGCCAAACTTTAAAATTTGTGGGCACAGTGCAGATTTGGACCACAAATTACGCACAATGCAAATGTCCTTAAGAGCTAATCTACAAAGTGTGCCTGTTCATGACTTTAAAAAGTCAGTTCAGTAAAATGTACACATTTACCACATTGCAAGTTGAAAGTGAGCATTTTGGTTTGTCATTGCTGTCCTGGTTTCCTCATGTGTGGATACGACGATGCACTCACCCCCAATCCCTCACTCGGTTTCTCTCTTTGATAATATATTCTGCTCACACACACAGACACACACCAACGCTACGTTGTATAATTAGACCTTGTTATCCGTCATTTGCCTACCCGGTAGTATTATCGGTGGTAGCCTGGTCTCACTCGGCAGCCATTGGAAACTAGTCGCCTGTACAGATGATCAAGTCCACTGGTATTGCCGTGCCATTAATTATAATGCAGCGAGATATATTGACCCACAGTGGGGTTTCTGCACAGCATCAATATAAGCAACAGCAGTATGCGTTCAAAAATGCAGCATGTGGATCTAGCAGCTCAAATGCAATTTATGTGCAAAGTAACCCGATAGGGTGAATCATGGCAGCCGGGCTTTTTGTTTGTTAGATAGTGTATCTGAATGATGATGGTAGTGAAGTGAGTTTAATGGCAGTTTGATGCAGGTATTGCATATCACACACACACACACACACACACACACACACACACACACACACACACACACACACACACACCAAAAAAATAAATAAAAATAGCCTCATAATCATGTTTTTTTTTAATTCGGTTTACTTCAGGTACTTGATGATAGTGCAACCCCCCCCCCCTCACTGTAGCTGGCTGTGATATTCTTCATTAACAGCATGCAACGCACTTAGATTTCATGCACCTTGTCGTGAGAGATCTGGTGAGAACTGTTGCCCAAGGGCTGATAGCAAAATTCCCTGCGAGACTTTTGTCCCGCACATATTTCACCCGATGTCATCTTTTAGAGTCCCATCTATTGAAAATGATCTTCAACAGAGAACCTGTTGGTACAGTATATCGTGTTCATATCATTGGCTGTGGCTTGCATGCAAGGTCAAATTGGCACACAAGACAAGGAATGACCTTCTGCTGGCTCCCTTGCATCCAAAAGGCAGTAAATGTCAGGTGAAGCTTGGCAGGGTCACCAGGCAGATCCCTTGAGGGCAATATCACATTTTGAATATATACAAATAATATCCGTCCAAAAAAAGATTGAATAGAAACTTAAGCAAAGTGAGAATCTATTGCAAGCCTTTCCGAGTTACAATGTGGTGTGCCATTCCACTTCTTTTCCAACGATACCCAGTTGTACCTGCAATGAAAGCCCAGTGATCCCAGCGGCCTCACTAAGCCCATCACTTGCCTTTCAGATAATAACAGCTTTACGTCTCCAACTTGTTCTTCAATTTAATGACAGTTTAACCCAAGTCAGTTGTTTGGGTCCCAAGAGGCAACGAGCTCATTTGGTGCTTTCTCTCTGAGAATTTTTTTTTTTTTTCTGCCAGGATATTCTCATTCATCTGCCATACATCACATCATGTAGGTTCCAATGAAGAAAAGCTTTGTTTGATTCTGTGAATATCTCTTGCACTTCCTTCTTGATGAAGTCACACACACACAAATAAGTCTCTCGCTGAACCATTTACCTGAACGTGAATGGAATGGTCGAAAAACCTTGTCAGCATCTGAAGGAACAAAGAGCTGAAACAAAGTCAAGGTCTTGATATTGATCAAACACAAGATGGTGTGCCCTAATGCTCAGTTACTACAGAGTGCATAAAATACAAGGTATTGATGTTTGTAAGATTAAAAAAAAAATCAAGAGCGACACACGCTGAGGTGTCACGACAAAGTCAGGAAACCATACAAAGTGTCAGCTTAGCTTTTACAAATTATAATTGATTTTTGAAACAAACAACAAAGAAAAAGATAATTGAATCTTGTGGTGTTGTGAACTACCTGTCTGGTTTCTCCATGGTCATGCACAAAGGACATCGCGATAGCACCAAACAACAGTTTTTCAGCATAGCTCAACTGATTGCAGCTGGATGTATAAAATGAATGTTTTTTAGAGCAGGGGTCCCCAACCGCTCGGCCGCGGACTGGTACGGTCATTTGTTGCCGGGCTGCACAGAAAGAAACAATATAAGTGAATATATTTCACTTATATTCCTTCTGTTTTAATCATTTCGGAATCTAAAGATGATTTATTTTGAAAAATTACCAGATTCTCTGTTATATCAGTCTACAGCAGTGGTTCTCAACCAGGGTAAGATCAAACCCTAGGGGTTCGGTGAATCAGTCTCAGGGGTTCGACAAAGCATCTGCCATGGAGGTTAAGACACACACGACTCAACCTGTCAATGAGTTACGACATGCCCGCTTGGCTATCACTGGCTGGTTGATTTTGTGCACAATTAAAAAATATATATATACTTCACAGTTATACTAATTGTATTTACTTTTATCAGTTTTTAATGAATGTGTTTTATTCTATATTTTTATTTTTCACTAATGAAGGGTTCGGTGAATGTGCATATAAACTGGTTGGATTCGGTACCTTTAACAAGGTTCAGCACCAGTGGTCTATGTTACTCTTGACGCAGGTGAATGCGCTTCTCGGTCACGTGATAGGTTACCACAAAAATGAAACCCAGGAGCTAGCAAAATGAATGAAAAACAAATGTCTGAAAAGTTTTTTTCTGGAAGGGGAAAAGGCCCAGCCAGGAGACAGAAGAGGAGCCAACGACTTTCAAGAAAGAGAAGGCTACATTTAATAGACAGTATCAGGAGTCCTATTTCAAATTGTCTGACATGAAACCGGTCCGTGGGGCAAAAAAGGTTGGGGACCTCTGTTTTAGAGTAGTTTTCATTTTTTTTGTTTTTTTGATGCCTTGAACACTGCATTAAGAATAACCTACTCAACAGGATTCAACATGACAGGACATGACAGTTTAACATGACAGTGAAGACGACTTCACAGACCGGGCCAACTCCTTGGAGTTGAGTTAAATTGAGCAGGTTTGGCATCAAAAGCAACATTCTCGAATCCTCAAACCCAAACTTGAAAGCATCCAAACGCCATTGACCTTTGGTGACAAACCAGCTGTTTTGAAATGAATGTCAAACATAATATCCTTCAGACGGGAGAGTTACGGCTTTTGTTTACTTGTACATTTAAGTCATGAATGGCTAAAAACCGCCTCTAATTGACTCCATTGTGTTGTTAGAACTTGATGGACTACGCATGTAGAAGTGATCTGTTAGTCATGTATGTAAAGTACTGGCTGATTCACATTTTCTCCATTATAGACCTCAAATATACGTCAGCGTGCATTTTCATAGATTTGACAGGTTGCAGACACTGAAAACGTGGAACGGTGCTTCAGTATTAAATATAATAATTTACCATTTGGGAACTGGCATCGCTGAAGTAATTCTGATGCAAAAGTTTGTTTGTCAAAGCTGAGTTTGAGGGACATAGAGCGAACCGTGTGGGCTGGTTATTTTTGTTATTCTCAGCCTTATTGTCACTTCACCTGCATGGAGCCGTTACTATCAAGGGAAATCAGGAATCAGACAAGACTGAAAAGCAACACACACTCACCCTGCCAGATGTGTGTGTGCGCTGTATTCACAAAAATACTCTTGCTGTCCTACTCTCACTAAAGTGTTACCAATTCAAGGGCATGGGAGGCAATTGTTTTATATCAGCAGCTGAAATGCTTCGAACTTGGCAGGTCTTGCCATCATCCCAAAGATAATTGGAGACTAATGGGTGGTCGCCGGTGCAGCGGTTCTGCCTCTGTGTTCGTCTCTCGGTCAGCTACAGCCATGTGCAAAGCTACAGTACTTGTCGTTTTGTCACTGACACCAGACCACTCTCGTGCGCCTAACAGTGCGCCGGTTAGCGTGGCCATTCGCTAAATTGATGAGCTGAATTTGCTTTTATTAAAGGTCCGCGGTAAAGTGCACTCATTGTCTGCATATGTCTGTGAGGTGGAAATAGATGTCATGCAGAGGACGGAAATGATTTCGCTCCGTACTCTGCCTTTAGATACAATTTCACAATTGGCTAATCCATCCTTATTTCGTTTTAGATGGATAACTGAAGAGCACGGCAAAGATAAACGAGAGGCTCGGATGTAGAGCATTACCATACTGAATGTTAAATGTTCAGAGAGAAAATTGCCTATTTATGATGGAGCCCAAACCGAACAAAATATCCGAATTGAAAACAACTGGCAATGACTGACCACCTTTGTAAAAGTATGAATTTGCACCGGGCGTTACGGACATGGTGCATGATTATAGTCGGATTTAAAATCTAACAAAGGGGGCATAAAATAGGGAGAGGAGAAGAACAAAGCTATAGAGAATAGCACATTAGGTAAAGGGTAATAGAGACACCTCAGACGGTGACTTTTGCACGTTGGCGAATGCCATTAGAGGAGGCTTTAGTGCACAGAGCACTCATTACCCACATAAGGCTTCAGTAGGGAGGCGGGAGGTTTCTTATGAGGCAGCCTTAGAATGAATAAGAAAGGCGCTCCCATCTAATTTACTAGACCTGGGGAAATACAGAACAAGCAACAGAGGGTTATCTGCAACCTCATGGGATTCAAGTCGAATTTGTAAAAAAAAAAAAGCTTAACGACCCACACATACGTTCCTGCAATCTTACAATTACGTTGCAACAATACGCATGGGATCTCTGTAATGTTCTGTCGTATCTTAGAAAGCATCGCGAGTAACATGATTGATGATGTATATACAACCGTTCGCTCCATCTGCGAGGGATGATGAAAGATTCTTCTGAAAATAATGTTTCTGTCTGGATTGTACTTTGACACACACACACACACACACACACACACACACACACACACACACACACACACACACACACACACACACAAATACATCCAATACACATATGGGCTACACAGATGCTTGGCTAGAAACTAAATGGCGATGCTAGAAAGCATATGTTCAATCATGCCCCTCAGCTATTCTATTTGAGAGAATTATCGCTGGCAAATCCTGCAGAGATTATGCTGAAACAGAAGCCATGGACACCGCCTTCTATAATTTGTACGTCTACAAGTATCCATCAAGAAGGTTCAGGCAAGGTTTAGGATAATTTGTCCAAGTACGGAGCCTGGCAAATTGTCATATATTTTGTAAACCAGTTCAATGTATGCACAATTTATACGCTCACGTTTATTGATAATGTTGTGAAAGGTTATTGGAGCGCACAACCCCACAGCACCTTCTCAAGAAGAAATCAATATTTTGTTAATGGCAGATCAATAGTGACTCTGCAGAGAGGAACCATTTTAATGCAAATGACGGTCACCCCCTTTTGAACGAGAAGAAGAAATCCATTGACCACTTCAGTGAATTCTTTGCAAATTTAATGCAAGCGTCTAGTCTACCCACGAGTGTTGCTCACCACGCGCATGCACCCACACAGAGACACACTTTTTTTCTGCATGGGCTCTTATTAATTTTTTTTTAAAGCATTTTGTAATTTGAACAGAACCACCAAATTTGGATTTGATCTTAATTAATATTCAACCTGAGAGTTTTTTTTTCCCTTGATTTAAGATTTCTGCTGCTAAAATATTAGGAGTTTGTTTCTAATCCTCCAATCTCCACAAATGCAGCAGACAGCAGATCATGAAATTTAACAGCTTACAATGACAATTTGTACACATACAAGCTTTTGGTGAAAGCGCTCTGTCACTCACTTTTACTCAGAATTGCTTTCCAAAATGTCATAATTACAGAATATCAAAAGACTACGGGACAAAGCCAACCACCGTTACCGTAACGTCTTGTGTGACCCATTTTCTCTGGATACTGAAGCATCTATTTTCCTTTACGCAGCACCTATTTGATCTGGACTCTGCTCACTGTTGAACAGAGTCCAGCTCAGCAAAAGCAAAACTACCAGGTGTCAAGCGTGCTGAGACAATGCGGTATGATGTCAACTACTGCTGGTATCTCAGTCGTAGAGCAGTTTATTCATTGAAGAGTCATTTCAGCTTCTGTGGACAGATTCCGAGAGCATTCTACTCACTGCCCTTGGTTATCTTTTTGAGTCAAAAGTGTCTGTTTACTGTGGCTAACAGCAACATGGCACAAAGTAAAGTCAGTAGACCTCAATTTGCCTTCATTGTTGTTTATTCACATGTAATTCTTGCTGATGCATTCGTTTATGGTTTACTTTGTTCATTTTCCAACCAAACTACAATTATGGTAATGAACTGTGACCATTTCAATTTGCCCGCATATGAGAAACAAAACAGTGTCACACCCTGTGATGCCCCACTGGGGTCTATAGGGAAGGGGAAATTCGTGGGATTAGGTTTGAGAGAGTGGCGCTACAGAAAATGTGATCAAGTCATCATCACTGAGTGGATTAACTGGGGGAAGGATTTCTCACAATCAGCGAATGCCAGCCAGATACATATTTGCAGGGAGCTGACACAGGCCAACAGGTGGTAAAGGCAAAATGATTTATCGCTTCAGATCGGTTGAATCGTAGCCGTGAAGCTGAGTTGATGACAGTTGGGCTAAAGAGGTCTTCGCAGCGAGAAGGTGGTTGTGTGCATGAGATAAACATTGGAACAATCAATCTACGTTGTGAGCATAGTGCCCATTTGAGATGCTCTGTAATAAAATCTGTGAAAATAGGTGTACAATCATGAGCATGACCTTGAAATTGGAGCAATGATGGGATAGAAGTCAAACATCCTTTATACCGTTGAAAAGTTTCAGGGTGACTGGGTGATTATTTCATTTTTTTGCTGGAATGCAATCCGTAAAAGCAAGGTGAATGAAACAACAAAATATTCAATTATTTTTTTATGAATTTAAACAAATGAACACTATATATATATATATATATATATATATATATTCTGAACCACTTTATCCTCGCAAGGGTCGTGGGTCGTGCTGGAGCCTATCCCAGCTGTCTTCAGGCAGTAGGAAAGGGG
>NW_017804997.1:1815589-1827690 GCF_001891065.2 Hippocampus comes
TATATATATATATATGGGTGGGTGGAGTTTGCATGGTGTACACAGAGAGGCTGGTCAGCTGGTGGATGTGAATTCATAAGGGCAGGCATAATTCATTGATTGTAGGCTTTAAGTCTGTTTTGAGAAGAAGAAGAAAAAAAAAGCTTTTTTTGTCTCACAATGGAGAAATTCGCAATACCTTAACAAATGGTGGAACTACAAAATCACAAACTACTAGGTCATTGCAACAATTCCGAATGTTTGAAGTTCTGTTGAAGACATCAAGTTATCCTACGACAGACAATTGATCAAACCATTTAGCTTTCATATTAAACTCCAAAGGTGACAGAGCAGGGTAGGGTTGCATTTCAATTTCATTATGGGTGAATATGACGAAATGCCAAGCCGAAATGGGACTTTTCTTTCATGTTCATGAGTATTGGCTCACACATGCATATAGATGAGTTTGTTAGAAATTGAAAGCCCACTTGTGAAATGGAGGCCTGTACATCTATAATCAAACATACTACTACATATTACTGTTACATGTTTTTGAGGTTGTGTAGCTTATCTGCTTAACGCTTTTCCCTTCCCTTTCCTTTCCTTTCCATGCAGGCTCTGCTCTGCAACGTCGTTGGATAATACTCCAACTGCTGATGCAGGTGTGGCTCGCGGCAAGCCCGGCTCAAACAGAGCGTCCATGCCCAAAGAGCTGTCGCTGCGATGGCAAAATTGTGTACTGTGAGTCAAGTGCATTCCGTGATGTCCCCAAGAACCTCTCAGGAGGTTGTGAAGGCCTGTCGTTAAGGTACAACAGCCTCGTCAACCTTCGAGCCGGCCAGTTCGTTGGCCTGAACCACCTCATCTGGCTCTATTTAGACCACAATTACATCACGGTTGTAGATGGCATGGCATTCCAGGGAGTTCGCAGGCTAAAAGAACTGATCTTGAGCTCCAACAAGATCACTTCGCTTCACAACACCACGTTCCATCCTGTACCTAATTTGCGTAACCTTGATCTGTCATACAACAAACTGGAAGTCTTGCAGCCAGGCCAGTTTCAAGGACTACGGAAGCTTCTCAGTCTTCACATCCGCTCTAATTCACTCAAGATTCTTCCACTGCGTCTCTTCCAAGACTGCAGGAATCTTGAGTTTCTTGATCTGGGTTACAACCGCTTGCGCAGTATCACTCGGAATGCACTTTCTGGCCTAGTCAAGCTCACAGAGTTGCACCTGGAACACAATCAATTCTCAAAGATCAATTTTTCACATTTTCCTCGTCTCTACAATTTGCGGGCACTTTACCTCCAGTGGAATCGCATTCGCTCCATGAGCCAGGGCCTCACCTGGATTTGGGTTTCCATCCAAAAACTTGACTTGTCTGGGAACGATCTGTCAGAACTTGATGCTGCCATTTACCAATATTTGCCCAATCTACAAACCCTCAATCTGGACTCCAACAAGTTGACTAATGTGTCCCAAGAGGCGGTTGATGCCTGGGTTTCCGTCACTGCAATTAGCTTGGCTGGGAATGTTTGGGACTGTGGTCCAGCCATTTGTCCTCTTGTCTCTTGGCTGAAGAAATTTCGGGGTGCAAAGGAGACCACTATGATATGTGCCTCTCCAAAGAAAGCCCAAGGTGAGAAAGTGATGGATGCTGTTGAAGCTTTTGGGGTTTGCCAGTCCAACCAAGTGACGACGCTCACCGTAAGCGTTCCCCCCACTCCAGCCAATGTCTCCGAGCCTGAACATCACCCAGCAATTTTGGCTTCACCTATTCCTTCTGGAAAGAGAGCTGAAGGATCTATCAGGGGCCCAACTTCATCAGCGGTTACCGAGCCAGCAGCACTTCCCCCAGATCAAGATTTGGAGCCTGTGTCCTTTCATAAGATTGTTGCAGGAAGTGTGGCCCTGTTTCTGTCTGTTGCCATGATCCTACTGGTGATCTACGTATCGTGGAAACGCTATCCTAGCAGTGTCAAGCAACTGCAGGAGAATTCCTCGACGGCCCGCAAGCGGCGCAAGAAGTCAAAAGAAACGGAACGCACCTTGAGCTCTCCCCTGCAGGAGTACTATGTGGACTATAAACCCAACAATTCAGAGGCCATGGATGTTCTCGTCAATGGGACCGGAACCTGCACTTACACCATCTCAGGCTCCCGAGAATGTGAGGTATGACCCGCACCACCGCCACTCCTCCTAAACAAAACTCTGTCCACACAGAAACGACCAGAGGTAATTATTTACTCTGCATTGAGTATTTGTTTGAAAAAAAAAAGAGCCACAGACAAGGAAAATACTGTCGTCTGATTATTTTTTAATTTGTAAGCATCATGTGTTGAAAATAAGATGAGTCTTACTTTACACAATCAGTTCTGCTCAAGTTGTTTGCTTTATCACAGAACACCTTTTTTAAGAAGCCTAAATAATGTTGACTTCATGTTTTTCTGGGCGTAGTATTGCATGTTGGAGAACGGGGTGAAGTATATCAACGCTGTGTGTGAATGCCCATGGCATCTCTTGTATTCAAATTTTACTGGAGGGGGATTGTCTTCATGACAACTGTAACCAATATTGTTGTAAAAATGGCAGATTGCTTCACCCCACCCGCCACCCCCATGTTATTATTCTTCTTCTTCTTCTTCTTCTTCTTCTTATTATTATTAGTAGTAGTATACTGCAGAGCAGCAGGGTTCAATTCCAGGCCCCAGCCTTCCTGTGTGGAGTCAGCATTATCACCCCTTGCCTGCGTGGGTTTTCTCCGGGTATTCCGGTTACTCCCACATTCCAAAAAAATGCATGCCACTCTATGTCCCTAGGTGTGATTGTGAGCCTGAATGGTTCTTCATCTATGTGTGCCCTGCGATTGGCTGGCAACCAGTTCAGGGTGTAGTCCGCGTATTGCCCAATGACAGCTGGGATAAGCTCCAGCATGTCGGCAACCCTCATGAGGACAAGCGGCTCAGAAAATGGATGGATGGATATCCTTGTTCTGTGGCCGGAGCAAATTATGTTTTTCAATGGGAAACCTTATTTCAGTTCACAAATGAATGTAGTCACGGAAAGGATTCATGAGCATGAGGTTGCACTGTATTTTATTTCTCGATGTCTCGCTATGGCTGTCCCACGAATCATCTTTTACTGTGGTGGAGTGTTGACAGCAACTATCAGTCAGCAGTTCGCAAAGTCCAGAGTTCATTTCAGAATGTGCTTCGATCTTGTTTCTACATTTGGTTGCCCCTGTACAGACATAAATCATTCGGAGGCACGCGCTCACCCACCTCACAGCCCCCATGTCTCTCCTACAAGTCTTATTGGCTTGAATTTGGGTATGTCAGACAAAGAGAGAAGCATCAATATTTCATTTGTATCTTCCCACTGTTATACTATTCCATTTCTGTGTTCCTTGGACAGATGTTAAGCTCCTGAGGATTACAGCTCCACAAATGTAGTCTTGTGTTTATTTTATCAATTTCCACAAATTACCGTGGCTTAATTCATTTTCATTTCCTTTTTCATTTTTACTCAGTTTGTCATGATTCTGTTTGTGACCAACAGGTGGCACTGCATGTCTCCCCTGCAGCTGCACACCTGTTGGTCGTTATGTATTTAGTAATATAAAAGGGCTCCCGCCCGACCCCTCCTTGTCGGGTCATTGTGTTTGTGTGTTTGCTCCTGTCATGTTTGTTCTCAGTCATGTTTGAGTCATGGTTAGTTTTTGCTTCAGTCATGGTTTTGTTTACTACTTTGGATTCTTTTTGTTTTCAGGACTTTGTTTGTTTAGGATTTAGTTTTCTCTGTGTTTTAATTCAATTCTTCAAGTTCACCCTGCTCCTCCCTCTTGCCTGCTTTTTGGGGTCCACCACCACCTCGCAATGTGACACAGTTAAGGACTAAATAGTTGAAAAAAAAAGTAATTTGTATCCAAATCCTTCCATGATTTCCTCTCTATATACAGTAACTTACATTTTCCAACTGTACAAAGCATCCATCCCTCCATCCGAGCCAAAGTGAAAAAAACAAAAACAACAAATGTTAACACTTTTCTCTGAGTGCAAGCATGTGTTGGGTGAAAGTCTTTTTAACATATTAAATCAACACCATATGGTGTCAATTTTTTGAGACATTCTCTTTCTCCAGTCAGAGGTCAGCGTCAGATTGGTAATTGCTTGGAAAAAATACGAAATTAACACAAATACTTCGCTGTTTGTAATTTCTCGGAGATGTTACACTCCTGAAAGTTTGATTTTTCGGCCTACAATTAGCCATGTGGGAGACATCAAACATGCTCTGCGCTTGAGAGACCATCTCTCTCATACACTAATCCTGTTGGTTTCACACTCTGGTTCCATGCCACTGCTTCCTGCACCTCACACTTTGATCCAAGCTTAATGAGGATGTTAGCGCTCCAGTACGGAAACGAATGCTGTATTCCCCCCACTTCCCTTCCATAATGATTTTTTTTTTTTTCTTGTTGCATCCTGATTCATTCAATTCATGTTACTAGTTGTGCTCGCTTGAAATACTCACTAACGTTGGCTAACTTGCTTATGGACTGATACTCTGCCAGTCTTTTCTTCTGAGAATGTGAGTCACTGTAACTTTATGTGTATATTTTAAGAATAAGTGTCGAAAAATGCCAAAATTGCTGGTTTAAATTGGATTGACCTAATTGCTTTTTTTGTTGTTGTCATTATTGAAGATAACATAAGGGGCCGTAGGCATCAGTTCATAAATGTAGAACACACATCTTACGTCGACGAGAACTTACAGTTCCTTTCATATGATGTGTGATAATTGTTTGAATTTGTAAATGTGTTCAAACTTTGAGCATATTTTGCTCCAAACTTTTGGTCTTACTCTTAATTTTACGGCATTTACATCAATTGAACATTAACTCATTCAGTCCCAGCCATTTTCATTGGAGCAACTCCCTCAATCCCAGCGTTTTACTGGATTTTGACTGATCTTGCAAGGCCCACAGAATATTTGGTTCTAATGCTATATCAACATGGAGCCTACCAAAATAAAGTTTGGACTCTCTTGTTTCAGTATCTTTTTCTATTCTTCAGCAATCGGCATTACAAAATGGCTAAGTTTCATGGAAATGGCGATTCCTGGGCAAAAAACGGTGAAAAAGCGTTTTTTAAAAGCATGCATTTCAAGCACGTGAGGCACCACTGCCACCTACTGGTCGCTTTTTTACAATGCAAACGGCTTATTCTCATTAACAGATTGACGCAAAAAAAAGACTTTGACGTACAAGTACGTCCTTGGTAGGCGGGGCCTAATTTTAAAAAGACGTACAAGTACGTATTGTGGAATGAAAGTGTTAAGTTACCTAGTACGATGTGTCCGGTATGTATGTTGTATTGTAAATATTCCCAGATTGTTTTCAAAGCAGGCCTATTCATCAAGATGAGTTTAGTGCTACTGACAGAATAGAGACAATGATTTTAACAAGCGAAATAGGGCACACAAGGTTAAAGTGTGAGGGGTAGGCCAGTGATTGTGGCCCATGTGAGATTGAGAAGCCATTTCACTGGGACGGAGCAGTCGACAGGCGGACAAGAGGGTCCGCAGAAGGCTCAAGAAATGAAGCAGCCAGTCGGATTTGACAGCCAGACTGGCAGGCATCAGTTCACAGACCACTGCCCGTTATCAGCTGTCCATCCTATGATTAGTGAAATCCCCCCTTTTTTTTTTTTCTTCATGAATGATGATGGGTTCCAAACTGACATGTGCGATTCTGAGAACAAATATGAAAACACACTAAATTGCGGAGGAAAGTGAACGTAACATAGACATTTTTCTAAGAATAAGCAAGCTGTCGTAGCCTTTACATGCTGCATGTGGGGAAACTCCCGGACATCAATATCTCCAAGCGGTGTGTCAGGAGGGCTTGGATATAATTTCTTACGAATATAATGAGATGCCAAGCATGTCAAAATCACTCGTGGAGTTTGTGTCTCTGGGTGAGATTCTGTTCACAAACAAACTGCAACAGCAGCAGAAATCAAACATCGAACCACTTGAGGAATTGAAATCTGCTCCCAGACTTTTATAATGTTCACACAAAGAGATCAGATGAAAGGTTTTTGGAAGTGCAAAATTTAGATTAAAATTGAATGACAATTTTGGTGCCTTTTAAGTTTGATCTTTCTCCAGCGAGGAGGTGACGGTTCAGGCTGGCTACATATGACAAATCATCAATCCCTTTCTACCCTACTAGGCTATTCTACAAGGTTACATTTAACCTCCTATTCCGTTTTGTCCTTTACAATCTCATGCATGTGTTATTTTGTTTCATTTAATTACCTGTTTATGACGACATTCATTTGCATTGTGTGGACCGAGTTACATCGCAATGGTCAGTGTGCAGTGCTTTACCATAGGAGTGTGAATGCCCCGTGTGATTGATGGATTTTGATCTCCACTTACTTGAATTTATTATTCCAGTAACACACGGTATGTCCAAGGTGTTGAGAACATATGCAAATACAAATGAATGAATTGACACCTTGGTTATTTTGGGGATTGATGATACCGCAAGACCGTGTGAAGTGACTCGGGGAGCCTTTTTGGATTCACTGGCTATTTCTTGCAACGTGAAGAAGAGAATCAGCACTTAGAAATACTGGAATGGAGAGCAGAAGCCACTCGTGTCCATTTGAAAAGGTATGCAGGAGATAGCATATACCTGTATATCTGCTGCATAGCGTTTCAATACATCTAATGAAAATTGGAAACACCATCTTATGAATATAGAATGAATCCAAAATCTTTGCAGTAATGGAAAAAAAACGACCGAACATTTGTCAGGACCCACGGGATCGAACAATCTGTATTTTTGCAGCACGATTGTAAGAATGTCGCAATTATGGAAAGGAGGACAATCAAGTCAATTTAGTCAAAAATCCTCTGTCGTGCATCAATCAACATTAGGGTAACAAGCTTCGGGGTTGGCATATTGATGCTTGCAACCTATGACCATTCCAGTTGATGAAGGCTGAATAATCTCCTCCATCCATGTCTGCTGGAGTGCTATTAAATTGGTGGCTGTTAATCTGGTTCTCTTTTCGACTGTGAATTAATTCACCTTGAGAGGCATTATATTATAAATTGAATGAGATAAGGGGGTAGGTAAGGGAACGGAGAGAGAAAAGAAATGGGAAAGTGGACCTGGAGCGATGTCGAAGTTAAGGGTGAAGAGGAATTGAACATTTGAAGGAAGATCATAAAGAGTTCTCTTCCGTGACCTGAGAAGCCTTGTCCATTTGATTTCTCTGCCTTGTTTTCTTTTTTTAAATGTCTTTGAAGCATATAATAATTTCTTTGGATGATCATAAAATCGTGCTAGCAAAAGGAGTGGGGATACTTGTGCTTCCCTCCCAGAATCAATGACTTGCTGTAGGCAAGGAATGTTGATCAGGCCACAAATGGTGGAACCAGTTTTCTTTACTTTACTCCAGACAGGACCAAGGATTTAGGTGAAGGACAGTTACCGAGAAGTTGCAAATATATTCTTGATGGGAGGGGCCGCGGCTGACAAGAAAATATTAAAAAATATTATTCCTTGCTGGATGCAACAGGCCATGTACATCAGGATTTATGTATGCTGGTGAACATGATTCAAACACATTGTTGCAATGCAGGTTTTACTGTAAAGATGCATTTTACTCAAGATGTGTTTGTTTGATTCTGTTTTTTTTAATGCACAATACATATCTGATTGAGGTAGTCAATGTGGGTGTCAGCGAATTGCACTCAGGCATCAAAATGTGTCAATGCTTTCAGTGAGCAATTACAGCGCAGCCCCACAGTAGCTTGAACTGACAGTAAAACACACATTCCAATGACTGGATGTGAAATATGTAGGACAATATATGGGACACACTGTTGAGGGATGGTTTTGGTTGACAGACATGGAGCTCAGTGTGGGGGGGGGGGGTGACAGACGGAAACACCGCAAACCTATTTCCCAACCACCTTTCTTAATTAGTTACCCTCCCATCCATGACATACAGCCTCAACCCTCACCGTACGCGCTCTGTTATTTTTTTTCCCCCGTCATTTCGAGCCTTCTGTGCATGTTTTGCCATCTTTTTGGGTTCGACCAAATGGTGACAATATGTTCTGAGCTGATAAGCAAGCGGATGCTGCTGCAGATGAGCTGGTCTTTACCGTTGCCCATGTTGCCACTGGAGGACCAGACAAAAGTCCGCCTGCAGGCAACAGAGACTGCCTGTACCGCATTGCCTTGAAAGACGACCGTGCATCACAATGTAGTTGATCACTGGGCAGCTTACAGGTTATGACGCCCTGAGCACACCGCCTGGGCAGATTTAAGGCAGAAATATGCCAGCACTGCTCTACCTACAGGTAAATACTGGCTGAATATGTGATCGCAAAGTCGTCACACAAACTCATCCACTATAGTGCGTAGCGGGGTCAACAAAGTGGATTTTTTACAATTTCTTTCACAGCTATTTGTCACATATTTATTTGGATTCAGACTGAAGATAAAAGCAATGTTTTGAAAACATCCCAAAAGCCAAAGAAAGGGACAAAAATACTCAGCAAGCCTATTACAAATATGCAAATTTGTACTGATGGCATGAAGGCGAAAGCGGTTTACTGTCCCACATGAAGCAGTCGGCTCCATCCTGTAGATAAAAACGCGATGGTCTAATCAGTGCTGTTTTTATTACCTTTGTATATACCTGCTAATTAGCCAATGTGAGTAATCTATAAAGCAGTATTTTCTTTCATTCGTGGGATTTAATCTCTGAAGTAGATTTTTTTATTTATATCAAGGTCATTTTACATACATTATTATCTATGTATTGAATTCTCTCATCTGTCTGCCTCTTCACCACCCACCATCTCTCTCTCTCTCTCTCTCTCTCACTCTCTCCCCTATGTGTTCCCTTGCCAATTAATTAGGTGTGCCAAGATAAACTAATGCTGTACAACACAACCACCGCATTATAAATCCTCCCTTCAGTGTTCAGATATCTGTTGAATATGTTTAATAGGGGCACTGATTCAATTCAGGTATTATTTTGAAAGCTATTTTTGTGTGCTGGAGAGGATTGGTTTAAACTGGCACGTTCCTAATATTTTACGATTTATGTTAGTTCATTGTCCTGCTGTATTTGTGTGTCAAATGTCTATCCAAAGATGTGATCGCATTCACCATACAAGTGAGGTTGTCGGGAACAGTTAAGCTGCTTATACAGACCGCAACAAACAGACTCAAGATTAATTGGAAAATAAACAAGGTTTAATAAATAAAAGCGCACATCATGCTCATAAGAACGCGAGGGTACAAAAAAAATATCAACTAACCAAAAGCGCCACAACGAAAGGTCCGTGCGATGAAAAATGAACCAATCAACAACAAAAAACAGACACAAAGTCAAAACAAAAACACAAAAGCAAACCCGTTGATGTACTTACTGTTAACAGAAGCAACAGGAGACGAGAAAAAAAAAATCAGCACACGGGCTACGGTGGGCAAGAATGATGCGAACGGTAATTCAACGAGGCAAGCAACAACATAGAGGTAAGCAAGCGAGTAGTCCGGCACTGGCTATCTGCTCAAGCTAAAACTTATAAAGCCGCAGATTCTGATTCGAGACAGATGTGCTACAGGAGGCAAAGCCCACCGAGCCTCTGAAACCCTAAAATAACACATGACAGTAACTCCGTAACTAAATTAGCAGTCTACCTGGTTTCATCGGATGGAGTGAGTGGAAAGCACCCAGGGGAAACAGATCAAGAACGCCGGGAATCCAAGAAGGCTCTTCAGGAATGGAACCTTCCCAGTACACCGCAGAGAGCTCAGGGGATGACAGGAAAGTGGCTTAAATAAGGAAACGTAGAATACGCTGTGAATCTTGAGGCTTGGCGCAAGATTTAGTAGTTCATGACGGCGTCATTGACAATAGAGTCGACAACAAAAAGGATCAGTGTACTGCAGTCCCACTTTGCATATCCCCGGTGGAAAACCAGATCTTTTGATCTGAAGCACAAAACAAACTGAGAAGAGAAACATGACAGAGACTTTGGTTGCATTTTTGAAGTAATTTTGGTTTGAGATTAGATGAATGTAAAACGATTCCTTTCATATATTTTCTTGCTATTATTGACGATTCTCTGTGTATGTTTGCCATCGTCTACTTTCACTTGTGTTTCTTTGAACATTTCGCGTAGTTGAGCTTTAGGACACATGTCAGATCCCGACAAGAAACAAGCGGGGTTGTTTTCAATGGCTTTCTTCTTCCTATAATGCGGGGGGATCCCAGCAATAGGCAGGTGTCTTATCTGGAAGATTTTAAAGGTTTGGCGCTATTGCTGGCTTCGGTGTGACTCAGTGCTACAGTGCAGTTTGCAGATATATCTGGAGCTGTAAATCTGTTTGGTCTACCCCATTTTACTCACCCACATCTCGTGTCTTAAACAATGATTCACTGCCATTGTATCTTTTCTTCACAACTATCATAATATATCTTGTGATGCCTCAAACATCTTGGCATGTGTTTTCCGAATCAAATGATGTCATCCACGGTGGTTGACTGTTTAGCGCGTCGGCCTCACAGCGCAGAGGTGCAGGGTTAGATTCAGGCTGCGGCCTTCCTGTGTGGAGTTTGAATGTTCTTCCCGTGCCTATGTGGGTTTTCTCCGGGTGCGCCGGTTTCCACCCGCATTCCAAAACATGCATGGCGGGTTGATTGGGGCACTCAAAATCGTCCAAATGTGTGAGTATGAGCGCCGCTGGTTGTTCATCTATGTGTGCCTTGCGACTGGCTGGCAACCGGTTCAGGGTGTCCGCCGCCTCCTCCCCGAAGACAGCTGGGATAGACTCCAGCACGCCCGCGACCTTTGTGAGGATAAACAGATTGGAAAATGGATGGATGGATGGATGGATGGATTATATCCTCCCCCTTTCTTAGTTTCCCTATTTTTTTCCAGTCGGCTTTGTTAGTCTGATTTGCATGACCTAGTTTTGGGATGTAGTTTATTTAATACCTACAATGAGACACTTGAAAAGATAGCACTCCACAAATTGAAGTCATTCTTTCATTCCGGCGTGCCTTAAGGATATTCAATTGTCACACGCTTTTGCTGGTTCTTATGAACTTGGTAAAATATAAACATGAATATGTATGTGTAGTCTTACCATACTCCAACTTGGATGTCACTTCAAAATGCTGAATTTATTCATGCTGTCCATTGCCTTTTAGTCTTTAAATAACTCTATATGTAAACTAGTAGTGGGCAGGCAGTAAAGATTGATTATATGTCCCTGCAATTGATTAAAAATATATGGATTGACAGCTAGAGAGACACACACAAAAAAAAAAACAGTTTTGTTAAACGACTGTGCTGAAAACATTGGATGGTTGAATCACTCACTAAATTAACATGAAAATGCGGTTAATGTGTCATTCGCTAAAATCAGTAGCTGACACAATAAGTAAGTACTAACTTTTTTAGGATGAGGCAACAAGCGCTGTCTATACCTCTCTATAGCCCCGTTCACACGGCACACATTTGGTCCGACGCTGCACCGAAATATTTTGTTGCGATGTATTTTACACCGGAGCAAATTTTGTGGAGCGTTCACACGTGCAAAGCCGCTGAGCGTGACAACTCCGGCGCTGCGTCGAAGCAGCTCCACTTGCGGTCACACGTGCAATTTCTGCTCCGGACCAAAACGACAGGAATGCGGAAGTAAAACAGGTTCGGGTCGGGCTTCTCTCTCGCGGACTTTTATTTATTTTTCTTTTAATAAATATTATGGTGGACACTATTCTGTCCTTGTTCAGAATAGATCCACTTGTCGGCAGTCGTGGAATAAAGACGTGTTTACAGTCAATCGTGTGTGCTCCTGATGACTGCCACAATATATGTTTTAAAAAATGTATTCTAAAACAATGTGCGGATACTAAACTAAGGAATACTTGTTTTAAAACAAACAATTTGGATAAAACAGAGAATGCGCTGTAAGTTAATTGCTATTTAACTGCTAAACAGGAGCACGGCCGGCCAGACCAGCGCGCACGTATGTTAATTTCGTTTATACAATCCTGTAGAAATAATTTCAGATATCTT
>NW_017804997.1:1827978-1845266 GCF_001891065.2 Hippocampus comes
CTGGTAGCGAGCGTAGCGAGGCCACTCCCCCGCAAGCGAGCATTTGCTCTGGAGCAAATTTAATCCAGCTGCGTTCACACGTGCAGATTTGTTTCGGCGTAGCGTCGCAAACGAGCATTTGCTCTGGAGCAAATTTTTAAACCACCTCCCTGAGGTGGATCAAATTTGGTCCGGTATAAGCTCTTTAGTGGAGCTACGCCGGAGCAAATGTGCACGTGTGAACGCTCGACTGGATTTATTTCGGAGCTGCGTCGGACCAAACGTTGCCGTGTGAACGGGGCTTATCTGTCTGTCTGTCTGCCTGCCTGCCTGCCTGCCTGCCTACCATCCATTTTCTGTCATGTATGTCTCTTCCCTACAAGTCTGACAGCAAAGAAAACAAGTCTAGATCAAAGTTTTAAATCCCTAACTTTGGAATCAGCCATTGAGCATCATTCACACATTTGCATGTTTTCCCCTCCCACCAAGTACGCAGGGAAAAAAAAACATGTCAAACCACTAATCTCCCACTGTGTTTGGCTTTCTGGGACACCAGAACCCCAAGAGGAAGCTGCCTGAGCACTATAAACAACTCAAGTCAGTGTGATGGGTTTTTGTGGCAGAAAAGCGATCGCCATGCAGGTTCGTCTTCCAATGTTGGCAAGGAAAAGACGGGAAATGGCTGAGCGACTGGGATGGAAGGGCCGGGTTCATTTATTATCGCTGACTGGTCGGGATGAGAATCCTCCATTTTTCATGTCACCTCTCATTGCAGAAAAGGAACCTGTCACACACACAGAAAGAGGCTAATGTCATGAGGACATGCTGTTTCCACGGCAACTGGGAATGTATCCACTTCTTGATTTGTATATGAATAACCATCTTAATAGAAAGGTACTCTTTTGCCTCCTTCTCTTTTCAAATCTTCACGCATGCTGTTGGACGATCTACATATAAAACATGATTCCTTGTGCTTGGGCGTTGTATAAATGGGGTTCCTTGAGCCTGTGCGTTTGGAAAGTCTGAATAATGAGTGATTAAATAGAGAAGCAGAACTCAGTATCCGGGCGAGAATACTTCGGTGAGAGAGCTGTTGCCATTTAGACCGTTCAGGTATAGTTTGCCTTTGACGCGATCAAACCTGACTCGGGGAAGTTGAGGGGAGTTTTCGGAGAATCAGAGGGAATTTTTTTTTTCCTTTCACGCACTGCTGGAAAGTGATGAAGCCAATCAGTTGCTTGTGGTGGGAGAAAGTTCCCCCTAAGACCTTCTGATTTTCAAGAAGAACAATTATGTTATGTTCCCCGATCTTTCATTTTGGGGACTTCAGGTGGGCTGTATTCAGCAGCACGGCTCTCCAACTCCCTCATTCATCCTGGTATTGAGCCACGCTTCACTAACTCAATACCACCATCCTTTCCTAGATGTATTTACTTGGGGCAATACTTCTAACCATGTCTGTTTTACCGTCAGTGAAGCGGATGATTATGTACTTCATCAGCCTGATTCCCTTCAGTTTCAGAATGAATTACACACACACGCACACGATTTGATTTTTATACATTTCTCAAAGTCAGCCACTAAAATGGTCAAATCAATTAGACTAATAGATTCTCTCTTTTTGTTTTTTTTACCTGTTTGTGTCTGCATGGCTTTTGTTCGCGTGTTTTTAATTAATTGCTGGTAATTGTTTTATCGCCGTGAGAAGGTTGTATTCATGTAAAAGAAATCAAGATCATACTCATCAAGCCCCGGCTGTGACTTGCTAATAGGCCCGTAGGCAACTTGCAAATTGGTGCGTGGATGTGCGCTTGTTAAATGGTATATCACTACTACAACATTTACATGGGAGTCGGGTTCTCTCTGAGGATTAAAGGGATGCAACAAGTAAAACAGGACACATTAAGGCGAGGTTGTCGAGCACAGACCAGCGGTAGTGATTCAGGCAGTTCTGTTGCGGTCTAATGTCTGGAGGGAGTTGTTCAAATAAGAGGAGTGCACATAATCAGGCTGTATGACATGGTGTCTCCCCACATTAAGCACCTCCCAAGTACATCCCATAAGCGTGTCCAAAGAGATATATTGGTGAATTAACACTAATACACATGCATGTTAGTGAACTGGAATGCGGAGTTGCTGTGCAGGCACGATAAGATCCGGGAAGTAATCTGGCAAAAGTGGACCAGTTACAGTCAGAACAAAAACTGCTCGTACTTGACTGTCACCAGAAAGGCTGGCTGAGCTCAGTTCAAAAATTCATTTACAGGGACCAGAAGTCAAGTGGGGGAAATCCAGAAAAAAAAAAAAGCAAACAAACATAACCATTCTTAATAAATCCCAGCTGATCCATAGCAACTATATACCCTCTAAACTCAGCAAGAAACAAAACAAATCCTGTCGGGAGTATTCGGTAGTGCCAACATCTTTTCCCAGCCTCTCCCAATTAGCCTTCAGCCTGGGGAACTCAGTCGATCCTCATCTGCCTGTCACTGACTTCATTCTTCTAAAGGAGACGGCGGGGAGGAAGTCATGGGGAAGATGGAGCAAGAGGGCAAACAACCAAACAAATAGATGATTTTGTGTTTGGCTGCTAAGGGTGAAAAGGCAGACGGCAGTTTGGAAGGGTGAGAGGGAGAGAGACAAATTGTTCTCTGGATGATAAACCAAAACAAAATGGCTTGTCAGCCACACATGCACTCCTGGTGTCCGCTTCTTTCTTCCCATCAAATCATGCAACGTCTTTGATTTTCTTTTTCTCTCTTTCTGTCTTTCGATCTTCCTATGGAAAGGTCCTATTATTGTACCGCCCGGTAGGTTAGAGAATCCGGTCCAGATAATGAGCTGTCTAAAAAGGACCAGAGTGTAGTTTTTGACTCTCCCGAAGGCCCATTATGCTTGAATTTGTCAGAACCCTATTGACAAGGTATGATTGCTTGCCTCATTGATTTCCACCTTCTTTCATTTGTACCCACCAAAACAGAATATGTTTCCCTTCGAACCTGTAGTGGCAATGATTAATCCTCAAATTCCTTCTGCCTCTCTCAGATCTGTCAGTCAGAAACGACGAGAAGTCTCGGTATTGCAAGTTAGACAACAAAGGAAATTGCCCAGCCAACGACCCATAGCTAATTGATGTGGAGTTCCACACTGTGTCTGCAAATGTTTATTTTTTTTTAATAATCCTTTTGAAAGTGGCACCTAGCTTTGTCCTCACACGTGTAAATGATTGTGTTGTAATAGCATCTTTGTTGTCCGTGCTCTCTTGACTAATTAGTATTCCCCTTCATTCTTTTTTCTTGATGGGTGGTGTAATAACCAAACCACGGGGAGGTGGCAATGCTTTATAGTTTGAGGGAGCCTGCTGAGAACTGTGGGAGATGGGGAGGGCGGCAGTGAAACATACTCCATCCTTCTAGTAAACTCATTAATGCACAGTGAATAACAGCAGATAACACCCCCAAAATTAGGAGGGGGGGGGGGCTGACATGCTGATGTTTAAAAAAAAAAAGAAAAAGCACAAATTGAGATGTACACTAACACGTGAAGTAACATGGAGCCATTGTCCTGCATTGACCTGTCCATCCCTGCATAAGAAAAGATAAGGTGGATAAAATGGATCAATCATCCCGACATTTCTTTTCAGGTTGTCCTTTTTTTTCAGACAGGCTACAGTAGTTAAAACCCCATAACCTGAACCAAGGCCAGCCAGGAATGCACCTTCAGTACACTGTTTCTCACATGAGGAATGAGTTTTTTTGATTAACCTTCCTCAGGACTGATGGAACACAACTATGAGTTTACACATTGTGATGTAATCTACAGCTGAGCCCGGGGATGGGCTGTTATACTCGAAGGAGTGCAGAGAGACAGATATAGATTGAATAGAAGTGGTTTGGAGTAAGAGGGAAAGGATTGAACCGGGATGAAAAGGATATACTCTGTAGGAAAAAAACCCCAACAAAACAACAAGAGGATCCGCCATTCCATTCCACATATGCTGCCTGTGTGTGTCTGCGTGTGTGTTTCACCCGTCTAGTTGGAATAAAAACAACACCATGCATGACTGCAGGCATACTGGTGGGTCAGTATCTTACGGTTGTGCAGGGAGACCGAGAATAAACATCAATAACAACTGCCACAGTCAGCAACAGCCGCAGCGATTTTGGCGGCAGCGGTGTTGTAGATAAACCCACATCGCGCGCCCCGGAGGAGCCGAGGCTGCATTCACGAGAGTGGCTATGACTCATTGGTGGGCTGTAATGACCACACATGGCCATTAACTAGGTGCGGGGTGAACAGCGTAGACGTCAGCCCCCCCCAAGCACCACAGAGCTGAATGCTGCCCGTTTATGACTCCAACCTGATGTGTGTCTAATGAGCCCCTTGGTAAATTTTGTTTGAGAGCAACAATCGCCCAACTTTACCAATCTGGCGGAATTGTAATGTGTGTAGGATGAAGGGAGATTGATTTTGAAGTTCTCTGTGAAACATCCATCCATCCATTTTCCAATCCGCTTATCATAAAGATTCCTCCCCAACCCCCCCCCCCCAAAAAAAAAGACAGATGAATTCAATTTAAAACCAACAGGCGGCACATTTTGTTCTTTGATTGAATTGGAATATTCAGTAACAGTGATGCCATCATGTAATTTTAAAATGACAAAAAAAAAAATGTGAAGCGTAAAACTGTAAAAAAAGTAATTTTCATGATACAATACAAAACAAAGGGATGGTCATTTACATATAGCCTGAAAAAGGATGGGGGAGTTTCGCTCCGGATGATCTAAATTCCTGTTCCAACCAACCATCCATCCAAATTTTCAATAACACCTGTACAGATTAGCATCATAGGTAACTCGAGCATATCGCATCTGTCTTTGGATCAGAGGTATCGTCCACGCTGGAGTGGTTGCAAGTGTTACAATGAGCAGAATACTGTAATCCTGCCTGGAGGAAATGTGTCATCGCGGAGGTGTGCTTGAATGTAGTTCAACCTCCCATAGTTGATGCAGTTTGTTCTTCCTTAGGCCTTGTGCAAACATTATATATAGATAGATAGATAGATAGACAGATAGATAGATAAAATCTGTTTCAGGCCCTGCACATAAAGACAAAGATAGAAAAAGAAATATTTAAGGATTTAGGGCTTATTGCGTGTGGTCTCGTCTGATTATCTCAACACCTCACAGTTTAAGATCCTGTCCCATCCATCAGTTTTGAAACTAAGTCCTCTGAGCCAGAAATCTTGCATGATCACACATAATCTCACAAAGGCGAAGAAGAAAAAACACTTCCGGATATGTGCCGATGTTACCTGAGTATTTCCAAAGAGGACTGGCGGCGGGAGTGTCGGAAGGTGCCAATGTTGGCAGACAAAGACCCGCTTTGGAAAATATTTCTAGTCATCTGCGGAAACACACCTTAATTTAAAAAAAAAAAAACACAATCCCTTCAAGAAAAAAAAATGTAACAATCAATAAATGGAAAATGATTTATTTCCAAATAGTTAGCCAGTATGCAAGACAAAATAACGTCTTCCTCCCTTTCCATCTGGACCAAACTTTAGTTGGACAAGAAATGCCGCAAGAAATCCTCACATGATGTTTTTTTTTTTCTCTGTTCAGCATCAACTCTAATCTATTATGCTTATTAGTCAGTATTAAAATATTAAAATGGGACAAGCCAGACACGTCGGCCAGTTCTTTTAAGCCCGTAAGAGTGTCAGCGGACTCTCATTGGAGATCTAAGTCCCCAGGTGGGAGCACTTTTGTGTTGCCATATTTCACTCTAAACCTCTGAGCTTGTTAGAATTCCCTGTCACGATCCATTTCGTCTAAGCTCCCCAAATAGGGCAGGGGAAATATAGGCTTGAGTTTTTTTTTTTTTTCAAAAGTAGCTGTTTAGGAAAAGATTTATAGCGGGATCCAAGTGAGTGTGAACATCAAATCGCATTGAGATATCGCTGCATAAAAGCCATTCGAAAAGCAGTAAAAATCAAGAAAAATGACCAAATCAGCATGTTTCGACTGCCAAAACCCTCATGGTGGGTGATGAAGCTACAGGGAGGAGGAAACGAAAACACATGCTTGTCGGAGCATTTCACATCAAATTGACTCGGAGCAAAGCTAACCAGAACACATGCAGTTTGTTTTGAGCTTGCTTAATGCTTTACTCCGTGGGCAGGTCTGACAACTTCATTGCCCTCGGTGTCTCTTCTGACACCGGTCACTACCTATCAATCACTACTCGATCTTCGTCTATGCTCGCTTATTCAATCGACCTTTTATTTCTGCATCCTTGTTCATTACCTAAAATAATGTTGCCTCACTGAGTCCTGATTTACATTGAAATGACTTCATTTTAATCAGTTTTGCTTATCCAATATAATATTTTTTAAAAATACAGTATCCTGTCAGTGTCCCTACTTTGTTAGGTCCTTAGTTTAGTGTTAACCCTATAATGCCATTTGTATCATATTTGATACATGCATTTTCATCATGTAGCTCATTCTTTATATTACATGAAATCATCTGTATCAAATTTGATACTGCAGGTTTAAAATATGATTTTCCCCAAATTATCATTTTCAGATGTAATCTACATAATGCCTATCAATGTGATACGCCAAATATCTAAAACAACATGATATGGCAAAAATATTTTTGTGGATTTTTTTATAAGGGTTAATGAACATCTCAGTTCCCAAAAATCAGATTTTTCTGGCTATTCCTTGATGGGTCAGGCATTACAGGGCTAATCCTGAAATTTTCAGGAGATTTAGAGATATATAAAGGTCACATTGTTGTATATGTGCGATATTTGGAGGGATGGCGCTACACGGGGGCTAAGGAGGAGCTACAGCCCCTTCAGACATCTACGTAGCTCCAGCTAAGCCCCTCCAGAATCTTATTTCATATTCTAAAATGTATTTATAAATGACTTTCTCAGACGCCTCTATTTATCAGTCTAGAACCCCCATTAGCCCCAGGAGAGAAAAAAAAATGTGTCGCCGTCCCTGCGTATTTGCACACATCACTGCAATATTAATCAGTAACTCTTAAAAAGCTCTTTGGGTGACTTTTTGGCACTGCTTGAATATTTGAATAATGATACAAGAAGGGAATCGTTTAATTTCTTAGGAAAATATGTTTCTTGCATGGCAAATAGAGCAAACCGAGGGCTACTTTTATTCTTGGCACTGATTCTGAACATCTGGTTGGATTTTGTTGTTTCCTGTGTTGACTTATGGATTGTCTGTGTTTCACTAATTGATTACTTGACACATTCATTTCCTAGTTTTTAGTATGAGGTTACTGATGTTTTTCGAGAGTTTTCAGATCATTTTTCAGGCAAAAATTCCAGTTTCCAAGACCTGTTACAGACTGCACAGTGACTCATGCACTTAGCACATCTGGTCACATTGTTGTCTGGGATTTCTCCTGGTTCTTTTGCCTCCTTTCAAATTCCCAAACATGCAAGTTAGGTTAATTACAGACTAAATTGTCCAAAGGTGTGAATGTGAAAGCCTTATTTTTTTTTTTTTGTGCATATGTGTCCTGTGTTTGCCTAACGACGAGACGAGTGTATACCCAACTTAATGTACCTCAACAGGATACGTGATCAAAAATGAATGGTGTTGCATGCTTGTTGTTGTATGAATACTAGATGAAGGCCACAAGAAGATGCACATTTAATAAAACAGCTTCCCGTTATTTAATAAAATGGCACTCAGTGTTAGCCTGCAATGTATTTCAGGAAATGTTTCCATACTGTTGATGTAATTTACATGCTAAATTATGTATAGGTTTTGAGAACAAGTATGTTTATAGTCCTAAATTTCACAGTCAGTTGAACACACACTCCCGAAATAGGCAGATGTGCAATGCTGGAGGGGATGTCTGCTTAACTATGCATCATCATTTTTCCTAAAGCGAAAAATTCTTCAAAGAAAAGCAAATCCCAGCAAATGCGAAGTAACTCTTCATGTTTGGATTCCTTTTATCCCGGTTTTTGCCCCAAAACAAGAAAGCCTTCGAAAACTGCCACATTTTGGTGGGGCCTGCCAAAATGTATGGGTGTTCTTTATGAACATGAGGCTGATGCTGATGCAGCTTTGCTCGACTCAGTACGTATCAGCTTCCAAATCTTGCACTGTGAGAGAGCTGGACACAAGGCAGACAGAAGCACAGAGGCCTGTGGCAGGGGCTGGATAAGATGGATCACATGAAAACAACCCAAGCGGACCCGAAATGGAGATTGGAGCAGACAGCGAGGAGTGTAGCAGCGAAATGTTGGTGTCTGGCTAAGGCAGAAAGGCAGCGGGGCCTCAGGCCAGATGCTCTTATTTAACATCTCCAACCATTCATGCTGCCTCGAGCCACCATTGGACATTAAGGGATTCTTCATCATCGACTTTTTATATGACTGACAGCTATCTTTATTGATTGACGCTTGGGAGACTGGCAGGCTGCTCAGAGAGGGGGTGGGAGAAGAATAATTGAGTCTACCCCTGGTTGGCTGGTAGAGATAACTTATCCAGCTTCCAGTTTGTGTGGACAATGCAGAAATGAGACCAGTTTTGGGAAAAATCCATGTGCTTGACAGAATTCTCATTTACATTAACGCGACTACAAATTTTCTTCCATCTCATTGTTGTTCATCTTTTTTTTTCCAGGCAGTACATGCATAAAATAGTAAATTTGTATTGTAACAGTTGGTCACCTACAGCAGCTCAGTGTCAGTGTGACAGCACTTTGCTGTGATCAAAATTTTAAACGCAAAAGAGGTTATTTTACACACCATGTCCCCCCCCCCCCCTTAGTTTCTCTGGTTGTGTGATTTATACTCCGGTGTGACTCGTACATATTAAAATTACATACCTGTCAACCTCGGCTAATACCTGCCCTTATAAATGATTACGATTCCCCTTACAAAGCAACAAAAACCCGTACAATGGTTTACCGCGCATGCGCACATCATGCTTTATTAATCCGACCGTATGCAGCAATGAAAAAAAATATACGATTGAGGATTACTTTTGCTGGTTTGCCGTGACAATAGTAGCGATCGACGACGGCATTGTCGTTGGCTACCAGCAGGTGAGACGATCTGGATTTGAGCCAAAATGGTCTTGATAAGATCGGTTCACAATTGTTTTTTTTTTTTCCTGTATAAAAGTTGTAATAGGCCGTACATGATTTGAAATGCAAAAAAAAAGGTAAAAAAAACGGGGAAAACGAAAAAGTTGCAAGGTGTGAAATTAGAGCTAGCACTAGCACCCAAAGTCCTCATTCTCTATGCATGTTGACTTTCTCTTGGCAGTTGGAAAATACTATTGGTGCATTACCAAAAGTGGCCAAAAGGTGGTGGTAATGCACCAAAAGTATTTGCAAGCCACCAAAATACAAATGAAGATGAACACGAAAACACAGTCAAATATTATTGCCGCTGGCCTTAGAATGCTCATAAGATGTCAGTAATGCAACAAAAGTATTTGACAACGGCCAAAACAAAGTCGAAGAAGTAGTCGTCCTGACAACTAATGTGTGGCATATCGTAGTTTAGCATGTGACTTCCTTATCCGCCACAACAAGAATTTACATGACACCACCAAAATGTGGAATAACCTTTCAACAGAACTCCAAAAAAACCAACAAGAGTATCGAAATAGCACCGCCATTTCATTACATTTAAAGTGCCCTTTTGAGCAATGCTGATAAACAACATCCAAAGCTGATACCCATTTTAATTTGCAGCAGATACATTATATCTGCACCGAGTTCATCCTATTGATTTAATGTAAGCTGCCTCTGTGGGAGAAATGGCATTTATTGACATAACACACAGCATTGAATTTTAAATAGATTTCGCAGGAGAACACTCCTTGTAATTTTTCTGTATGTACAGCCAGATAATCTTAAAGGCAAAATCACGCATCTGCGATTCAACTGTGGCTGTGTCATATTAAGTGAGAGGTGAAGACTTGATGAACCGTATAAATGTCCTTGTCAACTCTTGAACTCCAGAGCTGAGGAGCAGGAAGGTCTTCCCCATTCAAAGGAAAGCTGCTTTGCAAAAAGTAAAAGTAGAGTCAACAAGGAGCTTGGATTAAGCATCCAATTTTCTGCTTCGGTAGGCATGTGTGAAAATACTGAGCCACATGATTGATACATCTGCAGCCCTCAATTTGGAGTTGACTACGGACAGACTGATGGGTTAAGCAACCGACCGACCGATGGACAAACGGATGAATGAATGATATGTGTGTGTGATTTTCTTCACAGCGCCGAATCAGTCATCGACAAGCTGTCCAAACCTCAAAGTAATTTAGAGATCCTGCAGCAGAGAGTTTGTCTGAGTTGTGGCATTTCTCTCTCTACCCTGCTTCCACATGAATTCCCCCATCAAAATTCCAATTTCAGTTTGATTTTCAAGTCATCGTCGCATATCTGATCAGCAGTTCCTTCAACTTTAGTAATTGCATTCTAAAATAACGTTCGGTTTCACTGAGCTAATATTTGTCTTGGGTGGATGTGACCCAGCATCTTTTGACCTGCCAATAGATGTTGCAGCGCTGCGTTACAAAACAAAGTATCCCACTTGAGTTGTTTTTTTTTTTCTCCGTAACAAGACCCCGCTGTACATTTTTCAACTGATCTTTAACAAGCCCTGCAGCATGTCACCTTTCCCAATCATCAGGGAGCAGCATGCTATGGGGAAATTATGTCGACCGCACAGTGGTGGTGAAGCACAGTAACTGATGAAACAAGGTGAAAGAAATACAGCATAATCATCACATCCAGCCATCATGCAATATACGACGGGATAATACGTCTATATACAGTGGTAGCTCGACTGACAACCGTCTCTTCATACGAAAATTTCAACTTACGAAACGTCTCAACAGGAAAACATTGCCTCTTGTTTCGAAAGAAATTTCAACATACGAAAGGTAAAACTACAGTATGGAGTGCTTCTCACAGCTCCGAGTTTCCTGAATGCAACATACTTATAACTGCTCTGCCAGTGGCGATTCCCGATCATAATCCTGGCATTCCATTGGCTAAGAGGGACTTCTACCGTATATGTCGATGCCAGTGTTTCTTAACTATTTCATTCCACAAGACGCACTTGTACGTCTTTTTAAAATTAGGCCCCGCCTACCAAGGACGTACTTGTACGTCTAAGTGATTTTTTCTTATGTCATTGAGAGGAGGAGGGTCTTATGCAATCTGTGAATGAGAATAAGCCGCTTGCATTGTAAATCATGTAAAAAAGCGACCAGTAGGTGGCAGTGGTGCCTCATGTGCTTGAAATGCATGCTTTTACAAAAAGCTCTTTTCTCTGTTTTTTGCCCAGGAATCGCCATTTTCATGAAACTTAACCATTTTGTAATGCCGATTGCTGAAGAATGGAAAAAGATACTGAAAGAAGAGAGTCCAAACTTTATTTTGGTAGGCTCGATGTTGATATAGCATTGGAACCAAATATTCTGTGGGCCTTGCAAGATCAGTCAAAATCCAGTAAAACGCTGGGATTGAGGGGGTTGCTCCAGTGAAAATGGCTGGGATTGAATGAGTTAACCTTGTTCGAGGTACCGAACCCATCCAGTTCATATGCACGTTCACCGAACCCTTCATTAGTGTCTGTGTGTGTAGATAGATAGCTCTGTCTATGCGGCGTCCTCATCAGTGGCCCTTCGGGCCATAAGGTGTTCCGATAGTTTTAAGTAAATGTGAATCACTCAGAAAAAGTGATCACCAGTCGGGTGATCGCTCGCTATGTTGATGTTTTCCTTGGACATTTTCAAAGGATTGTTCACAGTCAACAAAAGCAAACGTCCTTGGATCAGTTTCTTTACAAAACGCCAGGCAAAAAAAAAACAAAAAAAAAAACACTTCTGAGAGAGAACATGGACCAAAGAGGGCAAAAGACGATGAGGACGCTGTTAAAAGTTAAATGACCATCATTTTGATTCTTTATTCTTTGTTTTTTACATTATGCACAAATCTCATTTGTTATGCAATAATCTCATTGTAACATGTCTTTGTTGCATATTTTGATGCGTTTTTATGCTTAAGGAAACATTTTTGTCGGATTACGGCATTACATTGAAAACGCGTCTCTACTTACAAAACTTTCTCGTGAAGAAATTTCTTCCAGAACCAATTAATTTCGTAAGTAGAGGTATCACTCTACAGTGATTCCTTGCTACTTTCCGATTTCGTTATTGTGGCTTCAGTCTATAACGGAGTTTTCATTTGTGACCATAACTTCATTTATTACGGCTACGGCTTGACCTCTCAATTTCACAGATTTTCTTCCTATTTTTCTTCCTTCTAAGTCGGATAAAATGTGAGGCCATGAATATTACAGCGCGTCACACTCCAAAATCCCCATTCCCTAATCGTGGGTGCGTTGGGAAATCCCTTCGGATCGCACTGGTTCACTCAGACCATGTCGAAGCTCAGAACGTTGTTCAAATGTGGCATTTGGTTAGTCAGACTGCTGCAAAAAATGACCTACCAGATCCCAGTGCATCAGGCAGTACAAGGAAAGTTAAGATTTGAGGCACGATCCGCTGATCATGGGCTGCCTTCAGAAATGATTGTTAGGTTTCTTTTTAATCAGTCATCGAGTTAAACTTTAAAACACAACTCAGCAAATGAACGGTCTGAGCTATTTTATAATAGGGTGTAAATCTTTCAGGGTGGCAAATGAGAGCAGTGTGCAAGCAGGTCGTCTTTCGTAACTCTTGCCACCGAGCGACTTGGAAGGGGACATGTTTATCCACATGAGCAAATGGCAAAGCATTTGGACGAAACAAGTGGGGTGCCCAAACAAAACCTCGCCTCTGCGAATTAGATGCTCATTTGTCTCGCTTCCATCACAAACATTGTTTTAACTCTGTTTTACAAAGGCATCTTCGGCCGGATCATGCTCAGAGATAATCACACGGCTCGAGCTCACAAAATGTAAACTTGCTGCTGTGAATTGTCCGAATGTTTCGATTGAAACATTAGCTGCCCAACGGAGGGATGAGTGTAGCAGCCGTTTGCCTGTATCCAGGCAACAAGAAAACCACAGAACTCTTCGATTTTTCCCTTTTGCTCCAGGAATCCCCACCACCCATCTTTCTAAAGGAAAGAAAATAAAATAAATGCTCCATTTTAATACTTTCAACCCTAAATGACTGTAAACATGTACGGTTGTTCGGCTTGATTCCCCATGCGGAGAGCACTGGGTGTGTTTTACGGCTCTCCTTGAGCAGTGATGAAATGTTTACCGGTGGCGTGACGGGTGGCTGTGAGTGGGAGGACTTGCTTGCGCCGAGTGATTGGGAGGAAGGAGGAGTAGGCGGATGAGATATAGGTGGAGCTTCATGCCATGCAGGCTCAACCCCCACTGAGATGAATCAAACGCGGGTGCAAAGTTTGCCAATACCGTGTGTTTTGCCTTGAGCGTGTGTCTACATTTATACAATGTCACGGCGCACACCTGCACTTTGTCATTGGGACTGCTTCTGATTTAACAGACAATTCTCCTTTTCCACCCACCAGCCTTCAATTTGCAGTCATTTCCGGACATCAGGCTTATGTAACCTCCACTTATTTCATGACGCTTGGTGTTCAGCGGTGATGCTTTGCAAATGAGTTACCACAGAAACAAGGCTGCATTTTTTTTTTCTTCTCCATTTTGCTGCTGGAAAGATGTGCGCCTTGAACAAGTGTCCTGTCCTGTCCATGTAGAGATTTCGCATGTCGCTGACTATGTTTACATGCGTAAATAAACCGAGTTACTGATATAATTCGGTCCCTTCATTCTCTGGGCTGTCCCTGTTTGCACTGGGTTCAACTCAATCTTTGGTCAAACTACGTCTGCCTCCTAATGCGACGTGGAGACAATGCCCCCGTTCAGCTCATTCAACTTCTCTCGTGAATAAAATTTTGCAGTGACAAAGACGGAGCATATGCCGAAAGCCGGATCAAATATTTGATCGATGGTGGAATATTCCTGATATAAGACTTTGGTTTCCAAACGGATATATCGTCTCAATTTTTAAAAAGTGGAACATGACAATTTGGTTGTCTATGTGTTAAAATGTGATTTTGTTAATGCATGCTAACTGTACACATATGGACGTGTCCTTGAGCAAGAAACAAAGCATCTAATAACTTCTGATGAGCAGATTGGAACTGTGCATGATAGCAGCCACCATCTGTTTAGCAATGCGTGGATCAATGAGGCAAAAAAAAAAAACAAAAAAAAAATTACGGTCAAAAATCAAAGTGTCATCTTACCCGCCCGTGCATTGCGAAAACTTTGTTCCTTCCTTTGAAATGTGAGTATCCTCACTCCATCTACACTCATCCCAAGACTTTGTGACAGAGTAGATGTCAGTGGTCATGGATGACATTCCTGGTGCAAATGTTGTGGCAGTAGTCATAGAGGTGAGGGTCTCGGTTAAGTGACATGGGTGAAGGACCCCCGGGGAATGGGTTTCTTCAATACTTGATTCTCCAGTTCAAGGTGAAGCAAGAAGCATCATGTATTGACGAGAGTTGCACTGGGGTGTGCTCGGATGTCATCAACCCTGTTGATTTTACAATTTTACTATGCTTCCAATGAGCATCTCTCTCTTTTTTTTTTTTTTGGGCCGTTGAGGTAAGAAATCGCTGAAGTTTCCAGATTTTTCCTTGGTCACATGCTTTTAATTATACCTAAATTACGCAAGCCTCTGGGAATTGTTTAGACATGTCCAATCTTAATCCTAAATGTTGCCCGTGTGTAGAAACTCGCACTTAATCATGTCATATATTGTAGTATGGGGAAGATTACAGTATGAGCATTATATTATGTGGCTTGACATTTTGTTAGGTAGACTCAACATCTATTTAAAAAAAAAAAAACTATATATATATATATCCAAATAATTTTATTTCATGCAACCACTTGACAAAATACAAGTACTTTCAACACACCTTTTTTGTCGGTGTATGAGACACAACTGTCCAAACAAAACCAAAATATTTCAACTACTAGATGCTTACTGTGCTCCGAACTTTGGCCCATGTTGGCCAAAGGATGTCAAATACCGGTACCTTTTTTGGAGACATCTGAAAACTGTTGTAAATGTTGTTGTTGTTGTTTTTTTAAGCACAAGGTTTTAACATTCATTCATTCATTCATTCATTTTCGGAAGCGCTTTATCCTCACTAGGGCCGCGGGGGGTGCTGGAGCCTATCCCAGCTGTCTTTGGGCAATAGGCAAGGGACACCCTGGACCGGTTGCCAGCCAATCGCAGGGCACACAAAAACGAACAACCATTCGCGCTCACACTCACACCTAGGGACAATTTGAAGTGTTCAATCAGCCTGCCATGCGTGTTTTTGGAATATAGGAAGAAACTGGAGTACCCGGAGAAAACCCACGCAGGCCTTGGTGGAACATGCCTTCAGTATCCCTCAGTGTAGACTACACCGTGCTGCGCTTCAAAGACTTCCATGCAGCGGTGCATGAACAGGGTGGTTTCTAAAAATGTCCTATTGCGCCCCAGTTTTATAACCACCTATGATAGAGGAATAGCATGCTTGTTTGGAGGAGACGTCGGTAAAACTAACAGGCCACTTGTTAATTATATTCACGCTGCAAGGCACAAGCACACGAGCAGACATGGTGCAGCTGTAGTGTAAATGCAGTGCATGTTGATCAGGTTTATTGATTAGCTGTGATTGTCTGTCAAGCAGTTCAGGGTGTCCCCCGCCTCCTGTCCGAAAACAGCTGAGATAAGACTCTTTGTGAGAGCTATTACATCATTCCATCCATGACATTGTTGTATTTTTTCCTCATCATAGAAAACATACTTAGCGCCAATAAAAGCGACAGAGGATGTAAACAAAATGCCAGCACTTTGTTTACTCTCTTGTGCTTGATTGTGTTTTGCGTGTCCATCACTCTCTGACCAAAAGGGGTCGATTGGAGGAGCATGAGAGAAACGGCGAAGATAAGATAAGACACCCCTTTAAGCACCTCTACATCCATTAAGGGGGAGATTATAGCTTCAGAGCTAGTTATTTTTGTCATTCTTTTCATGGAGATTGTGCTGAAAATCCAGAAGTGTGGCCCCTCTGGTTTCAATTTCCTTGCTAATAAATTCACAAGCTTTTATTCCTTGTCCCAATATCATGGCAAATTAAAATTCATTGAGTTTCAGCATGTTCATTAGGCTCTGGAGGTGAGCTCTCTCTCTCTTAGAGGATGTGGTGCTTTAGTAGCACTTGCCTTCCTCAAATGAATGACAAATCAAGTGTCAGTAGAGAATGCAGATCAAGCGTAAACTTGTTTTGTATATCTGTTCTGTGGATGTTTGTTTCATGTTTATGAACACAGACATATCCAAAGTAAAAGTCAACATTTTGGATGAAATTGAAGACTTTCGGATTTCACTGGGAGCAGGTCATGTACTATGACAAAAAAAAAAAAAAGGAACAGATAGAATACTTTGAGGGGACTTACATAAGGTTTGTTTCAAAAACAATGTCAAAATAGTCTTCATTCTATGTTGCATGTCCATAAATATACATTTAAGGACAAACAATTGAATTAGAAAGTCATTAAAAATATTCACTAAACCAGACCCATTCCCACGAACGGCCTATGTGGAGGCGTTGCCACCCACCAAGATGCACGAAGTGAATCTGCAAGTTTTTGCGGTGTTGCATTGAGTACTATGGCATGAAAAAGTTTGCACATACGGTCTGTGTTTATGTGTGCCTTGCGATTAGCTGACAACCAGTTCATGGCGCCTGCTGCCCAAAGGCAGCTGGGATAGGCTCCAGCACCTTTGTGAGGATACGCAGCTCATATTACGGATGTATGGGTAAATATATGCCCTTTCGACATCTAAAATGAAGATCAAATTTATTCAACTTTTTTTCACATTTTCATTTCTGCTGCAGACACCCGTTGAACTGGGTGGCCCGTTCAATGTAATATGTCCGTATCCGCCAGAGTGGACGTGGCCATTGTATTAGCCGTAAAATCAACAAATAGTACTCTAAAAATTGAGATTGAATGACATAACAGATTCAAAAGCAAAGATCTGGTATCAATCCAATGAGGTCTGACTTGATGATGCATCTCCAGGGAGCAAATACCTTCAATTTGCGGGGGGGGTCGACATACTCAACATGGTGTCTACTCTAAAAAGCAGCATTCAAGACTTGAATAGGAGCAGCAGTGCTGTGCAAAGAGAATATATGGACCAAAAATATACTCTTTGGAGGATATTAAGAATCCCCCCCCCCCCA
>NW_017804997.1:1851565-1918760 GCF_001891065.2 Hippocampus comes
CTATTGTGATAGTTTGCATTGCAGTTGACTTGGTCAGCAGGATTTCCTTGTTGCACACATGCTGCCCATTTGCCAATCAGCTTGTTTTGTGGGTGGAGCCATGGAGGGAAAGGAGAGAGAATTTCATACCTCATGAAGGTTCTATTTGAGAAAAAAAAAATCTCTAAAGTTGTCCAAAATTTTTAACTGATACTAAACTTCAAAATTTTCTTCAGACTTCAGAATTACCACATCATTCTTTGTTTTAGTTCCTGTGATGTTAAGTCAAAAAAAAGGGAAAAAAGGAAAAAAAAAAAGTGATCATGCCAAAAAAAAAAAACCCCAGAAATTTAATTTGTTAAGCGTTATCGTCGTAAAACTCTCAAAAGTAAATATTCAATGAACATGTCAGTGCAGTACAAAAAGTTGGTCAGTCCATAGAGGTGGGTATTATTATTATTAATATTATGATTATTATTTTTTTTTTTACAACTTATTGATCATTCTAAAGTGTTGAAAACGGTTTACGCCCCCTGATTATTTGCTGTAGACGCTATAATATGTTGACAAACCAACTCATTATGATACAGAAATGGAAACTCAACACTGCAAAGACAAAAACTAATCATGAAAAAAAAGTAGAACCGTGAATGTCCTTTGGGAAAATTGTTCATAAAACACTTTTGGAATGACAGTGTGGCCTTCCTACTTTCGTTGGGCATTCTCATCCACATCACAAATATCTTCAGTTTCTATGAGCTACTTCAGAAAACTGGTTGGGCTAACATGTGACAATTTGTTGAGCCAAAGATTGTCACAATTCAACAGAGAGCCTTTAGAATAAATTTAGACCAACATGACGTGAGCAACTGATCATGTCGAAGCAGCAGAGAATTAATCATTTGCATGGACCACGAAATGAGCAACAGAATTTTTTTGATGTGCCGGAGCAGTTTTAAGAAATCCAATACTGATCAAAGAAATGGACCAAAGCAACTGAGAAACACTGTAAGGGCTCTCTTTTCATGCTGTGCAAGGGGCGGGTACGACAAAGTTTGGTTGTTTTCGCAGATATACGCCGCTTGGCGAAGATAAAAACGGCCTCCTGCACCGTTGTGGGTGTGAACACAGCTGCCATTATTTGCTAGCAATCAAAGAAGAAACCGATTCGTTGGAGTCCAGGCAATTGGTTGGAGCAGGCAAATTATGTTTTGAAGGAACTGTCAGCAGACCGCCATGGACAAAGTTGGCCAGGGAGGTCACAGATGACGGACAATGAAAGTTTCAATTTGGATGCCCCCACTGAGTTGCAGCAAGGGTGCACTGCTCATTTGGCCATCGTTCCCCAACATGTTCGATAGTAATTCACAACACATTCTATGAAATGAGTTCATGATGCAGTGGTTGATATTATTGCCGATCTCACTGATTTTCATTTCCAGAATGTCATCAATCACCGATGGGTTTATTCTTTTGTAGACCAATAAATTAATCCATCCATCCATCCATCCATCCATTTTCCAATCCGCTTATCCTCACAAGAGTTGCGGGGGGTTCTGGAGCCTATCCCAGCTGTCTTCGGGCTGTAGGAGGGGGACACCCTGAACCGGTTGCCAGTCAATCGCAGGGCACACAGAGACGAACAAACATTCGCGCTCACACTCACACCTAGGGGCAATTTGGAGTGTTCAATCAGCCTGCCTTGCACGTTTTTGGAATGCGGGAGGAAAGTGGAGTTCCCAGAGAAAACCCACGCAGGCCCGGGAGAACATGAAAACTCCACACAGGAAGGCCGGAGCCAGGATCGAACCCACGACCTCTGCACTGTGAGGTCGACGCGCTAACCACTGTCCCACCGGGCTGCCCCAATAAATAAATACATCAATAAAAAATTAGGCATATGGGTGCCATACAAGTGTGGTACCGGAAATTCATTCATAGCTGTCCCCATGACTGGTTTAACATGTGGAGGCCAGTAGTTGCTGCCTCCACGGAAACAGCAGGACCAACAGAGTGAGGTCACCTGCGCAACAGGACAAAGACACAACAAGCACAAACTTTATTGCACTTTCAGAATGACTGGGTAAAGACCGTTGCTATACATTATATTTATGAAATCTGTTGTTTTTTTTGTGTCCATTTGGGTTTAATAAATCGATGTTAAAGTCTCCACATATTATTTGTTATCATGATTGGTGCATGAAAGGGTTGAACTACTCAATTGTCCTTACTTCTTATGTCTTGTGTTGGATTATTTTGTTATGTTATTTTTACTTTACTAGTGTGTGAGCAATATATCTGATACGCCACCTTGTCAAAAGGTTAGATATGAAGGCTCACATCTTCTGTTGTCCCAAAGAAGTTATCCTCCTCACTTCTTTGCCCTGCCAATCCAGCAAATCAGGAACTGAGTGAGTTTTATCGGCACTGCAGTGCTCCCTCTGAAGGCCTGCTCTCAGGAAATGGAGGAGGAAGCGAGTGATTGGGGCACTGCTGGTTATCAGATACACAGTAGTTGCTCTGGGATATCACTTGTTGAAAAATTCCAAGTCAGACATCTGGCAAAAAAAAACAAAACAAATCAAAAAACAAACATACCTGGAGAGTCACTTCAGATGTGTGAAGGCGCTATTTGATTGATTGGAATTTGAAGAAGTTTAGAGGTTTGTCATTGGTGCGTGGTTAACTTAGCAAAATTGCATGCAGCTGTTCTCACCACCGCCGAAACAAATAACCAATTACGGAGTCATTTGGTTAAAGAGGATATGTTATCCGCAAAGGACGCTTCTTCCATAACACTTGCTGTGATGGGGACTTACATAAGGTTTGTTTCAAAAACAATGTCAAAATAGTCTTCATTCTATGTTGCATGTCCATAAATATACATTTAAGGACAAACAATTGAATTAGAAAGTCATTAAAAATATTCACTAAACCAGACCCATTCCCACGAACGGCCTATGTGGAGGCGTTGCCACCCACCAAGATGCACGAAGTGAATCTGCAAGTTTTTGCGGTGTTGCATTGAGTACTATGGCATGAAAAAGTTTGCACATACGGTCTGTGTTTATGTGTGCCTTGCGATTAGCTGACAACCAGTTCATGGCGCCTGCTGCCCAAAGGCAGCTGGGATAGGCTCCAGCACCTTTGTGAGGATACGCAGCTCATATTACGGATGTATGGGTAAATATATGCCCTTTCGACATCTAAAATGAAGATCAAATTTATTCAACTTTTTTTCACATTTTCATTTCTGCTGCAGACACCCGTTGAACTGGGTGGCCCGTTCAATGTAATATGTCCGTATCCGCCAGAGTGGACGTGGCCATTGTATTAGCCGTAAAATCAACAAATAGTACTCTAAAAATTGAGATTGAATGACATAACAGATTCAAAAGCAAAGATCTGGTATCAATCCAATGAGGTCTGACTTGATGATGCATCTCCAGGGAGCAAATACCTTCAATTTGCGGGGGGGGTCGACATACTCAACATGGTGTCTACTCTAAAAAGCAGCATTCAAGACTTGAATAGGAGCAGCAGTGCTGTGCAAAGAGAATATATGGACCAAAAATATACTCTTTGGAGGATATTAAGAATCCCCCCCCCCCCCCACACACACACACACACCCTACATTTCTTGTACCCCCCATTAGGTCACGTCGTCTGGGAAGGTCCTGCACTAAACTCAACCCAGTCAGGTTTTGACAAGGCCTACTCTGATGTATTAACTTCCATAAAATATGATATCAACATAGGAATCATCCCTCTCAAGCGATAAGGCCTTTACTGTGGGAAAAACTGTCAAAGAAAACACCAGCATAAAATGGAAAAAAAAGAAGTTAATCAGGTCTTAGCCGAGTGTGTGAGACTTGCTCTACATGCGTGTGTGTCATTTAATGGCGGGTGAATGAGAACGTGTCTGTGCGTAGGGGTTGGAAGGTGATGAGAAAAATCAAGGACGGCCGCCCGTGTGCTTTCGCGAACTCTTTTAGGTCAGTCTTGCATTTTAATAAGGGCTACTGAATACCACTGTTTCATCCCCTGGGGAAGCCAAACACACACACACACACGCACACACGGGCACACACGCACGCACACGCACACACACCCACACACAGATCTTTGAGCATGTATGCAACCAATGTACGCAGGCCAGTGCTGGAAAAAATATATTTCCCCTTTTTATGAAGCCCTTCAAAAGCTCCGATGCAACCAATTATGGCTACCTTCAAAAGTCACATAATTAGTGAAATACAGTGCATGCACCTCTTTGCAATGTAAGTGTCACCTGATTTTATCTTTGAGTAACGACACACCTTTTCGAAAAGGCCTCAGAGGTAGAGCAAACCGTAAGAACACAGCCAAGAAGACCAAACCAAGTTTTGTTTGGAGCTTTCCAAACATTTTGAAAAACTATTATTATTATTGTGTTTTTTTTCATGTAAATTGTAAACATATTTCACTCAGCCCAGTTATGGCCCTTTTTTTTCACTCTCTTCCTCTCAGAATCTGAAAGAGGGCATGGGGTTGGAGGGTGGGGCGGTCATTCAGCTACACATTTCAAATCTATGCAAGTACAGCATATGTATACACATAGCGAGTGCATATATGTTTACTTTACAGGCCTAGCTTGCAAATGCCGATGCGAACAAAATAATATGTTGACCTTTTAAGCTGACAAGTGTGTAATATGATTGCATCCGGCTCCCATTCTATTTTCTTGAGATGTGTTTCTGCATCGCATCTTGTGAAAGGGATCGGATTGGTTGCGATACCGCTTGGCTTTTTAAGCAACATGAAACAGTGCAACGTTACTGATGGAAGATAAATCCACTCTGATTAGCTTTGCTTTCTTCCTTACGTTTGCTGTTCACCCCTGCCCAGATTACATTCCTGCTGCAATTAGAATCTGTCACAACCTACTGATAGACTTGCATTATTGGCTCTGCTGAGTCAATAACCCTGACTTCACGATCACCAAAGATGTGTCTTGTTCATGTGCAGTGCATACTCGAGTGTTAATTAACATCTGCGCACACAAGGACATATATGACACCTTATCTGTTCTCATATGCATTATTATAATTAAAACTCATTCAGTAACAGCCAATTCTGGACCAAGTCTGAAAAAACGTTTAAAAACGTCATTGGGAGTGAATGAATTTTAATCAGTATGCTATTTAATTAGAAAAAAAAGATTATTTTATTGCTTTATTTTAGCCTTGGATTTAACCCCCCGCTAGCCCCCCGTGCAATTACTTTTTTTGCTTTCACATGTTCCTTACACAGAACGCAAACTTATGCAAAGCATGTGTAGGCCCCCGGCTCAACATCGCCACATTATTGGAATTGCCCAATGCGTATTGACAGTAGCATTTCATGAATTAAAGTGGACATAGCGGACTCAATACAATCAATAGCGGCCCCCAGTGGAGCCCTTGCGCTCCGTGCGCCAGAACCTGCAAAGTGGGGCAGATAGCAAGACAGAGATAAAGTGACAAAGAGAACAACATGGGGAAATTGAAAGTAGAGCAGATGATAGCAGGCACAGGAGAACAAATGAAGGGACTCACTTGAGAAAGAGGCAAGAATCTTGGAAGCAGCTGAATACGGGAATAAATGTGAACATCAGGTGACGAAATACAGCAGTCCGCCATTTCTCACTCACACAACTCCACGAGGAGCGCTCTAGAAGGCTAGTATGGAGTCACACTCCCCACCAAAACCCGAACAAATTGGTGGCTGACGAGCTTCCCTGAATCGTGTTTGACCTTATACTGTTGGTTCCAGTGTAGTTTGCTCAACAACTCTTCTGAGCTTTTCCTCTTTTCTTCAATATCCACCACGGACGCACGGGGATCCAACCAACCATTCAATTGATTCAGACTTGAAATATTCAACTGCTGTGTGTGAGTATGTGTATCCGTGACGTGGCCACTCTGCGAGGAAATTGCATTTGTCACTTAACTGCCGTTGAAAGAAGCCCTAACGTGCTCTTCAGGGGCTTTTTGGTCAGAGCGCATAGAAAAAAGTATTGCCTCAGCTGTGGTGAAAACACTCACCGGTGCATTCCTGAAAATATTGCCTCGCCATGCTTCTCCAAGGGCCTTATGAATATTGTAACAACAGTGAAACTCCTCTACAACGAAACCTACATGGGCGAAAATACCCCCTAGTGTGAAAAAAATCTTTATGCATTAACACCATTCCCACTCTTCTGCCCCCCCATACAACGAAAAAAAAACCCTGTTGCGTTATACGAAATGTTTTTCTCTACTCTTTCCTCGCGACGAGATTCACTACAACGAAGTCTAATCCAACAGCGACCTCTACTGCTTCGTTCGTAAACGGCAACAGCAACCACCACACTGATTTACACATGCGCAGTAGTTCATCGGGAAGTATTTGTTATTGTGAGTTTCAGATGCAGCAAGAATGTTGCATTGCTAAAATGGCTACAAAACGGACCTTTGGATGTCAAGCAGCTAAAACAAGAAGAGCTCTGACACTGGAAGAGAGGGTAAAAGTGATCAAAATGAAAGACAGAGGAAGCAAAATAAAAGACATTATCCAAGAAATTGATGTAAGTGAAAGTGAATGCTGATCATAAATTTCGCAAATTCTTTCCTTTTTTTTCTTTCTACACTGACTATATAAAGTGTCAAATAAGTGTATGCTCATACTTAAGCACTATTGGAATAAAAATAAAGAGCACACTTACGTTTGTGTGCGTGTGTGTGTGTGTGTGTGTGTGTGCGTGTGTGTGTGTGTGTGTGTGTGTGCGTGTGTGTGTGTGTGTGTGTGTGTGCGTGTGTGTGTGTGTGTGTGTGTGTGCGTGTGTGTGTGTGTGTGTGTGTGTGCGTGTGTGTGTGTGTGTGTGTTTACATCTGAGATCAAATTTGCTACAGTGAAAAACCCCGTTGTGAAAAAATCTCTTCCTGCAAACATGATTTCGTTGTAGAGGAGTTTCACTGTACATACAGTGGGATGATCTGAGAAGATGATTTTTTTTTTTTTTTTTTTTTTTTAATCATAAGCATGAAAAAGCGAAAATTATGGTAGAACTTGACTATGCCCCTGCCAAATGACATGACGTGATCTTTTTGGCCACGTGTGAACCCTGGAAATGTTACATGATTGTTTTTTTTCGTTTGATTGTGTGCTGTTATTGATGCTGGTTGAATGTTACCAAATATGTGAACGAGATTCACCAAATAATTCTGCACATCTCCACAGCATCACAGTCTAGTTCTGACCTTTAGGCTTATTGGTGACAGTTGCTTAATCGACCAGCCAAATGATGGCATATGCCCAATGCAACGTTCAACCTAAGATGGGACTTTTTTTAAAATAACGCGAACAATGCCACTTATCAATTCACGTATTCTGTCTCCTAGAAAATCTTTGTCAGAACAGACCCGTGCCACATCCACTGTTTTCAGTTGGAGAAATTTCGGATTTTTTTTTTTCTTCTCAACCATGTCAGTCACCACCAATGTTGTTCATCGCATTTTTTTTTTTTTTTAGTTACTCTTGTCAGAAATTCTGTCTCCCACCCCTGTCCAGGTTTCTGTTTTTGTATTTTTCTGCCTTGACTGGAATGGTTTTGCCTGTCGTGTCATACTTGTGACTGACTACATGACGGATTTTTATTCTGGTTGGAGCTCTGCTTGGTTTGAGGCACACAGCTGGGAAGCACCCTACTGCCTCCAATCTACCTGTCACACAGCTCACCCTGCTCAAGTCACCTTGTATTACTTTTATTTTTCCCTGCTGCCATTCTTTTTTTTTTTTGACAACTTGGAAAAACATGAATTTGCGGGCTCGACGCTGGCATGGCCTCTGGCGCTACCAACTACGTGTATCCGATTTCATTTTGAGGTCTGTAATTTGTGTTTTCAATCTTTCCTTGAAGGAAACTCCCTTTTCAATACAGTATTTATTTGTTCTCAACAACCATGTGAACTTGCACACAATATAGAATTCTATGGCTGGCTGCCGGGGTGTTTTCGCCTTTCCACTTAGTCTTTTTGTAGCGTATTCCATCTGTGTAGCCTGTGTCACTAATCTACATGTCTGCAGTTGGACAGCGTGTTAAAATTTAGACATGCTAAAATGCTTTTTCAGGCTCTGGTAATGGGTCGCTGGCTGATTGACAGGCCTATTCTCTTCTCCTCCTGAGTGACAAGTCTGCAGTCGCCGCTGCAACGCAGGAAATTAGAGTCGAATTACAATAGCAACCGTGGCACCTCCTCGGGGAAAAGGGAAAGGAAAACACAATATCGGTTCCCTTTCACACACATATACAACACACACGTATCTGAATTATGGTTTGCCTGTTGCCCTTCCAGAAAATACCTTATTAAACTTGTCTTGCCGAACTCAATCCATCTTTTGTCTTAGCATAATGAGCCTCATGCGAGTTGGCTCATGATTACGATTTTACTTCAGCCGTGTGGCAATGTGAGCACGAGGAGAGGCCAAATTGTCCTGTTAATGTCCTGTGGGAAGTTTTGGATGTGAGTGAAGTGTTTGCTGGAAAGAACTATGAAGACTTGAATATTTTAGTGCAGTGATAGGCAACTCGCGGATGTTTTTTTTTTTTTTGTGGCGGGGGGGTGATATGAAGGACAAACATAGTTATTAGGGCTAGCAAAAAATAAACATAGCAGTGGACCCAAAAGCAAATGGAGACAGTCCATGGAGGAAATGAGGAGCCAGGCTGGCAGGGAGGCACTGGGGAATTAACTAAATTCCAAATTGTACGCGCGCGCATCAGCATGGCCAAAATTCCACTCAAAATGCGTGAATCATCTGGCACCTGCTTGCAGATCAGCAGAGGTCTTATACACAGGAGGGAATTGCTGATCAACTGCGGGTGTGGGAACACCCCTCCGGAAATAAAAGCAATGGACACATGCAACCTCAGTCACTATTGTAGCTTCTTTCTATGCGTCTTATAATGTGGTGCGCCTTATATATGAACACAGTTTTAAAATAGGGACAAACATAGTTATTAGGGCTAGCAAAAAATAAACATAGCAGTGGACCCAAAAGCAAATGGAGACAGTCCATGGAGGAAATGAGGAGCCAGGCTGGCAGGGAGGCACTGGGGAATTAACTAAATTCCAAATTGTACGCGCGCGCATCAGCATGGCCAAAATTCCACTCAAAATGCGTGAATCATCTGGCACCTGCTTGCAGATCAGCAGAGGTCTTATACACAGGAGGGAATTGCTGATCAACTGCGGGTGTGGGAACACCCCTCCGGAAATAAAAGCAATGGACAAACAGAAGAACTCTCGTTGCATGTTGTCTGGAGAGGGAAGAAATGCTGTATGATGCACATATAGCCCAGTTGACAATAAAGTTGTACTTGACTTGACTTGACTTGAGAAGGCCACAGGAAATGGACTCGACAAAATAAAGGAGCGAGCTTGAACAAATACACAGAAGGAAGAGAATCGGTGTCAAAACATCACAACAGTACATCACTAATATTAACATTTTGAGTGAGTTTATTTTTGTGGACCCCCTCCCTCAAGCCCCTCCGCACAATATGAGTTGATTTGCAGTTCAGCAGTTTTGTGCCACCCTTGAATGGCAATTTTTATGCAAGAGAGCCCTTTTGTTCGGGAAAAAAATGACAAGTTGTTGGCATTTTTCTGGTTGCTTCAAAGCCTTTGTTGTTGGTTTAGGATAGTGGATCTTTTGTACATGCATTCAAAAATGTTTGACCTAAAATTGTTAACGTTTGATATATAAAGCTTGCATTACCAGATCAATCACGACTGAAAATGTTGTAATATTGTGCTTGAAGCAATCGAACTGTCACTCGGTGTGTGTGTGTGTGTGTGTGTGTGTGTGTGTGTGTGTGTGTGTGTGTGTGTGTGTGTGTGTGTGTGTGTGTGTGTGTGCGTGCGTGCGTGTGTGTGTGTGTGTCTGTTTAAGCTCTATTTACCATGCCCCTCCTGCCATGCTACTTTTATTGCCTGTGGTGTGGAAGGCTGGTCTGTTTATGGTTTTGGGAAAGGCTCATGACAGCTCATCACGCCTTTTCTGAATTCTGACATGAAACCTCCCTTTTCACCCACACCCTTTTGTCTTCCTCGCCATGATCAATCCAGACTAATTTAACCACGATAAACCCTGGGAGAAAGACCACTCAAGGGCTGTTACATGCCACAGCAATCTTTAAGAGGGGGTGCATTTCCGTTACCATTACATGGCAAATTGGTTCACATCTCACACAATTCAATTTATAGATAGAAAGCTCAAGATCTTCAGATTGGGAGGAATGACTATTGCTGGCATGCTATTTGAAGCCCTGGGGAAAGAAACCGAAACAAGAGACAGGGCACTTAGTGTCCAGACATAGTAGCGGGGTGTTTTTGTGGCAAAACAAGGTGAAAGGTTGAGGGCCGTGAGACAGATCCATCTCTTGGGTGTTAAGCAGCAGCTGGATGAGTGCACAGCCGCCATAATGAACTCTATTGAAGGTGAGCAGGAGCCAGGTGGCGAGACTTTCACGAGTGGACAAAAGGCAATCAGCCTTGTGACCCCATTGTGTGTGTGAGAGAGAGAGAGAGAGAGAGAGAGAGAGAGAGAGAGAGAGAGAGAGAGAGAGAGAGAGAGAGAGACAGAGAGAGAGAGAGAGAGAGAGAGAGAGCGAGAAAGAGAGAGAGAGAGAGAGAGAGAGAGAGAGAGAGAGAGAGAGATGCTCACTCTTATACAAGTAAAAAAGAAGGAATGTGTCCAAGATTGAAATGGTGTACGGTATTGGAAATTGTTTTTTAGGAGAGCTGAAGTGTGCTGTTGTTGATGGATGAATGTCACAGCCTCCACAAACTAATATCTGATGAAAAGCCCCTCAAGCGTTGTTGTTCATTTGGAGTCAATCCGAAAATGATCAACTTTTAAATTGATAGTTTGACTCCTCGTCTTCATCCGCGCCACAGGCTTTTGGAATTGCCGCGGAGCTATTCGTCTCCACCGCTGCGTTCAACGATGCGTACGTTTGATTCTCCCAGTACGAGCTTCCGCAATCGCCTGTTCAAATGAGTAATGACAAGTGCTATATTGTCCTAAGATGTGTCATATCGCCAGCGAAAACATGGTGATTGTTGTCTTCCCAGAGATGGCCTCCACAGCCTTAGCATGGCATTTCGTAGACAAACGACTACGTGTTTCACTACGTGTGTATTGGCCCGTGAATCTTCTTAACTGCAGCTCAACTAGGAAATGACACACGTATACGGTCAAATCACTGTTTGTGACAGCAACCCACAATTTTTTGCTCTCCTAACAACCGCCACTGATGGGTTTCCTTTTCCCCTCAAATTCTGGTTTTGCACTTATGGAGAGAGTTTGTGTTTCACACTGCTTCTCTTTCCACTGCTAAAATGTCGTTAAGCCATACATGAACCCGGAGATAGATTTGGTTCGTATTTTCTGTACTTAGCATCGCGGCTTTGCGCCTATTTGTATAATTGTTTTGTTAGCTTGGCGGTTTGTAACTCATGGTCATAATCCCGTTAAATTTTCTCTTCACCAATTGTTACTGGGCTTCACTAATTTTGACTGCACGAAAAGAATACTGCTGGATGAATCTGCTTCCTGGAAAATTGCCAAATGACTTCGCAAAATTGCCAAACAAAGTCGCCAAAACTGTTTTTCAGTGAGACAGTTTTGTCATTGAAATAGGGATGTATTAGTATTAGTTTTATCAAATCCAACCCCCTCAAAAATGTGTGTACTCTATTGTACTGAATTACTGTTTAATTCCATTGCTCTTAAAACGCTTGCTTGCAGGAGAACATTAATATTCAACATACAGTACATGAAGTGTAAAGACAGGACAATGAAAATAGACATTTGGCTCAAAAGTATTTTGAAAATAATTAGAGGCAATGAAAAAAATGCATAGAAATCATTCTGTCACTGTCATTCATTTTGTAAACTTGTTAAGATTTTTCTCCTTCTAACCCCCAAACAATCGTTACCTATTTGATGTCAGTGTACTGTATTTTCCACACTATAAGGCACACCTGAAAGCATTTGGTTTTCTCAAAAAGCGGACAGTGCATCTTATAATCCGATGCACCTTATGTATGAATAAATATTCCAATTTCTCTGACATAATATTTTAAATGTTCTGTAAAGTGCTTTATTCAAGCTGCAGCAGCTGTTAAGGCTCTATATAAATAAAGCTGTATTGAATGGTATTGTATTCCCTTCAGCGTAGCTCCATCTAGTGGCTGCATCATGCAACCTCAGTCACTATTGTAGCTTCTTTCTATGCGTCTTATAATGTGGTGCGCCTTATATATGAACACAGTTTTAAAATAGGCCATTCATCGGAGGTGCGCCTTATAATCTGAAGCGTCTTATAGTGCAGCACAGTATTCAGATAACTCACTCGTCCATTCTGCTTCTGCTTGAATGATTTTACTCTCCATCTTTCTTTTATTGAATTTTAACCCATTCTTCAACCCAAGAGCACTGCCACTTGCTGAATCCTATTGTACCACGCATCGGTTTGCATTGCTCAACTTGGTTTCACTGGTTCTGAGAGTTGGTTCTGAGCACATGCAGTCAGTCACATACTTCTCAAATCATCGTGCATTTACAGTAAGCGGCAGTGAGAATACCAGGAGATGTAAATTAACCCTATTGGGGTCATTGGTCACTACAATGGATAGTTTATCATTTTATCAGGTTACAGGTTTGTTTGTTTGTTTGTTTGTTTGTTTATTGAACATATATAGAACATACAATAACATGACAAAATGCAAACAAAAATTATGAAAGGAAAATAAAAGTAAAAGTAAGTAATACAAACATCATCACAGTTATATGTTCAAAGGAGTAGGAAGAAGTATACAAGAAGTTATCCTCCTCACTTCTTTGCCCTGCCAATCCAGCAAATCAGGAACTGAGTGAGTTTTATCGGCACTGCAGTGCTCCCTCTGAAGGCCTGCTCTCAGGAAATGGAGGAGGAAGCGAGTGATTGGGGCACTGCTGGTTATCAGATACACAGTAGTTGCTCTGGGATATCACTTGTTGAAAAATTCCAAGTCAGACATCTGGCAAAAAAAAACAAAACAAATCAAAAAACAAACATACCTGGAGAGTCACTTCAGATGTGTGAAGGCGCTATTTGATTGATTGGAATTTGAAGAAGTTTAGAGGTTTGTCATTGGTGCGTGGTTAACTTAGCAAAATTGCATGCAGCTGTTCTCACCACCGCCGAAACAAATAACCAATTACGGAGTCATTTGGTTAAAGAGGATATGTTATCCGCAAAGGACGCTTCTTCCATAACACTTGCTGTGATGAATAATTAGGGCGCAAACACAAGACATAAGGGCCAGTAAAACTGAGAATCTACCCATTCCGAAGAGACAACACAGACAAACTGTGAGTTCAGGCCAGAATCCCAACACCATCGCTCTGTAACAACGCTTCTTGGATGACAGACTCTGCATATTCCAGGCAATTAATCTTTTCCTCATGCGCGTTATCAGAATGAATTCTGTTAACCATATTTCCAAACCCAGCATATTTTCACTGAGCTTTATGATTCTCTGGCTTGTGTTTAATTAGCATCGTCATTAGCATAGAAGCTCATTGTGTTACTGAGTTGATATGGTTGTAATTGGCTTTATCGTGTTGTCCAATGGCTTCATTTCCAAAACCTTATTCTGTGGACAATACGTGTCTGGAATTAATTACTTTTCAATTTCAGGTGCTGACTTCGTACCCTCTCTTCACCGTGTACTATTTTGTTGATGGATATAAAATTGTGAGATCAATTTAGAAGCACATTTCCTTCTTTCCTTCAAAATACAGAAGGTGTTGCATTGTAACACACATTTGCCATTCCCCCATAGCAAAATGTGCTTTGCATGGGTTTTCTCTCTCTCTCTGTTAAAGCCTTTCACCACTGGCTGTTGACTCTTGACTTGCTCTCCCAACATGAAACTAAACTTAAGGGAAAGTTTGAAAATGTTTTTAATGTTTCCCTCTGGCATGCCATTGTTTAAGCATTTTGCATTTGTGTGTGTGTGTGTGTGTGTGTGTTAATTTATTCTAACTTAACGCCAAGAAATTGCAAGCACATCGTTGTGTATATACTTTGTATAAAATCATTCTGTCGCGCATGATTCATGACATCAATAGTTGCACCTTTCTAGTTATGATTTTTCACCAAAGCTACCAGCAAGTAGTCATGACTCCAGAGGCAAGGAAAAAAAAAATCTGTCTCATTATTTTTCCTTATCTTGGACACCAGAAATGAATGTCAAGTTTCAGAGCATTGTACCTGAGTAGATTGATAAGGCACCACGTTTTTTTTTTTTTTTTTTTTTCTTATGCAATACGGTGCCTAATCATATCAGGTTTTGTAAGGTGATGAGAAGTATTATGAATTCAATGTGAAATGGTCCCCAAAATCCAGCACAATCCATCTTTTTCAGTGATTATTGTTCGGATCATTTCCTAATTGTTAATGACATCCAACATGGAAAATTCAGACAGATGTCATGAGTTATATGTCGTTGCCAGTCAGGAGGCATTATGCAACTTTAATGATGGCTTTTGTCAAGCTTGACTTGACTCTCCTCGAGGATGATGTGGCTTTCTTCCATGAAGTTTGAGCTGCGTCCTCAAAATATTGATTCCCGCACACTCCTCTTTTGCTTTGTAGAAAAAGTGTTTCTAAAGTTGTGCGGAAAACACAATGGATGATGTGGATCCCACACCGAGAGTATCTAGCATTCAATGCTACCCAACACAGGCTACTGAATATGAGCACTTTTATAATTTACGGCAGTACATAAAGGATGAGACAATGTTGTTAAAAATAATGATAGTTTTCACATGGTTGTTTTCACATGTCCTTTTTGCCACTGACTTGGGAGGTTCAACTGTTGTAGCCTGTTCTGTATTGTGGGGCACTTTAATTAGTCAGAGAAAAATGGGTTCTATGCTGAAGGGGTATATTGTATTTGACAATTTTGTAAAATAATACGCCATAAGTTTGTTTTTGGTTCAACCCAACCTGTTCCGCAGCTTATTCATGCACTGTATCGAATCTGTCAGTCTCATTCTTCCAGAACAGTCTTGTTGTACAACAGGAGTTTTGAATCCTCTTTCAGTTTGGATTGAGATGACTAATGATTGGAAATTTTATTGGACAGACTGATATGGGGACAAAGGCTGAAAAAAATAGAACAATCCCTAATCTTGGCACCTTTTCTACATTGTACGTGGAGCGAATATTGTCGTATCCGATCCAAAACATTCTTGTTTTTTGCTGTTTGGACACAGTGAATACTTACGAGTAGTGACAGCAGTGATGAAGAAAATGTCTAGTTTAACTTCAATGTTAGACTTCATTTTTTGTTGTTGTTGTTTGAGTTCCTATTGCATTCTCATGAGAATAAATTGAATATTTCAATCTGTCCTTCATCCTCTTTGTGGACACATGCACAGCCCACAGCGCTCACGCTCGCGTATTCTGTAGCTCATCCTCTCCCTCTGGTTTGGTTCTCAGAACAATTTACAGTGACAGCAGCAGAAGTCAACAGATTGCAACGCCTACTCGTATTCCTCAGCTCATTAACATTCTGACAGTGCAGTTCTTGTTCCAGCGCCACACCACCTTCGGCACCCTGTCCCTGACTTTTTGCTTTAACCTATTTTTTAAATGCAATTAAAAACTCACATGACTACGTGAGCTTTAAAACAAATTCTATTTGTATATATATATATATATATATATATATTTTATTTGAGTTTTTTTAAATCTGCGTCATCAAGACTGGGAGGGCCGTATGAAGCCCGCTGGCTTTTTTTTCCCACAATTTTTCGATGCTACAAAACATTTTCGAACAATTTTTCCTTTAAAAGGTTCAACTCTTTCAAATGTGCTTTCCTGACAAGTACTTTGCTGTAGCTTGACTGCTCGAATGTTTTATCTGCAAGAGAAGACGCAGGTTATCAGGGTCTTATCATGATCCTTGAAATATTTTCTGCCTCAAGGCCTCACACGGCATTGTTTTTGTTTTTTTTTTTTTGTTTTTTTGCTACCAAAGGAGTGAGGCAGAGGTACCCTCCAATGCAGTGTCTTGTGTGGTTAACACACACTATATTACAGCCGTGTTTCTGCCTCTGACTTGCTATTTTTGGTGCTATTGTTATTGCTTGCTGTAATGTTAGTTAGGCGTAGCACGTTCTCTCCTTTTATGCTTGTCACATTTACGTAATTATGTATTCATCTAATCCACACTGCAGTTCCCACAGAATAATACACAATTTACTTTTGATCTTATCCAAAACACGGTCAGCATACTAACACGGTGATCCACACAATCCGTTGAGCAAAAAAGTCCAAATATGCTGGCAAGCATGCATAACTTAATATTTGTCTTGCCAAAGCAGAGCCACGTAGGTGTGCACATTGTCCAGTGTCTTAGGACACAGCGGGGCCCACATCTGGTTCTCCAGTTGGTAACCCAGCATTAGGGAATAAACGCTGTCTATGAGCATATTCATATTCAACTGCACTAAACCATATTTTGCCCATTAAATATCCATCAGCTTTCTGTGTTACATCCTGTCGGCTAAATACTGTCATGTATGGAATATGTTGACATTGTGTGATGCACGGGATGCTGTTACCCTACCCTGCATATTGCTTTCTGGTTTTCAGCCTTCTGTTACGTTCTCCATCTGTCACACATCTACCCACACGGTCACATGTGTCCCCAGAACCATCTCGCACAAACAGTATGGAAGAGCAAAGAGCAATGGTAATGTGCCGTAATGGTTGTGTGTTTGGCGTTGGCCCTCGTCTATTGCTGCCTCGACGAGGCAGACAGAGCCAGGCTGCCATCACGGCGGGTCATGACGCCTCACCTCATATATAAATGACTTTTCAAATCTACAAACATGTCGTGTTTGTAGTGGGTTGAAGGTACTGTTTGTTGGTCTTGGCTGACAATTGAAAGCAATCACGTCACAGCAGTCTGACTTGATGTTTGGCACCAAAGAATTTTGCTTTGCTTTATTCTTGAAGCATGCTTTGGGTGCCACTACTAAAATAACCATGATTTTAAGAGACAGCTTCATAAACAAAATAGTGAATAATCACCGGAAAACGTCATAGAAATTCATTCTTGTTTCTGCCCTGTATAATTTTAGCATGTTTTTTGGCATTATCGCAACTAAGCATTGGTTGGCTTGCTTTGATATTGCTACGTTATATCAAAGCTCATAAACTAAGAGATTTTAAAAGATTGTTCAAAGGCTGCTAGGTGTAGTCGAGCTCTACATCAAAAGTAATGGATATACCGTATTGGCCCGAATACAAGATGGTGTTTTTTGCATTGAAATAAGACTGAAAAAGTGGCGGTTGTCTTATATTCGGGGTCTAGACATTATACCCATTCACGACGCTAGATGGCGCCAGATATCATTGAAGAGAATGCTGAACTTGACTCCCCAGGCCTAGGTGAACCCCTGCCACGAAGAAGAAAAATAAAAAATAGCGGTAAGAAAGAAAAGAGAAGAGATAAGAGAAAATGGAGAAACATAGCGACAATCTGGAGAAAAGTGGATCGAAGATCGGCCAGGTTAACCGACAGCTGAGGAGAAGTTATGATGTAATTTATATTTCAAAAACCAGAAGCCATTCATTTAGGAATGTGATTGCACTTTAGTTTACATATTTTAATGTTCAGATATTAAGATTTGAATAAGGCAAAATAACATGCTTTTTCTCTCAAATATATTGTTATAATCATTTGTTTCAGATGTACTGTAATTATTTTCTGTATAAAAATTAATTTGGTGTTCAAAAAGTCTTTTTTCAAACTTGAGTCTTTAAAAAGGGGGTCGTCTTATAATCAGGGTCGTCTTATATTCGGGCCAATACGGTACTCTATCCTTCTTCCTGTCTGAGACTGGGGGACACGTACTGTATGTTCTATAAATTCTATAGCTTACACTGCTTGCTCTATATTTTTATGGGCAACGTGTAACAGTTGTCACACACTACTGTTATTGTGACTGCATAATTATGACATGTGAAAACATATCTATATTGTCTTCATTTGGGGGCTCATGGCTGTTTTCAAAGCAGGGTCGTGCTGATATTACATTTAAGTAGATATGTGTCACAGTTTTTACCCAGACAAGTTATTCAGGGTGTTCCCCGCCTACTGCCCAAAGACAGCTGGGATAGGCTCCAGCACCTGCCGCGACCCCAGTGAGGATAAAGCGGTTCTGAAAATGAATGAATGAATGAAAGTTTAAACAAAGTTAAACAAAGAACTCGACTCAAGGAAGATTGTCTTTGTAGCTGACGGGAGCACGATTTCCCAGAGCGACCGACAGTAGTTGCTCCGCAAATCCCACTCAAAGTTCCTCGTCGAACTTTTATTGCTTACATATGCAAAATACAAGAAAAACACTGTCCCCAATATTTGCAGACCACACCCCGAGTCCAGCCCCTTGGTTGGAGATTTGATTAACTTTTGTCAAGCTTTGAACCACAGATACTCTAACACCTTCATATCTGGTCTCCCATGAATAAACAAGTCGCAGACTTCGCAGATGACAAATGTTCGCCTTGGCCGTGACACTTATGACCAGTTCCCAAACCGTCTTTTAATGTTCTAAAACACTCCATTCCTAAACGGTTTACTTCCCCTCCCAAGCCGAGTCTAGCCTCCTTACATCTGTTCGCACCCTTGCTGCAATGTGATTACTGTGGACTTCAAAAAGTCCTCCGCCCAAGACGGCCCACACCCTTGCGCACAGACATTTGGGGGCACTGAATACACTCCAAAATGTCTAGACAGGTGCAAATTAAATGAAACTTTAAACATGATTTCATTTTGTTTGTAGATTTCTCTATCAATATATTTCCAATATTAACTCGTGATTAATTGCAATTTTTTTTTGTATTCATACAATGGATTTGGGGTAGAATCTGTCAACCGTGATAAACCATTTTAACTAGATCCCAATATGAGTCGGTTAAAGCTGGATGCTGCAAGGTTATTATTAACAAACAGGTTGCCATTTGGTTCAATGCGCATTTTTACTTGACATCAAAGATTGAGTTTGGATGTCTCACAGGATCCGGGATACAATAAAGTGCCATGATATTGAAGTTAATAAGGTGAAATGGACAGCTGTGAGCCGTGGCCTTTAAGTGGATACCATTACTTTCTGACGGGATTTATCAGCAGAACGAAAGAAAGAGAGGGTGAGAGAAAGTGGAAAAGGGACACCGAATGTGGCATGAGAAAAGCTTTCCATGACCGCCGCCCCCTAACAATAGTCCTGTCATCTCCTTGCAAGGAACAGATGCCCAGGTTCCGACGCGAGAATGTCAGGGAGAAATAAATCACCGGGCCAATTTACTTGAGGAAGGTGAACTTTCCGCGGCAAAGGCAGAACGTGAGAATCACTGACATCTCTGAGTGGAGATTTTCTTTATTCTTTCTTGGTTGGCGTGACATTTTTATTCATTAGATCTGTGGCATAAGGGAGACCAAAAAGCTGCCCGTGTAAAATTGGATTTGAAGGAAACGCATTGGAAATTGTGGCTGCTGTTTCCTGCAGTAAAAACTTTTCTCATGCTTAAAAGGGGTGTGTCTAAACTTGTGTATGGTAGGCTACTGTGTATGTAAAAACCCAGAGCTGCTAACCTATTGAAATTCACTTCAGGAGCATCTCACCTGAATTTTCATATTTTTTGTAAATTCTGTCAGGAACAGTTTGAAAGCCCCCTCGAATTTGGAGGTTTTTTTTTCATTGTGTTAAAACTTTGGTGCAAGCAAAGCACATTTCTGGTTCCAAAACACTTTGGAGTGTCTCCAAAAATAAATAGCAGCAGTTTATCCCTCAACTCCTCTGAGATTGGCAGCTGGTGCGACGTTCTAGTCGATGCGCGTGTCGCTGTCAGTCATTTTTTTCCTGAGTTGACTGAGTGCGTAGCAACCAAGAAATGAGCACATATTTGAATAATAAATCATGATCCTCCGACACAATGGCGTCAAATTCACATCCACTCGTTTAGAAGGCTATTGAATGCAAATGACAAACCGCTCAACTTGAAACATCGTCACAGACTCATTTTGATGTCCAATTTTGTTATGCACAAAACTGGAAAAAATGGATTCTGATAAAAGGAACCCTTTAAACTTCCAGGATTTTGAACAATTGCCTTCAATGCAACATAACCGCTGCTCCAACAGTTACTTTTACGGACTCTGAGGGGATCCAATTTTTAGAGTGTACATAGATCGTACTGGGTGACGTCGTGAAGATATTTCCCTACATGACAGTAGCTGGAGAAAGAATTTTAATGAGAAACCTCATCTCCCCAGGTGATTTCCCTGGCAGTCGACAAACAAGGAATGAAGCAGTGAAACTTGATGGGTACATTTAAGAGTGCATAGACTTCTGCTGTGGAAAAAAAAAAAAGAAAAAAAGAATGGCTTTGTTTTGGGCCCACACTGTATCAGCTTCAATACAGTTGTGAACATGACTTATTTTTTTTAGTGCAACGCTGCTCTAAGCAACCAAAAAAAAAAAAGATTTCATTCACTCAAGGGAGGTTTGTGTGCAGATATGCACTACTTACATAGAATACTTTAAATCTGTTTCCATTTGTTGCATTCTGGCCCCTCTCGAACAGACTGGGGTGTCAGCAAAAGCCACAAGAATGTGGCATTATGGAAGAGAAGCACTGGAACGGTCACCTCTCTTGGATTTTAATGAGGCATCCGCTGCACATTCTTGGCAAGATCTCATTAATATGTGCAGAACACTTTGGATTGCAACAAAACAACCCCCCCCCCAAAAAAAAAGCTGTCCCTCAATTTGAGTTGGTTCCCCACCCAAATGCATTCATTATATCATCATATCTTCTTCAAATACAAGGGATGTGACTTTTTTATATCACTTGCACCTCCTTGGCATGCTCATACATCTTACATATTTATCTATTCGAGATACTTTGAGAGGGCGGCCAGGTGGTCGACTGGTTTACGTGTCGGCCTCACAGTGCAGAGGTGCACGGTTCGATTCTGGCACCGGCCTCCCTGTGTGGAGTTTGCATGTTCTCTTCGTGCCTGCGTGGATTTTCTTCAGGTAGTCTGGCTTCGTTCCACATTCCATAAAAATGCTTGGCAGGTGTGAGTGTGATCGCGGATGGTTTTTCGTCTGTGTGTGCCCTGCGATTGGTTGGCAACCAATTCATGGTCTGCCGCATTTGATTTACCCACCAGACAAAATGAGGTTCCAATTAAAACATCAAAAATCCAAATTGAGCATTGATTGAGCAATTGATTTGCAGTCTGAACGTAGCCTGTTTATTACTGTATTTCTCCAAAGAAACAATCTAGTTGAAGCACAATAATTAAAAATGAATTTATAAATGGACAGCAATATGGCATCCTATGCAACAATCAGCCGAGGGATTTCTCCCACCGTGCCTGGGTTGAATCGGAATGCAGACAGAGGTTCCGGCTTCAACGGCTGCATTCTAATGTAACAGCAAACATGCAGGGCCTAGCCCATTTGATATTTATTGCCCATTCCCTTCGCTTTTATATAAGTCTGTTACTTTCAAGATGCTCTTCAAGGAGGACATTGGTAAAGGAATAGAAGCACACTCTACAGAATATAGCAAAAGCCAGTATAAGATTCAGAATAATTCCTAATGTGTTCTCGGATTGCTTTGTCATCACTTGAGGGTCTCACGGGTGTACAAATTAGATCCAAAAGGTAATCTTGGGAGCGACCCGGTGGTCCAGTGGTTAGCGCGTCGACCTCACAGTGCAGAGATACCGGGTTCAATTCCAGCTCCGGCCTCCCTGTGTGGAGTTTGCATGTTCTCCCCGGGCCTGCGTGGGTTTTCTCGGGGTACTCCAGTTTCCTCCCACATTCCAAAAACATGCATGGCAGGCCGATTGAACACTCTAAATTGTCCCTCGGGGTGAGTGTGAGTGCGGATGGTTGTTCGTCTGTGTGTGCCCTGCAATTGGCTGGCAACCGGTTCAGGGTGTACCCCGCCTACTGCCCGAAGACAGCTGGGATCGGCTCCAGCATCCCCCCCCCCTGACATTGTGAGGAGAAGCGGATCGGAAAATGGATGGAGATGATCTTGGTTGAAAATTTAAGAATCCTCGAGAGGCATAAAGACATTTACTTAGAAATTGATGCTGAGCATGCAGTGTACTATAAAAGGATGAAAGCATTTCCAAGAGGGAACAGCCCCATTGTCCACAATGCCTCATGTCAGAATGTCAGGTGGACACTGCGATTATTCTGCACCTGGTAAAGCTACAAAGTACACTCGTAAAAATGGTGGGCTGAAGAATCTGAAGGCAGCACAGCACAGACACTTTGTCAAGGCTGAGAAAATGAAACCCTTATTTTACTGTTGCTGATTATATTAATGTATCAATTAACAAGACAGGGCAGGCTATGATTATTGCTATGACTGAACGGATGGCTGAGAAGAATATAAACTTTGCACAACTGTTAATTGGGATGAAACCTAATGCTTTGCCATTAATTCTTGTAAATACAGAAATCCAACAAAACACGTCTCTTTTCCTCCGCTAGAATCATCAGTATGCCTCATTTAGTTGCCAGTTACACTGAAATCAAGGATGTATCCAGACCTGCAAATTTTATGACAAAGAAATAATAATTCCATGCTCTTAAAACATTGCATTGGATCGGTCAGAACATGTTCAAGAAGAATTTACGCATCCCCCTAACACTGTTATGATTTGCAAAATCATTCAGAAATTAATGCAGTGGAATTTATTGATTTGGCCAAACCACATGATCAAAATTTTATGCATTATGCATATAATCAATATTTATGTGGCACAGCAGACTCACGGTAGTTATTCGTATCTAGTACTGTACTAGTTTCACAAGAAAATCACTGCTTTTATGGATGAGTAAAATGGTAGTGAATTAAAAAAAAGAATAAATGGACTGCCTGTACTGGGTAAGTAAGAGCAAAGTAGGACAGTATGAAGAGTAAGCTATGATATTTGGAGAATATTTCTAAAGGTGAAAGGACTCAATCCATAGCAATGCACACCTCACTGCCGGAATCCATCTTCTGTCATCTTAATGCCAAATTTAATTTAGTTTGTCACGTTTCCACATTCCAACAACATGCTGATTGAACACTCAAAATCGTCCCTTGGTGTGAGTGTGACCGCGAATGGTTGTACATTTCTGTGTGCCCTGCGATTGGCTGGCAACCGGTTCAGGGTGTCCGGCGCCTACTGCCCGAAGATGCCTGGGATAGTCTCCAGCACCCCCCGCAACCCTTGCGAAGATTAAGCGGATCAGAAAATGGATGGATGGATGGATGAATGTTTCTCTTTATTCATCCAATGTCATCTTTGGCCCATTGAAAATATCAATTGCTCCTCACAACCATCAGGTGTATCCATCTTTGTAAAATATTTGCACCACCATGTTGGCTTGCTGTGCAAATGTGGATTGGTTGAAATGGAAATGACACACTGCGCTTAAAAAATTAAAAAAATACCCGGGCACAGATTTGGTGCACTCCACTTTTATTTTGCAAGCACCTCTACTGACAGCGTGAGGCTGTTGGCAGATCAGCAGAGCTGCATGAGGTTTGTAAATAAAGAGTATGATATCATAGCAGCGGGGCAGCCGAATCTAATCCAGTCGTTAAATCAACCGTGAAGAAGACAGGAAACATCCCAGTCTTTCAATCACATCTCCATCCAGCTTCTGTCGGCGTTCTTCACCCCACAAAATCGCACACAAAAACAGAAGTTTGGGTGACAAGCACAAGGGTTTATCAGTATACAACCCAACCGTCAATTGATCTCGGGTGAAAAAGAAACAAAGCACTTCATTTCGTGTAATAATATAGCAGACAGCAAGCCGAATACACATCAGCATGGTTTTACCGCCGTGAAGTGAGAGAGAACTTGAAGGGGCATTATGGCTCACATCTTAATCAAAGTAATAATCATATAATACCAAAGTGCTTCAAGCATACCACCGGGTGAGATAAAGACTTGGAATAACTTTTGAAAAAAATATATTTGTATGGAAGTGGAAATAATGATGAACAATTAACTTGAACAGTCACACGGACACAATTTTATTCGTATGCATGCGAGTGTGGTGACCTTTCCTTACCCTCTCTGGAGCTCAAAAACTGACAGAAAAACAGAAGAGGAAAAAAAAAACAGCCCTTTTAATTCTATTATTCGAAGTGAACACCTTTATCCTCCACAAAGGGTGTGAAACAAATTCTGTGGAGCAAAAATCAGGACAGACAAAGATATTCTCCCTGTGACTATCCACTAAAAATGTGTGTGTGTGTACCGAATGAATACATTAAAATTTGGGGGTGTCATGGAAGGCCAAACCACACTCTGACACCATTAACACACTCCTCCCAAACCATCCATCCATTTTTTAATCTGCTGATCCTCATAAGGGGCGCGAATGTGCTGGAGCCTATCCAAGCTATCTTCGGGCAGTGATCAGGGGACACCCTGAACTAGATGCCAGCCAATTGCTGTCCCCCAAATCAAGTGGAAATTATTGTGTTTTTGTGTGAGTAGCTAAAAAGGGTCACCCACCAAAATCTTAAGTCACACTGGAGACCGGAGCACGCAGCCAGCACCTTCCTGGGGCAGCCCGTAGGCAAATGCTGTAGCACAAAGGAGCCCAGAGCCTCCCGCATTACCATCCAACCATCCATTTTCTGATCCGCTTTATCCTTGCAAGGGCCGCGGGTGTGCCGGATCCTATCCCAGCTGTCTTCCGGCAGTCGGCGGGGTACACCCTGAAGTGGTTGCCAGCCAGTCGCAGGGCACACAGAGACGTAAAAACCATCCGTGCTCACACTCACACCTATGGACAGTTGTGTTCCATTTACCTGCAACGCATGTTTTTGGAATGTGGGAGGAAACCGGAGTACCCGGAGAAAACCCACGCAGGCACGGGGAGAACATGCAAACTCCACACATGAAGGCTGGAACTGGGATTGAACCCTGCACTGTGAGGCCAACGTGCTAACCAGCCATCCACCGGATGTCTTATCTTATCTTAACCTGTCCTTCACACTGCACAAATTATTTTTCATGATTTATTTTTCCACAGATATTTGACTTTCATCCTATCCGTGTGCCAGTTTTTAAGATATTGCCGTGGTTTCAAAGGTGTTAAGAAAATGAATCACCGTGTCTGAGGGACTGCAAGAACAGCACTTGCTTTCACGCTTAATTCAGTTAATCACATTAGGTGACATGTTACACAATTGGAGAAATTGCCAACGAAACGGTTGTCTTGATGACCTGAACATGACCACGTAATCAGACCATTCAGCAAGTACGACAAGAGAAGGCTTTGTGAATCTCTCTCCTCCACCCATTCCATAATTCAGTTACTACCAAGCTGTCATTTAGCGCACAGAGACTGACAGGGCTTTGAAAGTAAAGTAGAAAGAGCAATTACCTTGGGAGAGATTCAGTCAAAAGGATAGCGCCCACAGCTGCTTTCCTATCTACAATAACACAAAGGAAGTGAAGGATTGGCATATTACTCATCAGAGAGGAGAAAGACAATGTCCTCAATCTTTTGATTTCTCTCTCTCTCTTTCTTGATCTCTCGATCTTGCTGCATCATTATTTATTCACATGCGACAACAGTTACAGTATGTGACATCACAAGACTGCATTTATATTGCTCCATCACATTTCCAATGCGGCCATTATCTGAATTTAACAAGGAGCTGATTCCCAACCAGATACAGTAGGTTTTTTGTGGTCAATAAACCTGGCATATTCAATCAAATTTCTGCTTCATCTGGAAGCTGGTTTTTCATTGAAATGTATTATTTCAGGATGATGAAAGTGCCACTTAAATGTTTCTGCCATTATTATTTTGAGTACAAGTAGTAAAAGTAATATTTAGCTATTTCGATGCATTAATAGTAGCTAGTTATAATTTGAGATGCAATATATACGTAAACAAGCACCCCACTTCTTTGTGTTTTCTGTAAACAACAGTGTAAACCTTGAAACAACTGGTATTTGAACACAAACAGTGCAGCAACACATGACGTCAGGACATGTAAGACAATCACAGGAATGTATTTTTTCCTCTCTGTGGAAAAAAAAAAAGAAACAAAAAAACAAAACACTAATAATGTATTGCTGCAGCTTAGCCGCTAGTTTTTGGGTTGTGTTTCGGCACCAAATCTACATGTACTATTCATTTATAGGTTATACTGAAACCTGGTGTCAAGAAAGAGCAGAATATTGTTACATTTATATTCTATTTAATTTGCGGACAATTATAGGAGGGATATTTTTCGAAGCAGAAAACACATTTTGCAACGGATTAATGGCATTTCCATTCATCTTAATGGGGAAAGTTGATTTGAGATATGGACAATTTGAGTTACGAACACTGGCACAGAAATAGTTCAACTCGTAAACCAAGGCGTGACTGTATATCGCTTAGCGTTCAGTGTAATGTTTGACTTCAATCGAGTGAGACGCACGTGGTGGCTTTGCCGTACAGGTTAAATAGTAAAAAGGCTTGCAACTGCGAATGAGTCTAAGTAGCAAAAAAAAAACAAAACAAAAAACAAAAAAACAGCACGTTTCCCCACAACCTGCTAAAATGAATGTGTTGGTGTTGTCAAAGGGAGCCATTTACGCTGAAGAAATGGCATTTAGCTCAAAGCCCTGCTGTGCCCTAGTGTCTCAGAGCTGCTATGTACACTTTCTGAATGAATACATTAATTTCCCAGCATCAAAAGATTGTTTGCCAGGGAAGGAACAGATAGATAAAAGGATAGACTCACCCACGAGAAAAAACCCAAAACATAATATACAGTTGAATTCGGCATGGTGAAAATCGGCCTCACTCCTCCTCGTAGGATTTGAAATTCTTCAATAATTAAATATATTTACATCCCAATTTTAACCTTATTTGTTCTGAACCGATCCTGGAATACCATTTCTAAGTCCCGACACTATATAAAAGAATTGGAGGGGAAATAAGTAAAGCACATCTGCCTCACAGTCAAAGGTTCTGATTTCAAATTTTAGTTCGGACCTTTCATTGGGAAGTTTCCCTGTTCTCCTTGTGCTCGTGTGGCCTGTCTTCCTGTTTCCTCCCACATTGTAAAAACATGCCCTCTGAAATGTTGTCTGGTTTTGTGAGTGTGGGGAGTGAGGTCACTGTACGTAGGTGGATCATAAACAAGGAAGTGGTGCTGATTGGGAGTTCACTGACGGCAATCTAATTATCGCTGCCCCATTGCAGTAGCAATCACTGAAAGCCACCCGATGATGAAAAATTCATCGGGAATTGAAGCATTCAGGCAGTTTTTAATTAACATTTAGTAAACAGACAACAAACAAGGTTTCTCTACTATTGCGGGTCCTGCAATTCACCGTTTGATTGTCGCTGCTCACAGCAGGTCTGCATTCGGTGCACAGAAGAATATACATTGCGACTAGATTTAATTTGACTCATGATGCAAAATTTGCCCAAGCTGTTTTGGTTTTTTTTTTCCCTTGATAAAGTCAATTGGTAATTGAACTGATGCTGGACGTGCAAAGTGGAAATCAAGCTTAATTCAAAGTTGGGAGACTCTTGAATCAGGGCCGCTCTCAAGCCACTGAAGTACGTAGCAGGAAATTGATAATCCGCAGATTGGAGAAATTCCCATCGTGTCAGAAATTCAGTCTGCTGTAAATGACCGAGCACTCTTGGAACACCTGTCATTCTCTCTATAAAGTGTAACATGCCACTTGTCATTGATGGATGGATGACAAGTCCACAACATGACGAGCATGAATCGGATGTGCGGAACAGCAATGACCCAAATGTGTAGTGTGACTAGAATCATTGTGACTTTAAATGGTATTGTTGCTATCATCAGCCATCTCTCCAATAAATGTCTTCTGATTGTGGCCAACATACCTTTTGATTTTATTAACCCTTTCATGCCCCCTGTAACCTGATAGCATGGTAAGCTGTCCACTGTAGTAACCGCCGACCCTGAAAGGGTTAAACTCATTTAATGAAAGATGTATATGCAGAGAAAACAGATTGGTCACGGGGCCAGTATCATTGGGGGGTCCTGATATACACATCAATCATGGCAATTGATTGTGCTTGCTCTCTTAACTTGCCAATTAACCATTAACAGACCTCGGCAGGTTCTGATTAAAAATGGGCGGCCCGGTAGTCCAGTGGTTAGGGCGTCGACCTCACAGTGCAGAGGAAACGGATTCAATTCAGGCTCCAACCTTGCTGTGTGGAGTTTGCATGTTCTCCCCATGTCTGTGTGGGTTTTCTCCGGGTACTCCGGTTTCCTCCCACGTTCCAAAAAAACATGCATGACAGGTTGAGTGAACACTCAAAATTGTCCCTAGGTGTGATTGTGAGTGCAGATGGCTGTTCGTCTCTGTGTGCCCTGCGATTGGCTGGCAACCGGTTCAGGGTGTCCCCCGCCTACTTCCCAAAGACGGCCGAGATAGGCTCCAGGACACCCCGCGTCCCTTGTGACGATAAAGCAGTTCAGAAAATGGATGAATGGATGATTAAAAGTACCTGCTCAAAGTTTTTGGTTGGTTCCAATAAACCATTGGTAATCTGGAAAGAAACTTATTTGAAGTAAAATATCATCCTGGGTTTTATCTTAACAAAAAAAAATCTAATCTAGTCGTTTCAGAAACAGGATTTATGACCGGATCTCTCATCCTGTGTTGGGGTGCTTGAGGCGGTTTGCTTGTATGAGTGATTCTCCATAATCACAATGAAAGGACATCTGTGTCAGAATATTCTGAAGTCACTTTATAGAGACACCCAAAAGGAAGCAGAGGGGAGAGGTTCTGCTTATCAGTTTTGGCTGATGCCCAACTCTCTTTTTTTTTACATGCTGTATCTTATTAGTTGCAGCCTTTAAAAGCCTCCGCTTGCCTTTCCAGGCACACTCCACTCCCAATATGCATGATTAGTGTGGAACTGATGTTCTCAGTGTTGAACCACAGTTGATGTCGGGTCATGCTCATTACTCTCACACGCTGTTGCCGTTTCTGGAAGCAGCACATGAAGCAGGGCTTTGCCGCTGAGGAGATTTTGGAAGTTGCGATGATAAGAGAATGAGCAGGCCTTTACATGAATGATGTGTGTGTTATGAAGAGAGAATATTCAACAGCAAGCAGTTTTAATATTTAAAAAAGGATGTCATTTTTATCTTTCCGTGCATCGGTTATGATGCCTCTCATATTTTAAAATACCACGAACTGAAAATCGATCGTCGATCGTCAGCTTCACCGAAGGTCGTAAACAGTCCCCAAAATAATGGACATACATGTCAAATGTTCTGGTAGTCGTACAACCGCAACAAATTTGATGAAGTGTGATCAAAACTGAGCAATATTCTCTTTGATTGTGCAGTTGTTTCAATCCTTACATCAAGTGGCGACCTGTTAAGACAACACGTCCCTACAAAGCAAGCGGCGATCACTCATGAGAGGAACAAAAGCCGCGGCATCAAGCTTTCAGTCACATTTCATGGCCCATTTGTTGTGTATGCATCAAAGTGGGGAGGCTGTCGTGAAGCGCTCATTGCGGGCCCTCGTCGGCGCATGAAAGTGGAACAAGGGCCTTGGATATTCTGTTTGATTGTGCAGTTGTTTCAAACCTTACATCAAGTGGCGACCTGTTAAGACAACACGCGTCCCTACAAAGCAAGCGGCGATCACTCATGAGAGGAACAAAAGCCGCGGCATCAAGCTTTCAGTCACATTTCATGGCCCATTTGTTGTGTATGCATCAAAGTGGGGAGGCTGTCGTGAAGCGCTCATTGCGGGCCCTCGTCGGCGCATGAAAGCGGGACAAGGGCCTTGGTTTCGCTCTCTTCTTTTGCCTTCTTCCCCCTTGTTGCGGAAGCCAACATTGTGAGCGAAATTATACGTTTTGTTTGTTTACTTGTTCCCCGAGATATTGTTAACCTTGCTGGCAAGGCTTTAATCCAGAGTCAGCAGGCACAAAAGGCCACTGTGTCATTATGGAATTAGTGGGAGGTGCACTGCTCATTTAAAAAAAAAAGAAATCAGCATGACTATGGACATTGACATCATATTTTTATACTCGGCAAGGTCGGGAAGCATCGCGCATTCTTTTACTTTACACTTTTGTCCGTGACAACAACATTCCTCGTGGACTCTTTTATGTTATCTCTAAGCATTCACAGCTTGTCGTCATTCATTTGTGCAACGTGTCAAATCTGGAGCAGAGCCTTTTCAGACTTGAAATGCATTTTCACAGAAAAAAAAAAAATTCAAGCATTGAGCGTGTAACAAGGCATGCTGTAGCATTCTGTCGAATACTACACCATTTCAAACTAAAATTGATATTTTTGACACCAGTCCCTTTCTGCAATTTAGTCAAAGTATCAAACCTAGAATATTTTGGGATGTGTGTGTTTGACATGTATCTTTTTTCTTTGGAATGTGAAAATATGCGATGTGATATTTTCACATTTGGACTTGCACTTTTTTTAACCCTTTCAGGGAGGGCGGTCACTGCAGTGGACAGCCTATCATGTTATCAGGTTACGGGTTATCATCATTGGTGCATGAAAGGGTTAACATGCACGAGTAATGTATTGATTCTATTTTTTTTAATATATTTATTCAGTCATTTTTATTGTGTAAAATGTGTCTTGATGGGAATGTGTTTGTGAGCCCGGTCAAGGAAGAATTTCTGTCAGCATTGGGGACAGACAATTAAGCAGTCTTTCGATCTATCTATCTATCTATCTATCTATCTATCTATCTATCTATCTATCTATCTATCTATCTTGTAAAATTGTGAGTGTGTACTAGGGGTGCTTTTTTTGACCAAAGATCTACTTTTCAAGCGACCAACATCCCGCGATGGCCCCGTTACCCCACGTGCACACATGCACGCACACACGAATGCCATGATGGGCAACGGCCCCTAACATGAACAGAAAAATAAAGTATATACAATAGTTTGTGACTAGATGGTGCTACGCTAAAAGAAATACAATACAATACAGGTTTATTTATATCGAGCTTTCACAACCGCTGCAGCTGTAACAAAGCCCTTTATAGAACATTTAAAATTCTACGTCCAAGATTCAGAATATTGATCCATATATAAGGTACATCAGATTATAAGGTTCACTGCATTTGAGAAAACTGAATGCTTTTTGGTGTGTTTTATAGTGCAGAAAATACGGTAATATGAATAACACACCATATTTTTATTTTTATTTTATTTTTTTTTGCATTTCCCCCTAACCCCCTGCAAACGACTTGGGACCAGTCCGCGGGCTACCGGTTGATCGTAATCGCCATATCGGGCGCCCCTTATCTATCCTGTTTCAGTGATTCCCAACCACTGCGAATATTAGTGTACTTGGAAGGATTTAAGTGAATGTGTCTGAAAATTATTCACAACAAATAATGTGTCTTTGCGCATCCATTTAGGCCAATGGCATTGGAGCTTTGTCAGAAAAGATGCATTTCAAACTCAAACTGCAAACTACAGTATTAGTTTTCCCCTTCAGGGTGGGCCGAACGATCAATCAGCACATCTCTAAAGGGATCCTGCGGCATTTGCTTTGTTCAGTGTGCGAGAACAGGGAAGTGATGTGGCAGAACAACTCAGGACGCACTTGCTAACAATACCCTGAACATCCGCCAGCATCCAACTCCTGACCCAGAAGAACATCGCCATTTTGGAGCAAGCCTCCTACTCGTGAGGTGGCTCATCCCAAATGCCAAATTTGTACATCAGTTTCTAGTCTAGTCCACTGTGGTCTCGTTTAACTTTTGCTTGGTGTCATGAAAGTTAGTCAGTTAATGTATCCTTTTTAATATGCGCCAGAAAATTGGTATAAAATAGATGGTCTGAATTTCACAGATGAAATTATATTGGTCCTCAGACACCCATTCTTAGTTTTAGGGCTCTTGACTCTAATTTGTTCTCGGGAAATGATTAGCATGGATCCCTTCCAGATAAAACTAATGATGATACCTACAGTTCCAGCACTTTGAATTCAGGAATTGTTTCTGCTAAAAAAAAATTTAAAAAAAAAGCCATTTATTATTGTCATTCTCACGGTGTTGTCATGCTGGCGTTTGCATTATCTTGAAGTATTACCCAGCTTGGAGTTGGCGTTCACTGTTGTACGGGTAGATGCAGCTCTTGCTGATATTTACCAACAGACCACAATAAAATGTTTTCAGTTCATCCCACGCCACGGAAATAGTTCCCACAAAGCTCACCTTTACAAGGATATTCATACTGATTTCAAATGTTTATAGCCTCATTTGAACGGGCTCCCTGAGCTTCTCAGAGAAAGACAATGGAGTATCTGAAAATTCCTAGAGAACAATTGTAATACTTTTTTTTTTGTTTAGTTTTTTCCAGAAACTGGTGTATTGACAATGACTGAAAACTACCAGTGGAGTCAGTTTGTGACAGCGTTATATTTAATGAATGTTTTACTGTATTGACAATTTACCCAACATCATCCATGGGAACACGTGTACAGTATATTTAGGAAGTGCGCCTAATTTATGGTGACACCAAGACATTTATTTTAAACAGCAGAAACAATGGATTTTGAATTCCATAGAGAGTACCTTTGAAGGAACACAATTCAATGGGTATCTGTCATATTAGTTGAAGTACTTTTCACAGTACTTGTTTATGCTGATTCTCTGTGTGACACACGATACAGCCTAATACCGGTAGGGAACATAGTCGATGATTTATTTGGATATTGACAGTACAGAAAATGGATGGCTAGACACCCCAATAGCTCTGGAAGGGTGTTTACTCGTGGTACAGTTGTCACTGCCTCTTTTGTTGCTTTTATATAGAAGAGTGAATGTAAAGCAATCAGAGTCAATGGAAATCCAAGTACTTGCTGAGCTGTTTTTTTTCTTGTCTTATAGTCATTACAGTCAAATTTGAATTGTTGAGTCGTAACTAATTAAAAAAAAAAACGTCAGGAAAAAAACTGTTTACAATTCTCTGATCAAAGTGTTTCTACAGTGGTGGTCTTTTCTGCAGGTTCTACACAACGCTGCTGTTTCAAATTGTTTCAGAGCGTTGGGAATGAAGGTCACCAAAGTACGAGAGTGTATTCAGGCATACAGAGACAGGATCCAGGAGGAGGCGCCGCGCCAGTCATTGTTAGCAGAAGCGCAGATATTGGTGGCAGACACCCAAAGGATCAAAATACGCAGCCAGCAGTGCAGCACGGGTGGCGCCGTTATTTTTCTCCTTCATGCAAATAGCCTTGCAACTGCGATGTGTACAATAAGCATTCCAATAACTCGACCAAACCTCATCTCTCATACATAAAGAAACCATGCGAGGGAAACATTTTTTTTTCTTCTGCGTGTTGCTTTCATTGTGCTTCCTGAGTCACATTCGGTATCATGCACATGAACTGAATATAAAGGTACTGTGAAACACACAAAGCTTATTTGTGGCATCACAGGAAGCACTCCTACCAGTTTTTCTCACACATGAAGGAGAGCCTCAGTTCCAGAAATGTCATCACTTTTATTGTTCAACATAGCTTGAACTTTTTCAGGGACAACGGTTACTACAGTGGACATCTTATCATGTTATCAGCTTACAGGGTGCATGAAAAGGTTTAAAAGTGTTTCCTCCTTGACCTGTGCACTGGACTCCCTTGATATTGTAGCCATTGGGCATATGGTACTGGATTACCCCACACTGATGGGACTGCAAGTACTGTACAACGCTCTAGAACACAGGTGTCAAACTTAAGGCCCAGGGGCAAGATCTGGCCCGCCACATCATTTTATGTGGGCCGTGAAAGCATATCACACATGTCATCTTCCATTATTCTTGCTAAAATCTGGACGCAATTTCAACTTCTCATTTGTAACAAAAGATATTGTCAGCATTTTCTTGCCACCAAACCATTCATTACATAACTTATACAATAGTCGAATAAACCGTTCTTCCCGACTTTTTAATATAGTTTCAGTCATACCAGCCCTCCGAGGGAAAGGGTAACTTCAATGTGGCCCGCGACAAAAATGACTTTGACACCCCTGCTCTCGAGAGAAAGCATTTGCTGGTCTTAAATGTTCCTGAGTCTGTGTCGGTGGTTTGACATAAAAATGGTGACTTGTTGAAAAAGTATTTGGCCCCTAATACAGTACTATTTGCTACTTTGCGTATTACATTTTTGCATCACGGGCTTTGCTATTCTTCTGGGAAGTCGCTGCGTGTTGTTTACTCTTTGTGAGACGAGCAATTTCCTCCACTGTTTGCATAACCTCCTGCTCATTTCTATCAAAAGCTTTCTCTCTCACGTCGGGCGCGATCTTTATCATTCACACAGCTCCACTATCAGTGTAAAAAAAGCGTTTCTTCATGCTTGATGGGCACCCTGAAATTGTTCGCAAGGAGCCAATCTGTACCTGACTAGCTTTAGTCATGCCTTTGTTTACAGTACATTTCAGCGTCTTACAGCGAGGCTGAAAAATATATTTACAGTGGGTGTCTTTGTAGCCATCATTTTTACCGTCGTCGCACAAATTCTGCACAAGGGCAAATGAACGCCCTCGCACCCTGATCGGATCCACCGAGACGCTTTGGAGTTAATATCAGTTAATTAATTCAATGCACTGGGCAGGGAGCCGTGAGCAGAGGTGAGGTGGACCGCGATGTGTGTAACGGCGGCTGAGGTGGTGGTGTGGCGGCCGAGGCCGGGTTGGTGAAGGGCTTAAACTGAGAGGGAAATGATGGGAGTAATCCACTGAGTGCCTCTAATGTAATGAGTCAGCTTCACTTAATGGAGACCATTTGAGCAGGGAGGAGGTTCAGGAAGTAGGAGAGCTGCTGGTTATGGAGATTCTTGCTTGACAGAAAAGCTTGGTAGGGCGACGGAAAAGGGGATAGGTCTGCTATTCGTCTTAAAGCTAGACTAGACACCAGCTCGCAGTAGCTGCTTTATAAGAATATATGACTGCAGTGTTGCACAAGTGCTGAATTATAGTGTGGCGCGACTCAATATAATCATGTTATGAGCTAGCTTCGGGCTGGAAGCAAGCGTTTTTATTTAGAACAGACCTGGTGTTGCAGATGTTTTCTGGGGTGGTTCTGGGTAATTCTCGAACTGCATTACGTTGGCCTTGACTATTTTCATTTGGCTTTTCATGGGTTAAGCGTGAGCTGCGGTAACGTCATTGTCATGTCACTTAAACGGTCTGTTGCTGCTTAAATTGTATTTTATTTTTTTAAGATAATCAGCGTGATTAAGATTCGACGTGATGCTTTCTAGAAATTAACATTTTCAGATCTGCTTTTTGATTTGCTTATCTACAAAAATGACTTAGATCAAATGTAAGGATTACAAATTATGAATTGGAATACCGTATTTTCCACACTAAAAGGCGCACTGGATTATGAGGCGCACATTCAATGAATGGCCTATTTTGTCATTTTGTTCATACGTTGGGCACACCGCATTGTAAGACACAATCTACAATGCATCCACTAGACGGAGCTATGCTCAAGAAAACACCAACAGAACGATCAGATGTCAGTAAAATGTATTTAATAAAGCAGCAACACAGTTCACTTAACCAACAGCAAGTTATAACATTGTCTCGTTAACGTTGAACTCTCAAAAATCTGTGTCTCGGTCAAAAAGTAAAAGATGGATCCAAAATCTGATGAAGCATCCACATAACGCAATAAGATTGTTCAAATTAAACTGATTCCCCGTCCCCAATATACAATTTTGGTTTCCATTTGTTTTTTTCGTTTGTTTTTTTTGTTTTTTTTTTTACACATGTAAAATAAAGTGGGTCAATATTTTCTCTCAATAGATGAGAAATACATACTGAGAGTTTTTAGGCCACGCCTGATCCTTTATGACAAAATAAAGAACCGGAGCAACTGACAACATCAAGGCCCCAACTCGTCACACGGCCTAATCAGTCAGTCGAAAATGTGTTTTCCCTAAAACCTAAACTTGAGTGTGTTGCTATTGAGTTCATACTTGAATCTTGTGGTTTACGGTCGGAAACTTTCCAACTAAACTTGATTTACTTCCAATCCTCTCTGAGGTTAGTTTCATGTCATGCATGTTTGGGATGCATTTGAAGGATCTGGTGCTGTGACTAGATTTTTGTTGCCTGTGTGCACGTATCTGATGATGTTGCTGTGCTAGGCATCTGGATCAAGTGCTATCTTTGCCTGTTATTTTTCATGTTTTTTTTTTCTAAGCCATCTACAAATCTTGTAATCAGTCGAGTTTTATTGGATCTATTCTGCACTGGAAAACTAAGCGGGATGAGTGGCCACAAGAGCCGCATGTGCTTGTTTGGCATGGTGTTGAGGTTGGATAGGGAGCGGGGTCACACACTAAATACATGGCCAGATGTGACATGTGCTCCTGGCTGTGACACAAACGGCATGACACAGGAGACAAAGTACAGGCTTATTTGTTCGAGTGCCTGTGTGATTTGTGTTCAAAACTCAACCCCCCCATCCAAATCTGCATTTTCTTTTTTTTTTAAATCTCCTGGCTAACCCTATTTTCACATTAAAATGCATCACATTTGTAAACAGCAATCACTGAAGACGCATGTGGTCACCATGTGAGGATGATGATTGCGGGCCAGCAATAAGCTGCCAATTGGGTTGAACCATTTGAGCCACAAATGCACATTAAACGACACTTGAAAAGATTATGACCATTATGAAAAAAGGACATTTCAAATCTTTGTAGTGCTTAAAAAAACTGCGTAATCCTACCAGGCATAAAAGTGCTTTAATGCACCATTAAATATATCCATGGTCCCATTTTGGGTTTTTTTTTTTTTTTTTTTTGCTCCTGCATTTGGGAACTTGAAGCTGATGAACGAGGCAGGGTACACCCAGGACTGGTTGCCAGTCAGTCACAAATTAAAAATATCCTTTCAGTTAAATAATTTCCACATACCGGTACCTTTACAAGGAAGATTTCATCTTTTAGGAGAAAAGTGTGTGTGTTAGTGTATGTGTTTTTTTTAAAAAACGTTTGTATGTATGGTTTTAAAAAAGTCCAGTGTTTATTTCATTGATGGTGATGAAGTTTGCCAGACTTTTGGTTCCAGGTCTCTAACAAAAATATTCCAAACCCTGAAGCTGAACATCAAAAATATGAGTGATTGCAGTCATGAAATAAATAACAAGACCTGCTGGAAATCCCCGCAGCTCTGACACACCGTGCCCGTTAAAAAATATCAAGTCAACAAATCAAACAGAGTATCTGCATCCATCCAGAAAGTGATCATGATTAGATTACACGTACGTGTTTAACTTCTTAAAATATAGATACAACATTTTCAAGTAAGGGCATAATTTTATCAGGATTTTATCAGGATTCGCAAAGGCAACCGTTTGTAACTGCAGTAACATTTCCACAATAACCTTTCATCTATGTGTATTGCAAATTTTCCGCAGCAGCAAATATTGACTTTAACCCTTTCATGCGCAAATAATAATAACCTACTTCAGGATTTTTTTTTTTTTTTTTTGGTCAGGTGTTTTTATTCATGAAAAAACAAATAATGGCAGTGGATGGCAACACACATCACGGTCCATAGTAGTGGTTGATGCACAACTGTGACATTATGATGAATTAATATAAGACAAAACATGTGAGTAGCTGTCCACTCTAGTAACCGTTGTCCCTGAAAGGGTTAAAGTTGGAACATTATCAATTGAAATCTGGTATTGTCTGTGTTCATGTACACTTGCCATAGGCACTGTTTTAATTTTTTGGTTTCGTTTTTCAAAGCAGTTTGCCTAATTGAAAAAAAAAATCTTTTTGTCTCTTTTCTTGTCCCAACTCTCCTTTCCTCTCCTCACCCTCGAAACAGGTTCCTCATCAGATGGGCGCACTGACCTTCTACCGATACGAGCAGCCGATCGTAGACTACTGCCAAGCTCATCAACCCCTGCGGCTAAACATGGGCTATGAGGGCCCCCCTCAGTGTCTGGAGGGCCTCGAAGACCTGGGGCCTTGTGAGAGGGCCACAATACAGACAGTGGCGCTCCCGGCCGTGCCCGCCGCTGCCACCATAGGGCCCTCAATGCCAGGGCCCCGTTCACCCCCACCAGCACTCAGGCCGACGACCGAGGCTCCCAGCGGCGGTCTTCCCACTGAGCGCACCGGCACACTTAAATTTGGACGCTAGCAAGCTGGACGTCAGCCTCTGATGAATTGTGACTTGAGAATAATGGGGCAGCTGAGCTGGTTATTGACCTCGGGTTTGGAACGTTAGTAAGAAGAAAGGTTTTAGTTTTCATGTTACACACAATCTGAGCGAATACACAGTCCCCCGGGATAACGCGTTATTTTCCGTAACGGCGAATTGACGATGGTCTGGGACATATAAAAACAGAAGTTTATTTTTCAAATTGTGTACGGTATGTTGTTTTTTTTTTGCCATTTCAACAGAAAGGGTTGTGTTTTTGCAAGGTTGTGACAGTGCATGTACTCTTGACTGTTGGGACAGAAAGGAGTACAACAGGCTGTTGAACCAATTTCGATCATTATTTCAAAAGGATCAGTCCTCTCTCACAGTGAACGATTACCGTGAGCTCGTATCTGCTTTGTTTGACTTTTAATTTTAGATGTGCGATCAAATTAATTCTGTCCGTATACATATCAAACCAAAGAGTTACAAAAAAAAAATTCTTCGTTAAACTGAACGTACGTTGAGGGCATTTCTTAAAATATGAAAAACAAGCATCTTTGCCAAATTGTTGCACACAAAACTAAATGTCTGAGGTTTTGTTTGAAACAAATTGGCATCGGAATCAGATCGTGATGAGTTGGCGTTCATCGAGTAGTTATAGCCTGTAAAACCGTTCCACAGCAACACACTTTAAATGTACAAGGTCCTGTTAAAAGACTGGCAGACCTTTTGTAGACGCGTACAGCCCAACAACAAGATGCTGAACCTGTGAGCAAAAATGATTGCCGAGTCATGTACATACTGTATCCTTGAAGAGGTCCACTGACCACTCTCACTGCCCCATTTGGAATCATGATGGACTTTGATTATAAGAGGAAAATTCGGAGAGCATCATCTCTGACCTTTTTTTGCTCCCTGAACCCCCCCACGCCCCCCACCCCCCCCCCCGCCATCACAGAGCAAAGCAGTGCCTCGTGGGGGCACGTTGAATCATCGCGTTGACTTGGGCTCAGCCTGTGGATGAATTGGGAATACTGCCTGACAATTCCCCGCGGTCCAGTGCGTGACATCACGGCGCTCTGTAAACTTTTGGCAAACATGTCAAGCGTTGCTATTCACTGACTTGTGGAGCAAAAAAGACTCAAAGCAAGCAATGCACAGGGATCTTGTTTTTATTTTTTGTTTGTTTGTTCCCCGCCCCATACATGCAAGTGATGATCCACCTTGGAGATATTGGAACTCTTTACCAGATTAACTAAACAACTTGTGAGACCGACATTTGCCACATGGACTGGCCATCAAGATCAGAAACTGGTTCATTATTTATCTCTTCTTTTTTGGTTGTTGTCATGAACAAAAGAGACACTTTTTGAGGTGTGCAATGATGATGTCAAGACATTCGCTATCGTATCAAGGGTAAAAAAATAACTAAACAGAGTGTATTTATCTTGTATATACAAAATCTTTTCAAACGGCAAGAAAATAAGACTTTCTGCTGAAACATCTGATGGACAGAAAGAGGAGCCTTACTCATTTTTCCAGTGTGGGATCTAAGTGTTAGAAAGCTGAAACTGTCCTGCTCCTGTTTCAATGATAAATATTTTTCTATTTGCTCCCATTATTATTAACCCTGAAGTGTTTTTGTTTTTTTTCTTTTTCATCCAATCATCCCCCAAAAATAATGGAAGAACATTTGCGAGCCCAGTTGTGACATGTCCATGCTTGTCTCATCTCAATGGCCATATTCGGGAGGCCGTGAGTTTCATCCCAAATCACACGACTGTTTGGAATTGTGGGCCGTGAGTTTCATCCCAAAGTTTCATCCCAAATCACACGACTGTTTGGAATTGTACCTGTATTTCTTTTAGGTGTCATTACAAAATGTAAACCCCGAAACAGCAATTCACAAGATCTTTAGACAGTTTCACCCCCCCACACCCCCAAAAAAAGAAGGATTTCAGCCTCCCTTGATGTACAGTACATTGCAAAAACAATGCAGTCGATTCGCTTTGTGCAATTGCGTCATCGTGCTGGTGGAGTTTCTTTTGGAAAAGCAGCTCGACCAATAAAATATTGGAAGAGGAGCGATCTCAATTCTGCCCATACAGTATTCTGTCTGCCCTGCTCTTTTGAAATCCTGCTCTCGTTGCTCTGGTGAAAACTGATTATTGATTTATCCTTGCATGTTATACTTTGGGCTGCATCTTGTTTGAGGAAATTGACAGTCGAGAAGATACTTGTCTGAGAAGAACATGTTGGGAGCCGGACTGTTTTTTTTTGAGGGACCGATTCCATCCCCTGTAATGTGGTACTCACTGTCTGGCTCATTAAGCTTATCGAGTCTGATGCTGGATCTTGGTACTTTTGTTGGTATTGCCTTCTGTGGTTCACGGACAAAAGTACGCTGTCATATTGCAACAAATGGCAGCCATGCTTTACCACTTTATTCGGAGGCAATTATAAGCATGGTAGGAAAAAAATATATACCTTTTGGAAAATTCCAACGTGAGTGGGCCTGCGAGCAGATGGGGAAATACTCCAATTTTATGTTTGTTTTTAATTGTTTTTTTTGCTTTTTTTATATGAAGTACTGGATCATGACAGCAACTTTTGTTTTTCCAGATAATGACTGGAGGGATAGTATTTAATAGCTGACAAATGTGTTTCCAGGTATATCTTTTAAATGATGTTGATGTGTGTGTGGGGTGGGGGGGGGGTTAATGTCAAAAGATCTACATTTTGAAAATACCCAATTCTTTTTATAGATAATTGGCGTATTCATGCTAGTTCACCACGGAAATATTTTGTGTATAGTACTCACTCTCTGAAAAGTAAACTCATTTAGAGTATATCATCTGATGATCCAGCAAACCAGCCGGTCAAACGATGATAACCCCCAAGGCTGAACAATTAATTGAGGAATTAAAAAAAAAAAAAAAACATGATGCAAACATGATTTTAAAGTTGTGTTTGATTAACACCAGAACAATACGCATGGTGACAATTCGAAATAAATTAAGTCAACACAAACCAATACTGACAGGTAAGGAATTATCATATTTTCCGGTTTATAAATCGCTCCGGAGCATAGGTCGCACCAGCCATAAAATGCATAATAAAGAAGTCGCACCGGAGTATAAGTCGCATGTTTGGGGGAAATTGATTTAATAAACTCCAACACCAAGATCAGATGTCATCTTGAAAGGCAATTTTAGATAAAAATAAAATGGAGAACAACAGGCTGAATGAGTGTACCATATGCTCATGTTACATGACGTACAAACAACGAAATGAGAACATGCCTGGTATGTTCATGTAACATATTAAGAGTAATTCAGATAACTATAGCAGAAAGAACATGCTAACAATTCCCATCAGTATCACTCCAAATCATGAAATCCTTTGAAATCTTCATCCTTGGTGTCACTTTTAAAAAACACCACCAACTCCGGTGGGAGAAGATGCGGCGCTTGCTCTTCTCTGACGCTTATGTCACACTCATCGTTGATTTATAGAGACAGGCCTAGATCACCCGCCTTGCGGTTTCATGTGAAAATTACGTGAAATGATATAAGAATGTGTTAATTTCACACACAAGGCGCACCCCCGGCCAAACTAAAAAAAAAGACTTATAGTCCGCAAAATACGGTATGTATATTGTCTTTCTAATATCCCGTCTTTCTAACATCCTCTCCTGAGCACTCTGTTACATGTTCAGTGTGGTAAACACCATGATAACAAACAACAACATTTTGGGGTTGAACCATCATTTTTGTCCAGTACAGTTTCTTTTTTTTCTTTCTTGCTTTCCCAAAATTCAATAGGTCCACTAAAATAAATCCATAGGCAATTTTTCTGTTTTATTTTATTCTCATTCTTGTCAGTGCCAAGTTACTTCGTTGACCATTGCAGCATTATCCTTCTTTAGTAGAACACAAACAATTTTGTCTTGCTGGGAGTGATTATTTTGGTTTTGTGACTGTCCGTTTTTTTTTTTTTTTCATCATTGAGGAGTGGGCTGCAAAGGCTCTGCATGCTTAATGATGCATGTTCGAGCTGAAGTTCAAGTCTATCCATGCAAGGCCCACAACGCAAACAGGTTTTATTTTGTGTGGACTCCAACTTTGTTTGTTTAGGATTTAAATACACAACAAGCTCCCCAACACCCCCTCATTCCTGCTGGGAGGTTTTTGCTTCTTTTATTTATTTATTTGTATTGTTGGATTGTTATTTATTTATTTATTATTTTAATGTTTTTCTTCTCTCCTCGGTCTTCTGTCTTTATTATTTTCATTTTGCTCGTGGTGGGGTGAGAAAAAAAAAAAAAAGATGTCTGGAGATTTGAAGTGAAAAACTTTCACATTGTTGGTGCTTAAGCTCCAAGGAAGAGCTAAATGCAGCAGCAAAGATCAGTTGGTCCACCAGGAAACACTGTACATTTGGGAGGACAAACAGATAAGTGCAATTACATTTATTACTGTTATGTTACATGCCTGAACGTCTTGGGCAGGTTTCTTCCCGGTGTACCAGAAGCATACCAAGTTCTTCGGCTGAGCGCACAAGCGAAGTGGCATTCTTGAATTGCTTGCATTTTCTAAAAAGTTTAAATACGTATATGCATGCTCACGTAGCAACAATTGCAGAGAGACTCACATTTCACGTGAATGATTACGACACTGTCAAGAATGAACTTGGGGTTTTTTTTCACCCTCTGGCAGCAGAAAGCCTGAAACTTAAGACTAATCAAGAGTGCACACACACTCTAAAAAAATACTTCAAATTCGATAGCTTTTTGGTGCATCCATCAAATTGAGCTCACCCAAGGCAATCTGTGACGGTTCGCTGATTTCTAATCCATAACCGACTAGATTTGAGAAATTAATTGCAAGTCAAATACGGATTTGGAGCTTTTCCTGCTCTGCTGTGCATCGGGTTTCTCATCCGCAAGTCAACGCTGCTTCATATACCCCTTTACAGCACACTGGAGTCATTTAATAGATTTGTAACAAAATTGTATAGTTCATGACACATTGAAAAAATATTTATATATATTTTTTTCTTCATATTTGATGAATAATTTGCCCAAGCCCTACAAATATATCTCACACTGCAAATGGACAAGACGTAAGCGAATGTGTAGTAACAAGAAAGCTGTACTCTGCATGTAGGAAATAATGGGCCAGAGTGTGTGTGTGTGTGTGTGTTTATGTGTGCGTGTGTGTGTGTGTGTGTGTGTGTGTTGTGTGCCCCTACAGCGTCACATCCTCCTCCACCTTCCTTTGGCCAATGTCACTACAACTGATGCTCATGCCTGCCCGGTCCTCATTGATCGTTATTGTCCATTGCTGTTTCACATTACCAGAAGGTCTTTAACCTGTGGCTCATGTCGTGCCGACACTGTTTTTCTGCCATTGCTCATGTCAGAGGGTACGTCGAATAGCAAGATGTGATCATTAACCTTTGTCGGGAAACACATTTTTTCATTTGCCTGACAAATCCCTTTTACGCCCCTCAGTGTATTTAATGCGAACACCGAAGGAGATGAGGTTTGAATGAAAACAAGTGACAGTTTAATCTCGCGTTTAATGTGTCATGACACTGAGAGAAAAAGCAGGCGAGCTGGCAGAAAGTAAGATCAGAAAAAGAAAAAAAAAGTCTTTGTTTCCGTGCAGACCCAGAGCACTTTCCCTTTATTTCCCAGCCTCCTACTGTAAATGTGCAAAACAATTGATTCCCCGCTGTCTCCCTCCCATCCAATTTCTGCAGAGCATTGATTTCTGTAGGGTGTAAATATGTGCTGCCTTGTTTTCTTTGGTAGTTGCTTTGTTGTTTTGGGTTTGTTTTTTGGCTTTTGTTTTTTGTTGTTTTCCCTTTCTCATTTGGACTTTTTTTGCTTTTATTGTACTCAGATTTTTTTTTTTTTTTTTTTTTTGTGGAGACTTGGTCCAAGTGCAAACATATGGCTCTTTGATTAAATTATTGTCAGAAAATGTTTTGTAAAAATTTTGATGATGATTAAAAAAAGAATAAACCGATAAGATGGAAACTTTGATGTTTCGTTTATCTGAATTAAAATGATTCGCAATTTGTGCCAGCTGCAGTTTAAAGATGTTCTGTGCTTGTGTCTACAGCTTGTACATAACACATGCGGAACAACAGCAACTGAGTGTTTAAAGGGGCAGTTTGCAATGTTAACACCGCTGGCAATATTTCAATGGAGCGTCACTTGACTCATACAGACACACTATTCACAAAAAGTGAGTGACATTTGGCTTCAGGTGAAATTGCAGTAGGAGCCTAAAATGCCTTCAAACCTTTACAGGTGAACTGAATCTGACCTTCTCTAAGCTTTCGAATGCACATGCGCAACTGTTAAATGTTTCAGTACATTTTGCACAAGTTGATGTTCTCTAACGACAAGGAGCTGAGCCTTCAATCGACCAATAAATCTCCTGGTTCAATTCGAGCTGGTGTTTAAACGGTTGTCCTCATCATGCTGTTCACATTTTGACAACATGAGACCAAGACGACACTTAACAATGGATCAACAGTCCTTTGCCATTGAGATGCTTCAAACAGGACGTTCTCGGACGTAAGTGGCTACTGAGCTTAGAGTGTCACAGAGTGTCAATAACAGCTTCCAACAGAGCCACCAACAGATCGGAAGAGTCACAGAAAGAAGTAGAAGTGGATTTCCTTTGGCCACATCCCATGCTGATGACCTGAGAAACCTGATGATGAATGCCACTCAACTCCAAATGCCATTCAACTCCAGGCATGTTTAAGGGAGACCATTCAAAACAATTTACATCAGCGTGGTCTGTGTGCTAGACCATCTGTTAGGGTACCTGGCCAAACCACCAGGCACAAGCGTCATCATCTTGCATGAGTCAGGGAGCATTTATGCTGAACGAGGGACCAGCGGGCCTCAGTGCTGTTCTCGGATGAAAGTCAATTCACTTTGAGCAGAAATGATGGCCGCCAACAATGTTGGAGACATCAAGGCGAGGGCTCTGCATCAGCCACTCTTGTCACCAGAAGAGTTTTTGGTGGTGGCGGTGTTTCAGTGGAGGCAGGTGTGTCCAGTGGGGACAGAACTGCCCTACGGTTTGTGACAAGCTCATACTACCCGAATAGCATAATTAATCCAGTGATCGTGCCCCTACATGAACAACGAGGGCCTAATTTCATCTACATAGACGACAATGCTCCAGCTCATCGAGGTCGCATCATCAGGGAATGGCTGTTGGAGTCTCATCCACCTCAAATGGAATGGCCAGCACTTTCTCCAGACCTGAATCCAATTGAAAACCTGTGGGATCAGCTGAGTCGCCCTGAAGAGGTTCGAAACTCTGCACATCAGAACCTCAATGACTTGAGGGCCCCCCCTTCAAGAAGAGTGGGATGCCATGCCTCAGGAGACAATAATTCGACTTGTGAACAGCATGAGACGTCGTCGTCAAGCTGTAATTGATGCTCAAGGGCACATGACGAGTTAAGAATAAGAATAAGAAAACCTTTATTCGTCTCACAATGGAGAAATCCCAATTTACAGCTGCAAAGTTATGAAAGGAAGAAGTAGAAGAACAAAAAGTATAGGAGCTGCTGTAAAGGCAGCCACTCTCGCTGATATTTTTGAGATGTTGAAAGTTTTTGTTTTGGTTTACGCCACCATTGTTGTTAACTTTTGTTTCAATTAATTGTTGAAATTGAAGTGATCGAAGTATTTCAGGATTTGCAGACTCTTCATTGATTTTAAAATAATTCCTAATAAAAATAAATAAAAATAATCTACAGGCCAGCAGTTTATATGATTAAAAAAAAATCTTTAGAGGTGAATATAGTTTTTGTCACTGCCTACGCCATTCCATCCTTAAATTCTAGTTGTTTCCATGACAAATCGTTGCTGTGCTTGTCTTTGGCAACATGCTGAGCCATTGCTCCAGGCTCAACAACAGCACTGCACATCCAAACATTATCAGAGCTGAAGTATGTGTGCATTTAGTTTTACTTTCTTTCTGTATCGGTTACGATAATAGAAAAAAAAAAAAAAAAAAAGAAGGTATTACCACAGGATATGATATAAAACTACAGCTAATTGCTTTATATTGGAAAGGTAGTCAGGTTCTCTCAGCAAAGGTCCAATTTATATGAAATGCTCCAAAATATGTGACCGGCTGAAGGGTCAGTCTATTTCACCTCTGTGCGCACACACAAGCCTTGTCTGAGTCTGGAAGATGAAAAAGCCCCCAGCTGGAGGTTGATTGCCAAGGTCAGGTGATTTGGTGTAGTACACAGTTTCTGATTCCAGATGACCTTTCAGGCTGTGTGATGGTGACGTAACGCTGAAATCTCAGCTGGAAGGGGCTCGGAAAACGCATAGCTTGTAGACACCCAAGCGTGCTCTCTTTCTCACACTCGGCTTCTTTTACACCAAGTGTTGTACACATTACAGTGGTGTCAAAGCCATGAACTGGAGGTAAAATATAAAAGAGCTCCACTGAGCTGTTAGATGTGTTGTCCTCAAAGAACCTATGCGGCTTTTTCAATCTCATACATTTTCAGTTAGGCTGCAGCATGAAAAAAGAACATTTCTCCCACATTTGTTGCTCTCAATGGAAGGCCAAAGTGAAGTGTTCCCTTCGGCACTTTCCTTTGACACATTGTATCGTGCCTCCACTTTGACCTCATATGAGCAGTCAACATAAAAAAAAATAAAAATAGTTTGGATAATGCTCTGCGTAGAGGCCTTTTTGTATTAAGCTTTTGTGCAGCCTTCCTTTGTGCCTTCAATGTGTGCATCTTCATGAGCAGCACTCATGAAGATGGTATGGTAAAGTAGAATGACCTAAGGCACTCTAATATCCAATGATGGACGCCCCATAAAAATATTGTTTAAAAAAAAAAAAAAAAAACAGAACTGTAGCGAAAGTTGGCAAAAAATAATAGTGGCACTTGAACACAAAACACATAATGTCTGATACTGTGGAAAAAAAAAATATATCACGCTTAAATTCGGTCCTACTGTGTCAAAAGGAATCCAAAAGTATTTGCTTCACTTGGATTATCCACCTTGTCGAAGAAGTTTCTGAAGGTTCCTCGCAGGATTTCAATAAACTTTACTTTCTGACTTGACCTCGCACTCGAAGACATTTTCAACGCATTTGCAAAGTGTCTGCATCTGTCTGTTGAAGTGAACTTGCGCAGAATTCTATTTGTGTTTAAGGTCACAAAAACACTTATCGTCCATCAGAAAGTATCCAAATTTACCAGACTGATCATTTTAGCAATACAGTACACAACCATGTACAACTCAATGATAATATCCTGTCTTAGGTCATGTGTGTATGGTGTAAACAATGTTTACAGGATGATTAACCCTTTCATGCTAACATGATAAACTGTCCACTGTCGTAACCGCTGTACCCGAAAGGGTTAAAATGCCCGAATTGTTAACAGAGATTTTATTTTATTTTATTTTTTGTAATCATGGCAAATGTTTGCCTGTATTTCCTTTTCAGCGATTGTCCTGCAGTCCCGAGCTGGTGTTGTTCCTCTTCACCCATTAAAGGTTCCAACATATACGAAATTGAAAACTTGCAGTTCTATCACAAAATGATGATTGCGAAGAGGAAAGCAGACGAGAGGCTATTTTTCATCTATAGCCTGCTTTGGGATGTATGTGCTGTATGACCTTGATTTCTAATTAAGTTTGCTGACTTCCATTGAGAGATGAATATTTAAAAGCCACGTGTCGGAGGTCAGCTTTAAAATGAAAGCCGGCGCGTATTTTTATTCGTTTTTATGCTTGACATTCACACATTCCACATGTATAAATCATGACTTCGTATTCAGATTTGCTAACATGGTAAGAAGTGTGATACGCGTGAAAGGGCTTTCGATGAACTCAATGTGACGAAATCAAAAATTGTCGAAAAAAATACATGTCACTTGTGACATCAATCACATTTGATATCTACTAATCTGTCACTGCACACGTGTGTGTCTCTGTTTTTGCTAACGGTTGAATGTGTGCCACACTCGCAGCAGTTGGGTTCTACTTTTCCCATGTGGGCCTCTGCTGAGAAAATGATAAATCCGATTTCGTTGATGTTTAAAAGGCTCAATCTTTCTGCGAAGTATCACCGGCATTTTAAAAATAAATTAAAAATAAATGCAATACAGTTCACCTAACAACTCATGAGGCTAAAATGTTAAGAATTCAAATCACCAATTGTCCTCTTATGTTGCCATTGGGCCAAAAAAAAAAAAAAGGGGGGGGGTTTCTAGAAATGCCTGCGCTCAATGCAAGAAATAGATCTTAACACCCATTGAAAAACTTCTGTCTTTGAAAGTTTGCTGAATGTTATTTTTGGTAAAGTTCTTGTTTGCATGAAGGCTCCTGCTAACTTCCAAAGAAGTGAGTCATACCTCTGGAGACTAACAAGAACAGGATCCAGCTTTCATCATGTTATCATTTAAGAAGCTGCAAACCTCAAACTGAACATTGTTAACAAACAAAGCTAGGAGGTGTTTTGTTTTTTGTTTTTTTTTTTCCCCACATTGATTTAATCAGCGCTCTGAAAATGGAATGCATTTAAAGCAGGATGAAAGATAACCATGCAGGCTACTTTATTTTTTTACGTTGGGGCATCTTAAGATTCTCTTCTCCCCTGACCTTATTAAGCTTAGGTCATGGTTGGTAGCAACTATAAACTTTACGTCTTTTGCAGAAGAGGGTGCGAGTACATTTTTTACTACCGTAACTTTTATTCTAAGTGTCTGAACCGTCAGAGCCACAGCAAGGTCAAAAACGGAAATAACTGAAAACACACTGGAAATGTTGCTATTTTTTTTTTTTTTATGCCATGTATGACAACACCTTGTACGTATTAATACATTCATCATTATCATCTGTTAGTTCGGCTTAGTTCTGAAAATTGTATAATTACGGTACATGGAATGACCGCACTGCTAAAGTCAACGATGAAGCCTTTTGGTTTGTGAAATTAAAGTCTACCGTAATAAGACAATGGACTGCAAAGACTATTTTACGAGATCCCGCAACAATTGGAATTAGTCCAAATCGAATCCACATATATTTTACACTTCAGCTAAGATGTAACATAATGTATGAAGTTGTGACCATGCACTCAGAGACAGCAAATGAGTTGAATGGCACTTGAGGGTAAAAATCACACTTTAAAAAGGAACTTCTGAAAAATTACGGACTCCAAAAAGCACAGCACAACCTTATTTGGGACATTACTGTGACAAATGAGAGAGAAAACAATAAAGAGGAAGAATGAAGTGGATTAGGGGCACTGACAAGACGGTGAAAGTCAAGCGGCTGAACAAGATTGATCAGGGATGGAGGAACGGCTAAAAGCTTCGACTTAAACGGGCGCCTCAACTAAAATACGGAATGCCTCCTTGTCAAATGGGTGGTGGGGGGAAGAATTGTTTCGAAGGATGATAACCTGTGCCAAGAGTCTTTTTCAAACACTGTCACACTAGCTCACTCACATGAAAGTACAAGTGGAAGGGAGGAAATTGACTGCGGGGAAGGAAATTAAGCATTCCACGCACAAGATACCTGCCGCTGCTTAATTACAGGCCCAGTGGCTTAGTTACTCCCTGTCATCAGGCAACAGAACTGACTGTCCTTTTCCTTGATTATCTGAAACATCACTTGCAACACAAAAACAAAGGTTTAGGGGCCAGTTGAACAAATGCTTTGTCAATTTCTATTACAGTGGTACTTCTACTTACAAAATTAATAGGTTCTGGGAGAAATGTTTTTACTATAAAATGTAAGTAGAGACGTGTTTTCCATGTAAATGCCCTAATCCGTTCCAACCTCCCCCAAAATTCAGACATTATTTTTTTTCTAAAGCATAAAAATGCATCAAAATATGTAACAAGTACATGTTACAATTAGATTATTGCACAATAAATGAGAGTTGTGCAGAATTTAAGAAAGAAAGAATAAAAATGATGGTCATTTAACTTTTAAGTGTGTCCTCATTTTTTGCCCTCTTTAGTTCATGTTGTCTCTCAGAAGTGGTTTTTGCCTGGCGTTTTGGAAAGAACTGATCCAAGGACATTTGCTTTTTTCGGCTTTTAACACTCCTTCAAAAATGTCCAAGGCAAACATAAAAGCATAGTGAGCGATCGCCCGACGAGTGAACACTTTTTCTCTGCGATTCCCATTTACTTAAAACTATCTGAACACGACACTGCATGGATCCATATCTATCGATATATATCTATCTACACAGATAGACACTTACGGTAAGGTCCCTCTTAGCCAATGGGATGCCAGGAATATGCTCGATAATAGCCAATGGCAGAGCAGTTATACATATCTTGCGTCCAGGAAACTCGTAGTTGCGAGTAGCCATATTTTTACCTTTCGTATCTTGAAATTTGTTTCGTAACAAGAGGCAATATTTTCCTGTTGAGGCGTTTCGTAACTTGAAAATTTCATATGAATATGTTCGTAAATAGAGGTACCACAGTACTTAGTAAACATTATCTCTGACTTTAAACCTGAAGATTGATTTTCAAGGGACTGGAGAATTCTTCTCGCTAGTTTTTGTGCTGTACTGTGAGCTAGACAGATGGAAAATGTTTACTTTTTGTGTCAGTACTTTTAATTGTTTGCCGGATAACATGTATCATGAACAACTTCTGTGTTACGATAGCTGTACATATTTGTTTATTACCCCGGAGGAAATTCTACCAGCTGCTTCCACAGATGCGACATTATCAAAATATGTTCTGGTAATACTTGGTATAAAAAATACCAAATAAGATATGTACAGTATTACACAGAAAAATATGGTACCAAATCATGTGTTGTGGGTACAAAAAAAAAAAAAACGAGAACAGTGCTGATGATGTAGTATGACTTGATAAGACTGCAGGTTATCAACATGTCAACTCTTCTCTATCTCATCTTCCCTTTTCCACCATGGTGTTACAGAGAAAAATGGCACTGGGGATTTTTTTTTTTTTTTTGAGTTTGTCGATGAAACACATCTGAGATAGCAACCTGCCCCTGCTTAGTGGTGGAAGTCTGCTGACGGTGGGCAACATTTTCAAGTTGGACTGCTGTTGCCCTTTTCTTTTAAGATGTTCAGGGTTCATAGTCCAAATCTGGTGGTGGCTAGGGTTGCTACAGCGAGGGGAAATTATTAATATCTGGGAATTTTTTTTTGTCATTTTCACATGAATGCAGTATTCTTAGACCCCCTAATATTCTGCCACAAGGTATTTGATTTGTCTTCAGTTCAGAGCATTCCATTTTTACTGTCAAAATCAATCAACCATTACTTTGATACCACAGCAAACTGATGGCAGAGGAGGGCCTTCCAGCCAGCCTGCACACCTGCTGCCAATAATAATCAGTCAGGTATTTAAGGACTTCCAAGCTGCCAAGTCTCTGTCAGATGATTCGCGCGCCTTGCTCCCGACGCATGTGTCAAATGTTTGATTATCCTGACATTTGTGTCTTTGTTTCACAGCTCTCTTTTGTAGTTCCATTGTATTGTTCTTATTTAATATTTTCTTTTCCCGAAATTGGATATCCTTGTCTTTTTATGACAAGCAATTTTCGTGATCTTGTCCCTCCTTGTCTTTTGCAAGCAATTTCGATTATTCTCATATCGTCCCAGCAATTTGTTACCAGTGACATTTGTTGAACCTTGTCAGTATTGCGTTTCTTTTTGTTTGTTGAATTTTTTTTTTTTTTGTTAAATCTTTACTCCTGTCTATGTTTGTGGAATACACTTCGTTCCAAAGCAATCCAGAACTTGACAGGAAGCCAGTAACACACGACACAACCAGTGACGATATTAACATCCTACGTCCATTTTGATTTGAGCTCAGTATTTCTGATCGTAAACTCTCCTTTTCGAAAAGAAAATTTTACTAGCTCTTTAGAATTGATTGCGAATGGCGTGAGAAGCTTCAAAGTCAAACATCAACAATGGACTATACCGGCAGTATTTCATCATGCCGTTTAATCCTCCCCAACAATGAATGCTAGCATGTTGTTCTGAGAGCAAGTAGAACACCTGTTCATGTATTTGGTCAGAAAGACAGGAGACTCGCGGGACCTCAGCGGGGTCCGACACCCAGTTGCAAATTGGATGCGGTGTTTTTTTAGCGCACTTTCTGAAATGTCAATGGATGTAGCTAATTAGTACAAAGCAGGTGTTAATTAGCTGTGGTGAGAGGCTATCGGTTTCGTTGCGATCCATAGTAACTTATCTCATGGAGCGGCAACTCTTTGATCTTCCCCGTAGGGCTGAATGCACCACTGGACTTGTCATTTCCAATTGGGATGTTCAAAAGATTCTGCAAAGGTGTCTCTCTTGTTAAACCTCCCTTTCCTCAATGCGCTTGGACGAATGGAACAAGCAAGATGACAAATCAGCAGAGTGTATGTCATTTTCCTTTTCGCTACCTGATCGGAAGTTTTTTGTCGCTGCGAACATGAAGCGACACCTGCTGAGTAGGACACGGGGGAAATATCAACAAAAGGGCCGTTGTTTTCTGTCAGTTTGGAACTAACCCAAATTAAAAAAATGTCCTGTTGTTGCCGCTATCGTTTGATAAAAGAGGAAGCCGGGCAACTGAATAGCGGGAGGGAGTGATATGCAAAAACGGAATGTTTTCCAGTGAACACAAATCCCGACGTTTGTAAGTCCCAAGTGTGACAGCAGAATAACTTAATAGTAAATTAGTCCAGTCAGTCATTGTATTCAGTTTATTTAGAAATAATTCATCAGTACAAGTTCCTAATTTGCTGACACATGCAGCAAAACTTTGCATTTGTGTTTCACCTGACATGCTAACATTTGATATTCGGATGTAGCTTGTCTTTTGTTTTCCGTTGACTTTTCGACATGAGTTTGTCCCAAGGACTTAGCACGCCTCTGCATTTTATTCGGATTTATCGAAGGGATCCCGCAGTGTGAATATGCATGGAAAATTGATTATTGGTGACACAATTTCCCTGGCATCTAATTTGCTTCCCACCAGTGCTTCAAGTATCTTGCAGCAGTTACCGCACTGAATCATGTACGAACCTTTAAGTGTGATGAAAGAGCGAGGTGGTAGGGGGTAGCGTTGAGGAATTTTCAAAAAACAGCACGGAAAGATGGAAGAATAGTAGGATTAGAAGAGGCGTATTTGCATTTCTCCCTCATGGGGAATTCTTGATGCCTTCATGCTATGGGTGCACACACGAGATGAATAATGCGTGTTGGGATCGGAGCACGGGCATGAAAAAAAAATCAGGTTTTCACAGCTGATGGGCTTACATAGAATTAGCTTGGCAAGGATTTGACAATAGAGACACAAATCTCACATCATTTAACATGCTACTGAATTGTTATGGCAGAAGTCGCTAAGTGATTGCCTGCATAAATTATGAAGTGCAGTGCTGTTATTTAAAAAAAAAACAAAAAACGGAAATTTTGACTGAGTAAACCACTATGAGGGGAAACGGATGCCAAATTGTCAGAGCCAACACTTACTTTCTCATCCGTGAAATGGGAAACATATTTCTGGCTTTCTAGGAATTTATACAAGTGTATGCTAGTACAATGAAACTCCTCTACAACGAAATCATGTTTGCAGCAAGAAATTTTTCAGAACAGGGGGTTTTTCACTGTAGCAAATTTGATCTCAGATGTAAACACACACACACACACACACACACACACAAACGAATGTGTACACGCACACACAAACGTATGTGTACTCTTTATTTTTATTCCAATAGTGCATATGTATGAGCATACACTTATTTGACACTTCATATAGTCAGTGTAGAGAGAAAACAGTACTTACATCAATTTCTGGGATAATGTCTTATTTTGTTTCTTTCTCTTTCATTTTGATCACTTTTACCCTCTCTTCCAGCGTCAGAGCTCTTCTTGTCTTAGCTGCTTGACATCCAAAGGTCTGTTTTGTAGCAATTTTAGCAATGCAACGTTCTTGCTGCGTCTATAACTAACAATAACAAGTACTTCCTGGACTACTGCGCATGTGTAAACCAGTGTGGTGCTTGCTTTTGCCGTTTCCGAATGAAGCAGTAGAGGTCGCTGTTTCATTTGACTTCGTTGTAGTGAATCTCGTCGCGAGGCAAGAGCAGAGAAAAATATTTCATATAACGCAACAGGGTTTTTTTTTCGTTGTATGGGGGACAGGAAAGTGGGAATGGTGTTAATGCATGAAGATTTTTTCACACTAGGGGGTATTTTCGCCCATGTAGGTTTCGTTGTAGAGGAGTTTCACTGTAGCACAGTACCGCATCAAATATCTTGATGGGGTGAGAGACGAACCAAAATGTTCTGAAGGCTCGACAAGGCTTCGGAGATTTAAGGGCATGTATGACACAGGAAATGGAGTCACAAGATCTATGCATGACTAAAAACGAAGGGATGTCAGGATTAAGACATGGAGTGTCGCAGAGGGCAACCAGAGCTCTAAATTCAGTCATTGTTACTTCGCAGTTGCCAGCCTATGAAGAAATTGCTTACCTTAGGACAGCACCAAATACAAAAGTGAAATCATGAAAGCCAGGATAAATGTAATGCAATGAGATAACTTTTTTCCGGTGCCTCTCGTGTGCGTCAATGTGGCCCTGAGACCTTGATGCGTTCTATTCATCATCAATGCAGAAGCAAATCTGAAAGGAAAGTAGTTTGCACTCTCTGCTGTAAACCTAATCACAGTAAATTCCACTTGGGCAGAAAGAAAGAAAGTAAACACATAGTTGTGCTCCGAGGACTGAAAAGAAGTTGTCTCATTCAATCCAAAGGCTCCATTTTGACTGGAAAGGACGACAACGTGAATCACAGGGCTCATACCGAGGAAGTTTTGTCATTTATGCAAAAAAAAAGAATAAATAAAGTCACATAAAAATTGCCAGTGCAGGATAGAAACACTTGTTCAAAGAGATTACAGAATAGAGTCTGGACATGGGCTAAAAACACACCCCCTGGATCATTTGATGCTGACCTTCACAAAATTGATATTCTTTTTCTTTTTTTTCCTTTTTTTTCTTTCTCTCTTTCCACTGTCACGTCCACACAAAGGTAATACAAATACTGTCGAGGTTCATAAGGATGGATTTTCAAATCGCTGTAGAATATTTTCATTGGGGAATCACACAATCGTGCCGCTATGTTGTTCATGAAAAAAAAAATCATAAAGTCAGACAATACAATCATGACTAGCTCACACAAAACAATAGCGGGTGATGTATGTGAAATCAGTTCAGTTGACATTTTGTTACGCATTATTGGCGCTGCATGTCATGTCTGTGCTCTCAGTTTGTTTTTGTGTTCCAGTGCCTTGGTGGGCAGGGCCTCCTGAGGAGCGCCTGTCTCAAATCCCATCAGCGGCTTTCCAAGTGCAACTGCGGCTGACTGCTGGTGTAGGACATCTCACTTGCTTATTTACCTCGATACGCTCAGTTGTTTGATGCCTTGTCGAGTTGCCGTCCGGCTCATTCTTGCCCACGGTATCCCGTGTGCTAACCTTTTCTTACTTTGTTTTTTTTTTGTTTTGTTTTTTTTCAAGTTTCTTTGCTGTGGCTACATTCATCAGCCTTATTATTGATGTATTTATTTTTATTTTGATGGAGATCGATTAACTTTTCTAACAGCGCCAAGCTTTGGCCACGTCACGTTTTGTTCGCTCAGTTTTTGTACGCTCATGTTGTGCAACAGGTTTTTTGCTGTACTCGCATCTTGCAGGCTCTTTTATTCATTTAACCTTGTTTACTGTACAATTGGTCGTAAGTCTGTTTTTTGTGTGGGGGAGGGGGATCTACATTCACAGTTTAACAATTTTTTTTTACGCAGTGGGCCATGTTAGTGTGACAGCTAAAGCACTTTTATTGGCTTTATGGTCTTTTAAGGCCAGTATTGGCTTAAACCAAAGTGTACCGAAGACAATGTCTGAGTTATGGTGTGTGACAGAATGCATCCAGTAACCATTGCTTCCATAACTTTTATTTTGTGGGTTATTGCCTCGCAATGAGATGTTTGTTTAACACATCACAAATCCCAGTCTCCATTCACAAAAAAAAAAAAAAAAAAAAACGCTATCATGAAATTTTAGAAGGAAAGAAATGACAGTGAGCTCACAGCCTACTCTTCCAGGTAGGTCTGTATGTCAGGCCAGGCGTTTAATTATTTGTATTCGAGTGTTTGAGCTATTGTAAATAAATAGATCAAGGTAACATAAGCAACAAACAGGAAGTCCGCACAGGAAGGAGGTCTGTCGGGTCAGTCTCTTACCATCTTTCAGCAGTTGTGTGATAGACTAACTCAGGGAAATAAATAACGCGAGTTCCATTCTATCATTCTGCCTTCCTTCCCTTTGGCCCTCTTCCTCTCTTACGCCGCAAAGATCAAAGACTGCTGAGCCAAGGGGAAAAAAAGATTCCATCAATCTTTGCTTGTCCCTGACAGTCACGTTTACCTGTCAAAGTTGCACAGCGCTCAGTGAAATGCGGTTCCTTCCTGCCAAAGCCTTGGCTTTTGCCCCTGAAATATCGTTTCTTTCTATATAGCACATTCGATTGAAAAGGTTGCCGCGGCGCGCTAGGAGGTGTACGTGCATAATGTCGGTTTATGACCTTCAGTGCTTGTTTTTTCTCACTATTTTTTTCGTTCAGTGTGGGCTGAAGATGTAGGCTACTGAATGTGCAGGCTCACTGTGAAAGTGTGACAAGTTTAGACATCACAACAGCATTTGAACCTACTGCTGTCTCTGGACTCGTAAGATCATCTCTGCAGGATACTCCAAAGGTTTATAGTTATTCATAAGCTCGTTTTTTTTCCACCCATAACCTATCTCACAAGGAAAAATTATTTCCGGAAACCATTTTTGATTCAAGTGCTCTATGAATATTGGTTGATTGAGTGATTGCATTTGAACACATGCACAATATAACCGTATTCAAAAGCATATATTCTTTATCCTGTGTGGCCTTGTTATTGGTGCCCTTACTGATGAGCTGAGAGAGTTGAGACCTCTGGATGACCAGTACATCCATCTGTCTATCTTATAATACCCCCAGGTGACCATTGGGGGGGGCACATCAGAAAGAGCAGCACAATGGCCATTCAATTGATGACACTGTTAAATAGTTATTTTTAATGATGTCATTACTATGTGTTTTCACTGCTTACAATAGTATGGGGTGATCGTTTTTCCTCATGCAGACACACAATAAAGTTGTGGTGTTGTTGTTTTTTTTTTTTTTGGGTGGGGGGCTCTAATAAATGAATGGCATTTCAATTCAATGGAAAAAAAATATTTGAGAGTGTCTTTTTGTGAGCGGGGATATGTGTCATTGATATGATACAAGTAAGAGATACACATTCGGATGTTGATGCAAATATAGTCTTTTACCCCTTAAAGCTGGAATCTATCGGTTCTTATTATTCGGAACTGATTTGGCCGTGAGACAGATTGGGCGAGCAGATGCTAACCACTATGCTTGAATAACCTCGACTATCTTTGCTCAGCCTTATGTTTCTACTTCTACATCGGGAATAATATTTCAGATATGCCTGTGGTGGTCTTTCTAATTATAGAAACCTCTCCGATTTGGGCTGTAAGCCTACAGGATCAACATGATCATTGTGGGCCAAGATAAGAGCTGCCCAGAAGCTTGTCCCCAGAGGCTGCATAACGAGAGGACAGAAACAGAAGGGAGAAGAATTGAAGCACCTGAAAGCCAGCTGTTTTCGGAGCACAGCAGCATCGCCTGAAGTCATTGTGTTGACATGACCGTGGGGTCTCTCCAGACAATGTCACGACCTCACTCTACCTCCCGGACAGACGGCAGCATCGTTTATCCAATACATTAGTCCTAAAGCCCCGGTTGGAGTGACTTAACACAAGATGACTCCAGAGCTAAGGCGCAATTCCTGAGGTTACATGGTTCACCATATTGGCCTATGCGCATCTCGCTTGTGTTGTTAACATGACAAGACTTAGAATCCGTCACCTCTGGCATTACACTAAGACAAGTGTATAATGTTTTCTTATGTGGAGCATCACAATTGGAGAACAGTATTACACAGGAGTTGGTTAAATAGTCACCTCTCTCCAAGTGTTTCTGTGTTTCCCGCATGGCGCAAATGGAGTGTTGAACCTTGGTTTTGTTGTGAAACGGCTGTACATCATACATTCCACTTCTGTTTGAAAGCAAAACAAACGGAGTCCAAATGTAATTATTTAATTGACTTAAATGTAGGCGGCCCGGTGGTCCATTGGTTAGCGCGGTGACCTCACAGTGCAGAGGTACTGGGTTCAATTCCAGCTCCGGCCTCCCTGTGTGGAGTTTGCATGTTAATCCCAGGCCCGTGTGGGTTTTCTGCGGGTACTCCGGTTTCCTCCCGCATTCCAAAAACATGCATGGCAGGTTGATTGAACACTCAAAATTGTCCCTCCGTGTGAGTGTGAGCGCGGATGGTTGTTCATCTCTGCGCGCCCTGCGATTGGCTGGCAACCAGTTTAGGGTGTCCCCCGCCTACTGCCCGAAGAGGGCTGGGATAGGCTCCAGCACTCCCTGCGACCCTTGTGAGGATTAAGTGGATCAGAAAATGGATGAATGAATGAATGAATGAATCACTTGAATGTTTCAAAATGCTGTGGAGTCCAAGCAAAGTCCTGGCAAAATCAGATTTTTATTTTGAGATGTGAGTAAATGCTACATACTAGAACGTGCAGGATATGACATGATGCATATGCTTTGTAAACAGTATTTTGTCTTTTGAATTTTGTGGCTTCTGGGGGTATTCATCAATAAAATTGCTCAATGACACCAAGTGTTGTTGTGTGTGAAGTGTTTGCCTTTGCTCTTTTGCAGGCTCAGTCCCACAAGTAAATGTACAGGACAATGCTCATATTATTTTGTTCCTCAAAGATGCAATTTCTATGGAGGACGATGGTATCATCATTATGCAGTCAAGTGCATGTGGGGGGTATGAATCATTGAACTGATGCAATGGGAATTTAAGAAAAATTACTTTGCAACGGTGGAATGTCCAACAAAAGATGGATTTCAGCAATCACAGTTGTTGACAGTGTGCAGCAACTGCATCTGCACCCACTGTCAAGCATTAACATGTAGCAATATAAAGGGAAGGACGAAAACAAAACAACCCCCCCCCAAAAAAAAACCCATCCAAAAGTACAGCTGTCAACATGGGCGCAGATGACAGTGGGCATGGGGAACAGGGGGGGGACATCAAAAGCAAACGGAATTTCAAGTTGAATTTACTTGGGGAAAAAAACAACTCGTCATTTACTACAAAATGTAGGAATCCAGGTTTCTCTTTTCATTTACGACACGAAAATGAAGTCATTAATCTAGTACATCGTCAAATATCATTACATGTCAATCATGAGAGCCTATCAAGTATTGCACCTGTCTTCGCAAACCATACCCTGTAGTCCTTGTAGGGTTGGCTCTAATATTTGAGTTATGATAACACAAAAATGTAGATGCATGCACAGATTTTTATTTTGACATCTAACGTACAGTATGCATGTACCAAATTATACAGACATCTTATAGATCCCTTTTGAGTGTACTATTACTGTGTGAACAAACTTAATGGCGATGCGGCCTGATATGGAAAAAAATAAAGTGATATCCTTGCTCGACAGAGTCTGTGAGGTTAGGGTTAGTGATAAAAAGGAAATATAAGGCTATTAAAAAAAAAAAAAAAAAACATCCAACTTGCTGCTCCCAGTATACATTGTGAGTCCAAAATGGCCTTGTGAAAGGCTATTCCTTCACCATGAGAGCAATGAGTGGCTATCGTACAACGAACACTGAAGAAAAGATGCATTTTCCTCGCTTTTACAACGTTGGAAGATTGTGTTCACATTCACATGGCGAGGAGAGAAGAACATCAGATGATGCCTCACGAGTGTTGTGGAGTAAACCTTGATTTTCCAAATGGGGCTGACTGGGTTTACACAATGGGGAAGCAAGTGAAACAAATGTGGACTGGTTCTATTACTGTTGCTAAATTACTGCTCATAGTTTATTTGCTGTGTCCTCCTTGTGTGCAAGCTTTCTTTTTTTTTAATTCCCTCAATGCACTGTTGCTGCTGAAACAATGTTAAAATTGTCATTGTGGGAGCTAATCGTTTTTTTATTTTTTATTTTAATCATATCTTCGTTTCATTTCGCTGACAATTTTTGTTTGTGTGAACTCGGTAAAATGTCATTCCCACCCAAAATTATTAACAACGAACGTTACTATTGACATGGAAAAAAAAAAAAAAAAGCTATCCTCAAACAAGTGTTATATAACAGTACCGGCACAGAAATAAAATCGAGATTACATACAGTAATGGTCCCCCCCATGCAGCCCACTAATCCCTGATGATGGGATTAGAGACACCCCGTCTCGATTGTTCAAAAGTGAAATGAGCCAGGGAGGATTGAGAGGCATTGTGCAGAAAGACGCAGCAAGTGGAGTCGAGCTACAATATTCTCCTTTCTCATCGGTTCCGGATAAACGGGTCGTCTTCACGTCAAAATATGTTGGCCAAGCACCACTTGAGGCCGAATCGGAGACGAGATCTCGATAAAAGCAATTGGGAAAATGTTTGCCCTTCTTTATTTTTATTTTTTTCATACACACCTTGTCTCTTCATGCATGTATTTGTAGAGTTTTGTAGATGTGTGTGTGTGTGTGTGTGTGTGTGTGTGTGTGTGTGTAGATGATTCACAAGCCAATGAATGGAGCACTCCATCAGTGCTTGGGGCCATTGTCACTCAAGTTCAACACGGTCAGACAGTTCCCAGCGATCATTAATCTACTTCTCGTGATTTCAAGGCCATTGAGATTTCAGAGTGTAGTCTTGCATTGAAAAGGTCAGTCCAAAGGTTCAGTATCAGCCTCACTCCGGACATGATTTTGTGTGAGGTACAAACTTGATCATTCTACCTCAAAGACTGCATCCCAAAGAGAATTTCATCAGCGGAAGTCCAGCAGTGGGAACTGAGTGAGAAGAGTTTTCCGAACTGGAATGCTGCATTCACTTTCCATAGCTTGTTAGTTAATGACACAATCACTTGTATTTTTATTTATTTATTTTTTATTTTTTGAGGAATTATGCTGAGGACCGTTTAACAACCCCAAATAACTGAAATACGTACACGAGATGCGGCACAGCGATGACTTAATCGCAAAGGCATAACTGTGCAGTTGAGGAAGTGTAGTGTGTGAATCCCAAAAACTATTTCCCCAAAAAAAGGTTAGTGAACCAAGGTTTTATAAATTGTCCTAATTCAGACCATTTTTTTTTTTGCACACTTCATTGGAGCAGTGCAGTTGGGATTTTTTGTTTTGTTTTGTTTTAGTTTTTAGCCAAATTGAAATCCAGCCAGCTTTCCAAAACGGATTTTGTTTCAAGTTCAATGTCATTTAATGAAGCACATTTCGAAGACATTTTTTGCAAGTCACTAATAATTATAATGCCACTGTATTGCCTCGTTGCCGAGCGGCTCTGAGCTCCTGGGCATTTGAGCTCATGTTCTGGCGCACGCGTGCATTTTCAAACTATCCAATGTATTCACTGATTGCCAACCCCTTGGAATGATTCTGTTCCCATTTACCCATCAACTATTTCCATGTCAATGTGATGTTGTGATGTTTGGATCAGATTCAGACAAATTAGATACAACTGAGCATTTTGTACTTCTTCAAGTCCGGCGCCAGGGAAACTTGCCGGCTTATCTGAGTTTCTGGAATGCAGCATGAAAGCATGAAATTAGGAAACAAAAACGCTGCAGAAACGTGTTCCTTTTGGCAAGACAGGCTGATCCACCTTCGAGCTGACAGAGGAGAAGTTGGATGTGGAGTCTGGGTGGGAAAATGACTCTTGTATCACTGACATGGGAGGGAGAAGCAATTCGACGTTGTAATTTAATGGATCCTTGTGTCGGATTTTCTCTGATTGAAAATAATGCACGCATCACGTTCGGCTACTGGTTGGGGACTCCAAATGATGGTCAAAAACATGGGAAGCGAGTATTTGAAAAAATATATGAAAATAAGAATAGGCTATTGCCTATTCTGATACATCTGTGGCGGAGAACATCACCCACCATCCTAAAATCATCTGGATCAATACATTTTTTATTTTATTTTTTTTAAGTAGACCATACTTAACCCTTCCATGCGTCCTTTAACCTGAAAACCTGTCCACTGTAGTAACCACTGTCCCTGACAGGGTTTAATGAATCATATCTAAATCCAGATGATCTGATTGTGTGCAGTTACTTGATAAAATAAAATTGAATACATTCAACACACAGTTTTTTTTTTTTTTTTTCTTTCATACGAGGAAGGCGATGCCTGACTCACGGTCACCACACGAGTAGTCAGGAAGGCGACTGGCGTTTATAACAACTAATTATGACCGTATTTTCCGGACTATAAGTCGCAATTTTTTTCATAGTTTGGCTGGGGGTGCGACTTATACTCTGGAGCGATTTATGGGTGAAATTATGAACACATTATGATATCATTTCACATGTTATTTTCACATTAATCCGCAAGAGGCTACTCTAGAGCTGCATTGATAAAACCACGATGAGTCTGACGTAAGCGACGTAGAAGAGGAAGCGCTGCATCTTCTACCTCAGGAGTTGCTTTAAAGTGACGCAGAGGATGAAGATTCCATTGGCTTTAGTGATTTGGAGTGGCATTGATGGTTTGGTGAACTTGTAAGCATGTTCTTTATGCTATAGTTATCTGAACAACTCTTAATATGTTACTTGAACATACCAGGCATGTTCTCAGTTCGTCGTTTACGCCTCATGTAACGTTATCATATCGTACACTTATTCAGGGTGTTGTTTTCTATTTTATTTTTCTTTTAAATTGCCTTTCAAGATGGCATGTATGTTCTTGGTGTTGGATTTTATCAAATAAATTTCCCCCCAAAATGTGACTTATACTCCAGTGCGACTTATATATGTTTTTTTCTTCTTTATTATGCATTTTATGGTTGGTGCGACCTATACTCCGGAGTGATTTATAATCCTGAAAATACGGTATTATTATTATTATTATTATTATTATGGTGAAGAGAAGTTCTCCGGAACGCATGTCATCCCCGCGGGGAGACCAAGCACCAAGCACAGACCAAGTTCAAATATGAAGCTGTCGCTGCCGCAGAGGAACATCAATCGCTCAATCAGCACAGCTGGAGATTTATTTTAAAAATCTGCCAATCAAAGAAGAAACTGTTACTTCACAAGATTTTGAAAAACAAGAAAATAAAACTAGGCTCATATCAACCATGGCGGTCTTGAAATTTGAATTTTAAAACTTAAAACAAGTACGATTGTCATTTTCCAAGCTGTAATTTTTAAAACTATTTCCTTCAAATAAATAAAGATTCACTTGTATTTGGTTAACTTCGACTTGATGACTGGAAATAGGAATAATGATCTTAGTAAAGAATAAAATTTACTCTGATGATCATGACAAGACAAACAATTGCTTAAACTTGACGCATGAAACCCCATTTCAGGTCCTTTGATTGTTGGTCAGTCATCATAAAATGTTGAAAGTGTTTGTTTTAAGCCTCATAGTACCGGTACTTAAAACGAGCTGTTAATATTCAATGCTAAGACTGTGAATTCAAATAAGATATTGAAGTAATAAGTTAATAAGTGTCATTAAACAAGTAGAATGAACTTGTTTGACAATTTTATTTTCAGCGAAAATAACTGAACAAAACAAATAACGATTCAAACTCGCATCAAAATCATCTTGCCTGTGGCTGCAAGTTTGCTAATCCTTCTTTTTGTTAATTGTTGTTTGTTGAACTGCCATGGGATTTGTTTTCGGTCCGACTTTTGAAAGTGCTCTGTAAATAAAGTTGAGTTGAATTGAGACCGAAGGTAACAGAAGTGCCTGCTGCCTGAATGGAATTCAGGCAAGTGAATCACGACACAATCACTGACTGCACCTGTGTCTCAGTAAAGAAAACCAAATGCGAAAACTAAGACAGACGTTGGCTTGACTTAGAACCATCACAACAGTAAAATTGATTTACGTGTATTTCATAAACAATGTATGATGGGATATTATACAAATGTTTTTCTTCGAGGCTTCGATCCCGGCTCTGGCCTTCCTGTGTGGTGTTTGCATGTTCTCCCCGTGCATGCGTGGGTTTTCTCCGGGTACTCTGGTTTCCTCCCGCATTCCAAAAACATGCATGGCAGGCTGATAGAACACTCAAAATTGTCTCTAGGTGCGATTGTGAGTGTGAATGGTTGTTCGTCTGTTTATGTCCTACGATTGCCTGGCAACCGGTTCTGAAGTAATAAGTTAATAAGAGTCTTTAAACAAGCAGAATGAACTTGTTAGACAATTTTATTTTCAGCGAAAATAACTGAACAAAACAAATAACGATTCAAACTCGCATCAAAATCATCTTGCCTGTGGCTGCAAGTTTGCTAATCCTTCTTTTTGTTAATTGTTGTTTGTTGAACTGCCATGGGATTTGTTTTCGGTCCGACTTTTGAAAGTGCTCTGTAAATAAAGTTGAGTTGAATTGAGACCGAAGGTAACAGAAGTGCCTGCTGCCTGAATGGAATTCAGGCAAGTGAATCACGACACAATCACTGACTGCACCTGTGTCTCAGTAAAGAAAACCAAATGCGAAAACTAAGACAGACGTTGGCTTGACTTAGAACCATCACAACAGTAAAATTGATTTACGTGTATTTCATAAACAATGTATGATGGGATATTATACAAATGTTTTTCTTCGAGGCTTCGATCCCGGCTCTGGCCTTCCTGTGTGGTGTTTGCATGTTCTCCCCGTGCATGCGTGGGTTTTCTCCGGGTACTCTGGTTTCCTCCCGCATTCCAAAAACATGCATGGCAGGCTGATAGAACACTCAAAATTGTCTCTAGGTGCGATTGTGAGTGTGAATGGTTGTTCGTCTGTTTATGTCCTACGATTGCCTGGCAACCGGTTCAGGGTGTCCCCCGCCTACTGCCCGAAGACAGCTGGGATAGGCTTCAGCTAACCCGTTCGCTGCGCTCTCTCCAGTAGAATGATTTAAAAAAATAATTAAAAAATAAATAAATAAATGAATACAATTGATAGTTCTTATCCTTTTTCCTTTGTGGGTACTGACTCCAGTCCTATTATTGTTATTATATATTCTTTTTTGTTTTGTTTATCAGATCCTTCCCATCCTTTATCACATACCGAAACAGAAACACACGCATTTCTAATGTTAAGATCAGCGGTTGTGAGATGCCCACGGGCCCTTGTGTACTCCCTCAGTAAAGAAAACCAAATGCGAAAACTAAGACAGACCTTAGCTCGACTTAGAACTATCACAACAGTAAAATTGATTTACGTGTATTTCATAAACAATGTATGATGGGATATTATACAAATGTTTTTCTTCGAGGCTTCGATCCCGGCTCCGGCCTCCCTGTGTGGTGTTTGCATGTTCTCCCCATGCCTGCGTGGGTTTTCTCCGGGTACTCTGGTTTCCTCCCGCATTCCAAAAACATGCATGGCAGGCTGATAGAACACTCAAAATCGTCCCTAGGTGTGAGGGTGACCGCAAATGGGTTGTTTTGTCGCTGCGCTCGCTCCAGTAGAATGATTTAAAAATAAATAAATAAATAAATAAATACAATTGATAGTTCTAATCCTTTTTCCTTTGTGGGTACTGACTCCAGTCCTATTACTATTATTATATATTCTTTTTTGTTTTGTTTATCAGATCTTTTCCTTCCTTTATCACATACCGAAACAGAAACACACGCATTTCTAATGTTAAGATCAGCGGTTGTGAGATGCCCACGGGCCCTTGTGTACTCCCACGCTTTGTATTTGCTGCCACTTTTGTTATCGTAAGTTCAGTGTCTCCCTCTGTCTTCTTCCCTTGGCCGTCTGTCGAGTGCCACTGTGCCTGCAGGATACCAGAGGAGACGTCCGGCATCGTCAATGAGGATGGAAGCGGGCATTGACTTCATGCTCCAGTGCCCGCACGCATGGAGGGATGGCAGTGCGAGGGGAAGGTGTAGGTGACGGGCCAACACAGCTTTTGCAGTGCATGCAAACATGAAAACCCACAAAGACACTGGGAAGTGAGTACAAGAACAGGGACTAAGTACAGTCATGACAAAGTTAGCCCCAAATTTTGGTCCGTTAAAAATAACTCACTGAATTCCTTTCACTACATGAATGAGAACCGAAGATACGTCATGCACGCAACATAGATTATAAGAGATCAACCTAGATCAGTGGTTCTCAACCTGAGTTCGATTCAATCCCGGGGGTTCGGTGAATCGGTCTCAGGGGTTCGACGGAGCCTCTGCCATGGAGGGTAAGACACACGACTCAACATGTCAATTAGTTATAAGATGCCTGCTTGGTCATCACTGGCCGCAGATGATCACATAACATTGCTTGTCCAATCTGTGCTGCGGGAAATTTAGTTCGCTCAGTAGTCACCGTGTGACTGTCATGATAATGCGTCGTACAATTAAAAAAAAAAAGTATGCTTATCTCTTGACATTTTATTTACTTTTTTCTGTTTTTAATACATGCATTTTTTTTTAAATATCTTGAATTTGTAAAAAAATATGTACAGTATACCGTAATTTCTGGACTATAGACCGCACCTGATTATAAGTCGTACCACTACATTTTTAAAGGAAAAAAATATTTTGTACACACATAAGCCGCACCTGTGTATAAGCCGCAGGTGCCCATATTGTAACATGATATATTTTCAAAGAAAGACGGTACACAGGCGGCCGTTA